>NW_020884906.1:0-122364 GCF_003945725.1 Corapipo altera
GGCGTGGCGTTGGCGCCTGGGGGTCCTCGCGGCAGCGCCGCGCGCCGCGGCGCCGAGAGGGGGCTGCCCGCGCCGATGACTGCCGCCGCCCACGAACCTGCCGCCCGCGCCCGGCGCCGCCGAGCGCCCCGCCCTGTCCGCACAGCGGGAAGCGGCGCGGCGAGACGGTGCTGCGGGCGTGGGGCGGGGGTCCGGGTCGCGGCGAAGGTCAGGCAACAGGATAGACGCCTCTCTGAGGCAAGGGGTCCTCTCGCCGCCATCTTGAGTGTGGTCTCGGCTAAGGTGCGGTCCTGGTGCCGCCATCTTGAGTGTGACCTTAGCGAACTTCCGGGCTGGGGCCGCCATCTTTAGTGTGGTCTCGGCTAAGTTCCGGTCCTGTCGACGCCATCTTTACTGTGGGCTTGGAGGACTTCCGGGCCAGGGGCTTTGGACGACTTCCGGTCGCCTCTACTTCCGGTGACCGAGTTTACCCAAATTAGCGTCCCTCGCTAATTTCTACGCTTTCACCCCTAAAAATCTTCATGTTATTCCCCCGCACACACACCCCGGGAGAGACGGGAGACCGCAAGTCCCGCCGTGCCGCCGGAACCGGCCCTTAACTTGAGCAGGGAGCGCTGCACCGGCACGAGAGCCACCGCGCATGCGTCCCCGTTCCCGCGCCTGGCCGCCCTTAGTTACCACGTGATCGCCGGCGTCTTGCCAACGACTGCGCATGCGCCGCCGTCGCGGCCCGACCGCCCGGCTTCGCTTTCTTACTGCGGCTCCCCCTCCACTTTTTCGGCTCCCTGGGGTTCCCCCCCGCCACATTTTGGGGTCCCCTTCTCACATTTTAGGGATGACCCCGCAATTTAAGGTTCGGAGGGAGGGGAGAGGAAACGGGGTGCCCAAGAAGGGGTTGCTTTTTCTTTTTTTTTTTCTCTTTTATTTCATTTTCATTTTATTTCCTTTTTAGGTTTTTTGCTTTTAATTTTTTTTATTTTTCTTTTGTATTTTATGTCTCCTTTTTTATTTCGTTTATTTTTTATTCTCCTCTCCCAGTGCTCCCCAGTAACACCCAGTGCTCCTCAACAACCCCCAGTAACACCCAGTGCTCCCCAGTAAACCCAGTAAACCCAGTAAACCCAGTGCTCCCCAACAACACCCAGTAACACCCAGTGCTCCCCAAAAACCCACTCAAATCGCCCCAGAAACTGACCCAAACCATCCCAAAAGCTGACCCAAATCACCCCCAAAACTGACCCAAAACTCTGCATTTATTTGGCATCGTTTCCTCTCAAAAACAAAACCTCCAATTTAGTTGATTGCTAAAGCCATCATTTTAAAATCATCTCAGGAATCAAAAGGGACTGGAAAACACACAGAAATCATTCCTACACCCATCAAATCATTAATTGGAACCCGATTCCCTCCTCTCTCTCCTTGTTTTTCTTGGCTGGAAAACCTGATGATCCCCACTGGCTATTTTTAGGCTGCTTTTCTTCCACAGCTCCTTTCTCCCGGCTGAAACCTCCCCGCATATTCAGGGCTTATCCGGAGGGAAGCCCCTGTGAAGTATTTCCTCTCGTGGCAATTCTGTGGGATGAAGAAGTAAAAAAAGCACGCCAAGTACTTAAGGATCGGATCCTAAAACAACTAAGAAACTTAAAAAAAAAAACAAAACAGAGGAGGAAACAGGCCAATATTATGGCAAGTTGTGCCCTTCCTCCAGTGCTGACAAAATCATACACACACCAAGTAAGGCTCAAAGGGGGCTTGTCCCAGTCAAAGTGACTCACTACAAGATAAGCAGGGGGAAAAATATGACAAAAGCACAGACACCAAGACATTCTGGTGCCGGCGCGAGCCCGCGGCACTTCGCTCCGGGCTCTGGGGTTCTTTCGGGCTTGTTTTGGGTGAGAGTTTTGGGGCACTGCGCGCACCCTCCTCTGGTCACAGCCCCACCCCAGTTCCCTGTACCCTACTGCACTTCCCGTACCCCTTGCTCAGCTCCGCGGGGATTTGTGCCTCCTCTGAAGGTGGCAAATGTCTGCAAAGCGAATCGGGAAGCCACTCCCAGACTTTCTTTTCCAGCCTTTTCTGCCCAGCACCGCAGTGGTCGAAAAGGAAACCAGAAAAACAGGAAAAAAAAAAAACCAAACAAACAAATCGCACTATGCCAACTCCCAGCTCCTCCCGCTAAGCCCAGGCAGACCCCGTCCGCCGCCAGGCCCCGAGAGCTGCAGCCCCCGGGCCCCGCCGCGACTTCCCCGCCCTCACCCGGCACCTCCCGCCCGTCCCGCCCCGCAGCGCCGCTGCCGCTGCCGCCCTCGAACACAAGGAATAACCCACCCTGCCCCCAGCACAGGCCGGTCCCTCCCCGGCAGCCTCGGCAGCGCCGGGAGCGGCCGCAGCCCCCAAGGACGGGCGGGGCGCGCCGGGAGTGGCCGCGCGGGGCGGGGGCGGGTCCCGCGGCTGCGACCCCGCGGGGAAGGGACCCCCGGGCCAGCCCCGTCCGGCCCCGCCGCTGGCCCTGCTCGGCCACCGCCCCTCCCCTGGCCCACAGTTTCAACATTATTAAGCCAAGATTTAATCCCAAGCACCACAAGATCCCAACTGCGGGGGATTTCCATGGACTTGTTATTTTCTCGGGTTGCCAAAGTCAGGGAAATACGATCAGCATTCCCTAAACACCATCACTTCCATACCCACCTGCGCTCGGGGGCCGATGGGCAGCAGCCTGCCCCGCACGGGTCGCAGGGATGGTGTGAAGGCCGTCGTTCCGCTTCAGTGGAGCACCTGCGCGTGCGCGCCCTTCTTTGCAGTACCGCTTTCAGTCACCAGGTGTCACCCGCGAGTCACCGCGCACACGCACTACCCGAGCTCACCGCCAGGCGGCAGCAGCGGCTCCCGCCCCAGCGGGGGGGGCAGCGAGAGGGGACCGGAAAAACCTCCCGACACACAGAGCCCTTTCTATTGCCACCAAAGCCGTCACATTTTCTCACATTTTTGAGCCCTCTGTGGTTTAATTTAGATATACAAAACTTATATTTGTATTTTCAAGCCCTATATGTCTATATTTAGAATTTCTTATATTCTAGGATCCTGTATATAATACAATATATACAGGGCTTTATTTTGAAATCAATTTATATGTAAATTAAAATTATTTTTCAATATATAGCAAAAGAGCAACAAGGCTGGTGAAGGGGCTTGAACACAAGTCCTATGAGGAGAGGTTGAGGGAGCTGGGGTTGTTTAACCTGGAGAAGAGGAGGCTCAGGGGAGACCTCATCACCTTCTACAACTCCTTGAAAGGAGGGGGGAGCCAGGTGGGGGTTGGTCTCTTCTCCCAGGCACCTATCAGTAAGACAAGAGGGCATCATCTTAAGCTGTGCCAGGGGAGGTTTAGGTTAGATATAGGAAGAAATTCTTTACAGAGAGGGTAATCTGGCATTGAAATGGGTTGCTCAGGGAAGTGATGGATTCTCCGTCCCTGGAAGTTTTTAAGATGAGACTGGATGTCGCACTTAGTGCCATGGTCTAGTAACTGCAGTGGTGTTGGATCAAGGGTTGGACTAGATGATCTCAGAGGTCTTTTCCAACTTTGCTGGTTCTATGACTCTATGAAAAAGAGAAATGTTACTGGTTTTAGTACATTTAACACACATCCACCTCCCATAAATTTTCAGGCCTTTTGGTGCTGTAATCTCCCTTTTTTGGGAGGACCCCCGCACGACCCTCCTCATCCCCCACTCACCTGCTCCTCCACTGCATCCTCGCTCTTCCAGAGGCATTGGGATGCCTCTAATGACCTCATCACCCCCCAAGACTCCCCCACATCCCCCTTTTCACTCACCCCCAAAGGTGGAAAAGAAGAGAGGGAGGGTGGGTACAAGATCGGGGTCACAAGACAGAGGGAGAAGAGGAGACAAGAAGAGGAGAGGAGAGAAGGGGTGGAAAAAAGAGGGGAGAGGGGAGAAGGTGTGGAGAGTGCCAAGAGCCCAAGGGAGGGAACAGAGAAGGGATAAGAGCAGAAGGGGAGAGAAACCAGGAAAAGGGCAGACAAAGGGCCGGAAAGGGGAAGGGGGGAAAAGGGGAGAGAAGAGGGAAGGGAGGGGGAGAATAGAGAGGAAGAGGGAAAAAAGGTGAGTCAAGAGATGAGAGCAGGGCATGCAAGGGGCAAAGGGGACTCGCGAGGGGGGACCCTCGCAGGGGTATATACCGTTTGCCATCATTTGAGTGGGAGAATTTAGAGGAGACAGGGACAGGTTGGAGGGCAACTCACAGCACTCTGCCAGGTATGAAGTCAGACTCAGGGCCAGGTTTTGATTTCCATATGGTTTAATAAGTTAACAGATTCAGCCATTACACAGCAATAGACTTCTTCAAGATTTACAAAGGTGCAAGAACTTCATTTAGTCATAAGTAGTTTTATTCTCCTCTCTTAAATAGCTACACAGTTCCAATTATTTTCCCCCAAACAATCTGGGGTTAAAATAATCCACCCAGAGAGAAGGCATCAAAGTACAAAAGAGAATACACAAGGAGGGGCACTAATTCAAATTCCATGTGGGTATTTGGTCCAGTACCTTACAAGCAAGGAAAGGTGGTGTGGAGTAGTCATGCCTGTAAGAAGGAGCTGCAATATCACAAGTACACAAAGACCTTTGCCAGAAGTTTGACCACCAGCGGGATTGTTACTCTACCATGAGACTCACCATGACCTTGCAGTGGGGGAAGTCGGATGGAGAGAACAATGCAAAAGACCAAAACAACACAAACAGCAGCCTCCCAACATTCAAGAGTCTCCCCAGCTACCCAGAAATTACCTCTCTGTAGGTTTAGCAAACACTGAGCCAAGAGAAGCTGTTGTGGGAAGGAAATTGCACTGCCAGAGACAAAAAAAAAGGTAACAAAAACATTTTTAAGATTAAACTTTGCCATGTGCCCAGTTCTACTCTAGAAACAGCACATGCCCATGTTGTTCTCTCATGGTTTGGAGAAGTTCTCCACTGAACCAGTTCTCCACCCAAGTAGTCTTCCCTTGCTCTTCCCCACTTCAGCCAATCTACCTAAAAACCCATCCTCAACTACGTAAACAACACAAGGGTGCTTGCAGGAGCAGGAGTTGGACTCGCTCAGGTCTGTGCAAGAAATGGATACAAATGGCACAGAAGGCTCTCCCGACTCACCACTTGGTGCTGTCATCCCCAGCCCCTTTGCAGCATTCCCAGTACAGGTGTTTGCAGAGCATGCTCTAATTGTAACCATAAACCCTAACGCTAAACCGAAACCATAACTTTAAACTGTAACTTTACCCTTAACCATAAACCCTAACCCCGAACCCTAAACCCTAACCTGAACCTGAACCCTAACCCCTAACCCTACCCCTAACCCTAACCTTAACCCAAACCCTAAACCCTAACCTGGACCCGAATCCTAAACTCAAACCCTAAACCCTAACCCTACCCCTAACCTTAACTCGAACCCTAAACCCTAACCCGAACCCCAACCCTGACCCTGACTCAAACCCTAAACTCTAAACACTAACCCAAACCCTAATCCCTAGCCCTAACCCTAACCCCTAACGCTAACCTAATGCTAATTGGGTGTTGTGATTGGCAATTTTAGCCTGCTGTTGTCATGCCAATTGGCAATTAGGATTTTCAAGTGCTTTGTGATTTGTTATTGTAGTGTTGTGTTTTCATGGCAATTGGTAATTAGGGTTTCTCTTTTAGAAGTGGAACAGTTATGTTGCTTAAAACAGTGGAAATGTGATAGAAAGTAATCTTTGACAGTGGGTAGGTATAAATATAGTGTCCAGTCTCTTGAAGATATCACAGATAGCACTAAAACCCGCATTCTGGGCACTCTTAATTGTCAAGTAAAATAATGGATACAGTGTGGAAACCATACCAAAAAGCAAGTTTAAAAATGCAGAACTGTCTACAAAACCAGTATAACAAATGGCCCAGGTTTATTGCTGACAGAACGGTACGAGATATAATTTGTGGAATTCTGTCTGAAAGGAAATTCCTGCCACTTCTCCAGGACTGTACAACAGCGTGTCCTGACTGTAGGTAACCAGCAGCCAGGTGGGATCAGCACTTGGGGTACGGCTGTACAGCCCTTGGTCATCCACAAGATGCGCATGAGTGATGGCACCTTCGGATCTTCTCTTGATCCAGTCTAATACTGGACACTGAAAGGATCCAGGATACTGGCAAGAGATATGTGAAATGTGCCTAGTTCTATGTAAACTTCTCAATCACTTTGCTGTAATACAGGATTTCATCATTAAGTGTCAATTTGTGAAGGCAGCTGCACTCAGCATGGATTTCTTAAGAACTGCCTGGGCTATTGTTAATTGTAGTGTGGGTGGTATTTTTGTCTTGTTAAAGGAAATGCAGATTATCTTCTAATTATCCCAGCTACCACTGACACTCTTACAAGCTATAAATTCGTGGATTAAAACTACAGATAGTAATTTCAGAATTCCCAGTGGTGCTTCTAGTACTGTCTCTGGTGTCTGGTGGCTCTGTGTCTCAGTGCAGGTATAGACGAGGGCCCGAATAACTGTATTTTGGGCAAAAAATGTTTAGAGAATACATGGAGACATATAGTAGACTTGGAAAATTATGCAGTCAAATAAAGACAAGCTGAAGATATTAATAGAATTTTGGCAAATAAAGAAATCAAGATAGTATTTGAAGCAGCTTGTTTTTCATATTTGTAGACATGGAAAATCAGGCGTAAGAACTGTTCTTCCAAGTTACCGTGGTACCAGATTTAGGTATTTGTACATTTCACAGTCATAGAATCTGGACGAGCTCTTCTATCAGATGTCATCATTTTTAAATCTTCCCCACCAGCATGGCACTTCAGCAGCACATCAAGAATCCTCAGAGGGTCTCTGCAGCTCCTGTTTTCACACAACGTGTGCCTGCCTGGCACATGAGTAACTTCTCCACCCAGTTAGCACACAGACTCACTTTGCATCCCTCTGCTACTTCACCAGGAGGGTCTGCCTCTTTCAGTTTCCTCTGACTTCATTTTCCTTGAATAAAATGAATGGAATAATATTTGCATAGTCAATAGAATAAAGTTATCGTGATCATAAAATATATTTGATAATATAACTATTTACAAACTATTTCATAATATGCATAGGAAGTACGTGATTCCTGTAGGTGCTGTATAGATTAGTTCATTAACAAATGTTAGTTACTGAGTTTTGGAGCAATAAGCACTATATTAATGCAAAATATTGATTATCAAATATCTGTTCAAGGACTAATTTTAAGATTGTGTACTAGAATCTTGTGCTTCATAATTAACAACTTTTGTTGCATTTTTGAAAGCCTTTTGTAATAAGTACAACATTTCTTTTTCAGGTTGTCTGAGTCTGTAAAGCTTATTTTAGAGCTTAGAACTTTTTCAGATGACTTGTTCTGTAGAACAAATGTCAGATCAAGCAAGGACATGAACTTACATAAGGGAGGGGCAAAGGGGAATCAAGGCCACGCATCAGCAGAGCGGATCCTGGACTAATTCCTGAGCACACTGGGTCAATGGGGAATGTTTTAAGGAGCAAGTCAGTTTCCCGGACACTGATGTCTGATGTCATTTTAGATGTGATGTAGTAAGTTATGTCCTATTTCATACCTGCCAGCCCTGTGTCTTGGATACCTAAGGGCACCTGCACTGACACTGAACAGCTCCACAGCTGAGAAGGGTCAGAGCTGGAGGGCAGCTACAGTTAGAGCTCTATTAAAGGGCTAAAAAGCGCATGGCAAATTACAGTCCTGATTAATCCTGACAGTGACCTTTTCTCCCCTTCCACAGCTCTTTTCTCCCAGAGATGGTAGCAGGGCACAGCCAGCTGGGAGCAGGGGGGCGAGGCTGCGCCGGGCAAGGCACCGTACGGTAAGGCCGGGGTGGGTTTCATGGGAGACCAGCGGGGCTGGGGGTGGTTCTGTGATCAGATACGCCTTCCGGAAACGCCTTTCCCTCTCCTTTCAGGGGGAGAAACTAAGCATGGGAAGAAACTAAGAAATAAAGGCGGAGAGGGGCTCTGAGCATGGCACGGGCTTGTTTGATTAAGCCTGTGACTACAGGTCGTTGTCTGTTGCCCCCCGACGAAGATTTGGGGGGTGCACAGTACACAGAATAAGGCACAGCAGCACTTCAGAGCGATGATTAAAAACGCAGTCGTACAAAAGTCACCGTCGAGGACCGCAGAGCCGCCTGGAGGAGAACCCGAACCGAGCGGAGCGGAGCCGAGCCGAGCCGAGCCGAGCCGAGCCGAGCCGAGTGCCGCCGACCTGGGCGGCGCCGAGTGTAGCCGAACCCGACCGGAACGGAGCCGAGTGGAGCCGAACCCGAGACGAGCCAGGGCGAACGCAGCCGAGCGGAGCCGCAACCGAGCGCAGGCCCCGCCCCCGCCCCGCCCCGCGCGCGCCGCCGCAGGAAGCGCAGGGCGGCTGGGCCGGCCCGCGCCGCGATGCATTGTGGGGCGCGGCAGCAGAGCCAAGATGGCGGCCAGCAGGAGGCTGATGAAGGTAACAGCGCCGGGCAGGGCCGCCGACCGAGCGGGCCCGGCTCCCCCGGCCGCCCCTCCGCCCCACGCGCATCCGGCACCGTGGGGCCGCCTCCCCTGCCGCGCCCCGGCCCTCCGGCCTCCTCCGCACCTCTCGGCGGCGCCCCGCACCGTAGCGGCCGGAGCGGGAGCAACCGGCACTCGGGCCGCGGCCGTGGGGGGCCCCGCCGTGCTCCCGCCGCCGCCTCGCGCTCTGGCAGCGCTCCGCGGGCCCGAACAACGCCCGGCGCTGGGCGAGGACGTTGGGAGGGCGCCGCGGGCCGCCCTGACCCCCTCCCTCGGGGGGCTCCACGGTGACTAAGCAAAGAGGAAGGGCCGGGGGGAAGGAAACGCTGCCGCACGGGACCGGGGCATACCCGGGGTGGCGGGAGGGGGCGCCGACCCTGCCGAGGGAGGGCTCGGCGGGGAAGCGCCGTCGCCTCCCTCCCTCCTTTCCTCCTTCCCTGCGGGGGGGGTTCGCCGCTCCCGCCGCGCTCGCCCCGGTGAGGAACCGACCCCAAACGCCCGGGGATGAAATAATTCCGTTTTCGTTGTTTCGGAGAGTAGCCTCTTCCTTGTATGAGTAAGAAGTTTGTCGCACTGAAACGTGGACCTGGGTTCAGAAGTTTCGTTATTCGCGGCGGACGTGGTAACGTTTTTGTCTTCGCTCTATTTGTTCTGAGCCGCGGATGGTACTTGGAAATGGAAACTCGGCCCCGGTTGGGTTTTAACCAAGAGCACGTTTGGCTTATTGTAAAGTACCGCTCGGGATTATGTTTCACGTTATTTTGCTTGAGGAGTAAGAGACTTAAAAGGAAAATGGTAACCGTTGCCCCCAAAGCACACAAATTTATTTTATGTGTGTATATAATTGCCAATTAACATCTCAAACTGTGAGCAGTGAGGTTTGCCCAGGACACCCAGATGTAGTGGCATAAAATGTAGTCATCTCTAAAATGCTCTGACAATACCCGGCAGGATTTGCATACAAAGTACCTGTGAGGAAATCAATGAACTTTACAGGCCAGTCCAGGGAAATGGAGGGGAAAGATCCTGTAACTATTGGGTGATGTTTCAACCTTATTAAAAGAACTGCCCCTTTGGGGTGCAACATAACCCTGCACTAGGATTTGACAGATACTTGGGCAATTCTATTAAACTTAATCTATTAAAACCAGTTTCACAGCTGGGTTCAAGGATGTGGACCCCCAATAGGACAGGGATTTCACCAGGACATGTAGATGGTAGGTTCTGAAGCTGCATTTCTTTAATGGTACGGTTATATAAATAAGTGTTATAACTTGGTTGTTTTTGAAGAAACCAGTAGCTCAGCAGCGCTTCCATAAGGCTTGTCTTGTCAGTTTAAATGTGCTATAGGGCATTTAAAAATTAAATAGTAGATACATTGTTTGCAGTGTTGTTCATATATATTAAATCAGTAGGTGTAAAACCTTTAATTGTCCCTAAGGAACCTGGCAAGATGGAATTAGGTTTTTATTTCATTTTTGATAGCTGTTATGTTTTGTTGGGGCTTTAGTATCATAATCAGTATGTCTGTTGCTGTATACTCAAGTAAGCTTCCCCTTAGTTTGAGATAGTAAACAGCCATTTAATTCTATATTTTTGTAAGGCAGTTTTTCTACCTTTTCTGAAAAAAATGCATTAATTGTTCAAAAGCACGTCACTACTACTCTGATAGGGAAAATATATGTTTACAATTATTTTCTTCTTTAATTTAAAATAGAAAATAAAAGTCTGAAAGGCAAGAAAAATTATTCTTAATATCCGCAGTACCTCTTGCTTTTCAGCCCCCCTCCTCATTTTCACTGTACTTCTGAAACATTAGTTAGTACTTTCATCTTCTATTAAAATGCAGTAAAAATGGTTTTTGACAGTGTAACCATATTTTCTAGAAAATTGGTGTGGCAGTTGTTCCTCGGAGGGGTGTGGGAAGGAGAGAGACATTGATAACTTACGTCTTACATTTTTCGTTTCATTTTTATTGCCTAATATTTGTGGGTTGTTCACGCTGTGTGTGGTTTTTATGCAGCCCCAGAGCTGTGAGATGCTCTATCACACAATTTGCAAAGGCTGTTAAATAAGCAGATCCTTTCCTGCCTCTGGAGAGTTGAGTCAGCCCAAATGGCTTTGGTTTTGCCATTCATCTCAGTAGGAACAAAGTAGAGCTCATATGAGTGACATCATCTGGATTGCTGCAGCGTGATGCTTTGAAGGTCCAAACTCGCCTGTGTATCACCCTAGTATCGCTGTTGAAGTTCCAAATTCACAGGTCCACTTTAATTTAAAGTTATTCGCTGTTGAAGTTTTGCAATTGGGTAGAGTCTGTGGGCTGTCTTTCTCAGGGTCTTGGAATGATGAGTGATTATAACTAAAGGAAATAGGGGTTTTCTCTGTGTCACTCAACTATGTTTGAAATAATTTAGGATAAGCATTAACTGTCTTTTCTCTGAGCTAAATATCAAGTTTGTCTTTGATAAGTGAGACTAAACCTTAAACCTTTTATAGGTCACCCGTTTCCTTAAGGTCTTGCCAACATTTTGAAGTACTGCATTTTTTCTGGACTCATGTCATGCATCATGGTTATTCATATTAATCACTGTGGCTCAAAGAGGCTGGATGCAGCACGTCCGTAATAACTCGCTGTCTACCTGTAGAAAACTGCAAGTATGAGTCTAGTTTCTGCTCTCCAGGTGGAAATGGATGTCCTTTACAGGTTGGGGAAGCCATTTGCAAACCCCTGTGTGAAAGAAGCATTACGAATTTTGTCATTGTACTCATACAGTTCAATTTTAAATGTGAATTCAAGTTGTAAAGAGAATAAGGTTGACTTGTTATCTGAGGGTGTGTTTGAGCAAATCACGTTCCCTAGGCCAAAGAGCTTATTTATGGCCTATTTTTGCTGAACTTCAGAGCATCAAATAGTCTTAACTGAAGTCTTCCCTCCTGATTCACAGCAGCTCAAGGGAGTGTGCCCTTCCAGGAGCACACCTAGCTTAGCAAAAATGGGAAATAAACATCGCTAATGACTCATGTTCCAGTGACATCTGAAGTGGAGGTTTGATCTGTGAGCCACCATTACACCTCTCCAAAGAGCCACAGTTGTTGAATCTTGACTCCTTGTGAAATGTGAGTGGTGGGAATAAAGGAGTCTTTGTCAAAGATGTTCTGTTGTGGATGATCTCTCAGGGTTAAAACAGGCAGATATGGAGTGATTATATTTAGGAAAGGATCTAAGGCTTCTCTTTTAAGGGGGTAGGAGGCTTCAAGGTCCTTTCCTGTATAAAGCAAATTGTCTCCAAACATGTGTGATGGAGATCACGGATCTCCCGGAGACTTCAAGGGAAGGCTTTTCACAGCTGCCACCCACTACTGTAAAACAAGCTGTTCTCCATGTGAGATCCGTAGCTAAATGCTGTGTGGAGAAGTAGTGGGGGGCTGCAGAGGGTGCAGCTATTTTGGTGCTGGATACTCATAGTACTTACTTGCAGGTGTAGTAACATGATGCCGAGCTGCACATTCCACAGGGTGTTGGGTGGTGTTGGAGAAGGCTGTGCTGCCCCAGGTGTGGGGCTGTGCCCTTCCATGGTGGCTGCCTATAGTCTGTAAGATCCATGGTTTAGTTTCCTGGTTTTTGGATGTTCAAAAGTATCTTTAGTGTTAAAAATTGAAAATAGATTTAAAGAGTAAATATGAAGTGAGATACGTCGACAGTTATTTTAATCTTATAGTTTTTGCTCCGTTTCCATAATTGCATAGTCAAACATTTATGCAACTGTTCCACTCCATGATAAAACACAAACATGAGGCCACACCCAGGTAGGTGGCCTGCTATCTCCAGGATGCTGTGGTCCTGTAAACACTGTAACCCTCCCAAATAAAGAGGTTTTAGACAACTTTATTATTTGAAAAATAGTTCAAAATTGATTCAAATTTCCATTCTCAGTAACAAAGGAAATGTAGTTTTGAGCAATGTATGATTGTCCTTATGGAGAAGTGAGAATATTGATTAATTTTCCCTTTCTGAAACAGAGAATTGACAAAAGGATTTTTAATCAAATGAAAATACTTTGCCAAAAAGTAGATTGCTCAGTCAATAAGATGTGAGTGTACAAGGTTGTAATTTTGTAGAGGAAACTTACTGCTATTTCTTATAAGAGCTAGATTGTATTTGGGGTTTTAGTTGGGTTTGTGTTGGGGTTTTTTTGTGGTAAAATTATATTTTTAGGTGTTTTAACATTTCTCTGTACTGTAAATTCAGAAAGTGAAATTGGTCAGTTCCTGATCAGTGTTTTGGACCCTGTTTTTAAAGAATGTATTTATAAAGACTTAAACATAAGTTGTAAACACTAGAGAATCATAGTTTAGTTATTTCAGTAGACTTTTGTTTTTATTTGTGAATTTAGTAGTATTTTGGGCTTGATGCAGAACTTACTGAAATCAGTATGAGCTCTTACACTTATTCCCATATTCTAGGATGGTACTCTTACAAATATTTGCCTTTACTGCATTTTCCTATCTGACTTGTTTATTTAGAGAAGTCTCAAAACTTGAAAGATGCATGGATAAAATGGTTGCAGGGTTTTTGAAAGACTTAACGGCATTTTAAACCGATGCTGCTTTTCTTTTTAATTTCAAACATTTAATTTTTTATTTGAACAGCACAAATGATTACACAATATTGAAAGTAACAATTTCAAATCCTTAATCATTGTATATGAGGTAGTATGGACTTTATGGCTGTCTTAAACATTATATACTTGAAGATCAAATACCACCTCTGGAACAATGTTTTATCCATTTCATGTGCTGTGTATAACATTTTCTCTGAACATTTCCAAACTACAAACATCATTTCTCAAGAGAGCCTTGAGAAGACCTTTGAGTTTTGTTAGTGGGGAAACCAATGCAGCAAGGTCACATGCGAGGTTGATAACAGAGTGGGGAATGAAGACTGATTGAAATTCTTGCTGCAGTCTTCTACCCTTTATTTACGCTCCTCCTGTGCTCCTTTAATTATGTAACTTGACAAAATTAAGGGGTGGAGGACAAGAAAGGGTATTAATCTATTTACTGTCTGCCTAGACTCTTAAGTATTATTTTGAAATAAATATCTGGATTGTATCCTTTTACCTCATAAAGTAGTTTTTGTTCCTTTGGAGTTGCTCAAGCCCATATTAAATGTAATGTTAACTTTAATCTGTACTGCTTGAAAGTATTTAGCTAGCTCATTCACTTTCTTCACTGTAGATTTATACTGTAGTTGTGGCTGTCTCCATGGCTCTAAAGCAGTTAAATCTTTATTATGGGCTTTGGGAGCTGCCAGAAGAAAAAACCAAAACAACCTCCCCTCACACCCTTAAATTGTGAATGGTTAAGCTCTTACCACTCCTGAATGACTTGTGTAGTGTTGTGATTGTGGGGACAGTAGTGTGAAAAAAAAACTTTTTGTAAATAAGTCTGACACGGAACTGATTCATTTGGAGTGACAAATGAAATCTTAAACACTTCTAGTGTAAGAAGAGTAATTTCTCATATAAATTGGGATCTGTCACAAGTGCATGGTTCAGGCATGTGCCCTGCTAAGGTGGCTTGGTTGTCCATGACCTTTGCAGTCCTGCCTGCGTATGAGGGATGGAACTGCCGGATTTATCCTGTCTGTCCCTGGCTCAGCTGTCAGCTCCAACCACAGGAGGAGGGCAGGATAGAGCCCTGACACACTCCAGTAATTTACCACTTCTCTGATTTTGGAAGTGATTTCCTGCAAAGGCCTCACATGTCAGTTTAAAGAGGAAGATGGCCTCGATAATTTTTGGCTCGTTGTTTAGTGTCTTCTTATTTAATTCCCTCTTGAGGGGAAATGAGGAGCTATTCGCATGTTTATTTTAAACTTTTTGTTGCTCGCATACAAAGTTTTACAATTTTGTAATGATCTCTGTATGGGATTCTTCCTTTTCTTAATTCAGCATCCAGTTTTTTAACCTGAATCTAACTATAAAACGTGGGCGTTTAATTTTCCAGAAATGTGAAGCCACGCTTTTCTAATTTGTTTTATTAGCTTAATGACATACCTGAATTATGGAGTCACAGTCCTCCCTTTTTTTGTGCTTCTGGACAGTTGTTCTCTGGGCCAGCAACAGCGTAATGCTTTGTCTGAACCCGGGATAAAAGCTCCTGCATGAAATCTGCACTCCCACTGAGACATAATGGGGGGAGATTTCTATCATATGTGTAATGTTTTTAATATAATAGCTAGAAAATAATCTAAACCCGTTTTCCTTTCCTTGTTTTAGAGTGAAGGCACTTGTGATAATGCCTATTTGTGCATGTTTGTTCATGCTTAAATACTTACTGCTGAATTAGTTTATTTTGTTCCCAATGTTTGATGTGTTACATCTTGTATGGAGTGGAATTTATCCTTTTTACATGCTATGGAGTAGTAGTTTACCAGGACTTCAGTTCTGTGTGTGATGAGAGAGAGCATCAAAACTGTTTGGAGCAAGTTAACTTCCCTGACCCTGTTGGGGCAGAGTCAGTCTGGGATCAGTCAGGCTCTCCCTGAGCTGCTGCTTTGTGCAGGAGCGCTTGAGGGAAGGCACTGGGGGGATTTGCGCTTTTGGTGAGGGTAAAGCATCACTTAGAGCTACGATAATAAAGCTTATTTTCTTGTGAGTATTTTGGCTTGCTCCTTATCCCTATAAATATGATTCATGGGATTATTTTTGTGTAGCTTTTATATGTTTTTCTGCTTTAAGGATATAGGATAATCCTCTTACCTCTTTAAAAAAAAACCCACCCAAACTGTCTGTGACATTGCATAAATCTAGCAGCAGTGGAATTTGGGGATTAATCCATGGGTCTAGACTGGATAGTAAGTTTTAGTGTCGTGAAGACTGTGTTGGGCATCGACTCAGTGTCCAAGACTCCAAGGTTAAACTTCCATGTTTGGAATATGTTCTTGCTTTTGTGGGTGCGGTGAGTGGGAATGTAAATGTTCATTTTCTGATGTGTGACTCTTATGTGATTTTTGTTTCCTGTGCATTTGGAAATCTCATTTTCCTTCGAGTTTATCACTGTGCTGAGTTTATGCAAGAACTTATTGCAAGTATTAAATCTGCCAGTCAGATGCAGAAGCATTTGATCCAATATGAACATAGAGCTATTTTAGGGGAAAAAAAACTTAAACCCAAAAAAAAAGTAGACAGTACAGCTCTCGTAGCAGGAAAAGGGGTGGTTTTTGTTTTCCAGTCTGTAGTGCCTTTGCTTGTAGTTGGTGGTTTTATCATAGTAATACCCAGCCTAATTTTGCAAGGTGCGTGTACTCATTGCAGAGCTGAGCACTGTCAGAGCACATGAGTGCTGCTGTATAAGCAACATTTTTCCTAACCTATGCAGCCACCAGGCATATGCTGCACTTTTGAAAGCACTGGGAAACTTCCATGTTTGACTGTGGATGACTTTTGAATTTGTATTCAGTTAAGTTCTCTTTAAAGATAAAACAGCGGAGTTAAACAGCAAAGGATTGTAATTGTTGTGGGGGAAATAAAAGTGAAACCATGTGTTTCTTTTTAGCTCTTACGAAATACTCCAGGAAACAGTCCCTACACTAGGGTTTATAAATAATTTTAAATAGAAAAATGCTGAAATACTTGTTTTGGTGATACCTGGATCACTAACTGATTAAAAATGGTTTGACTGTTGCAGAAAGATACCTTGTTCAAGAGTGACACAGCTATAAAGAGAGGACTCTTAATGTGTACTGTGAGCTTTGAGGTACCAAAGAGAGGGAAAGCTGAATCTTCTCAAGTCACTGGTCTGAACAAGGCTTGTTTGGGTTAGATTGATATTTTTCTGGGTTTGGATCAATTTCAGCTGGTCATGCAGGAATTTGGTTTTTTTTCAGTTGAAATAATTGACCTGTTCAGTGATTTTTATCTGTGTTAAACTGTTAGGAAATAGTTTTTCCAAATCACTGTTCTCCTTCAGACAAGTCCTTGAATGCATTTTATTTCTGCACCTCACAGTGTTATCAATGGTCTGTTACCAAAGCCACTGATTTACATTTGAGATAGAAAAACATTTTAAAATGTACTTTTTTAATACTTTTGTTGTATCTCTAATCCTGTTAATAACAAGGCATTTTTGTGTTTTCTTGACAAAAAAATAAGCTCTTTAATATTTTGTCATAGAGAATTTTAGTTTTTACAGGTGCAAAATTTTATTTCTTATTTGTGTTGGTTGCCACCACTACAACCTCAAGCTGCTTTAACCTTAAAGAAACCCAGACTGACCTCTAAGGATCTCGAAAAATAAATATGAGCACCTTGCTTAATACAGTTATTAACTTACACTTAACACTTTACTTTGCTTTTCAGGAGCTTGAAGAAATCCGCAAATGTGGAATGAAAAACTTCCGTAATATCCAGGTTGATGAAGCTAATTTATTGACCTGGCAAGGGCTCATTGTTCCTGTGAGTATAGGTTACTCCTTATTCTTGTGAGCTTTAAAATGAGGATCATTTGTATGTCATAAATCTACAGTTTAGTAGTGCGGCTGGTGACCATGAAATAATTCCTGCACCCTGACAAGGATATCTTTTTTATTATTATAAAACCTATCCTTCACAGTTATGCACTTGGGCAGCAGCTGGTTGTTAATAAATACCAGGTGAGTTTACACAGGTGATACTGCAGCATCTGAAATCTGCTCCTGGTTTTAAATCTCGTCTCTCTTCAGACACCCTGTGTAATCTGGGGCAAAGAGCATAATCTTCCTTTGAGTGTCTTCTGTGGTTTGTTTTATCCAAGTCTGATAAATGTTACTTTGTGTTTGTTATAACTAGCCTGAAGGAAAATCCTTCTGTAACTGCAAGGTGTTCTACTCCTGATCCATCCCTGGATGCTGCATTATTGTAGGCCTGGTCCAACACTGGAGCTCAGTGGTGGCACTGAGTATTGGAAGAGGGAAGCAAATGACCTTTTATTTTATATTAAGTTTTTACATTTTGTTTTTACATTGAATTTTTTTACATTAAACTTAAAGTACAAAATCTACATCAACATAAATAATAATTTAAAAAAGAAAGTATTAAATACTTTTACTCCTTAGTATTTATTTTTTTAATTGACTTGATTTATTTCTAGGATAAAATTGAGTATTGGGAAAAGTTTGATGCAAGGAAAGGGTTTGTATTTTCAGAAGTGAACTCTTTAAAAGAAAATGTCTTTATTTAGGCATTAGTTAGTGCCAAAAAAATTAATTTTAAAAAAATTGAATATTTTTATAAACACTAGAGTCTTCTAATGGAGAATGTTTCGTCTAAGTAGATAACCACTGTGTTAGTCAAATAAAGAGGAATTTATTACTAAGGAGAAAGCAGGAAACCTGCTGTGTTGAATTCCTTGGTTGGAAGTCTCTTGGATTTTCACCTCTTGTTTCCCACTGCTGTGGCTGTAGCAGCGGGAAATGCCTCCTTTGGTTCTATGAGTTGCTTCTAAGCCTGCAGCAACTGGGGCTGTGCCACTGGGCAGCAGTTCTGCTTTTCTGTGGATGCTGCCAAAAAGCCCCCCCAGCCAGTGGAAGTCTATCTTTTTAATATATACATAAGACTTTGAGACATCTCTGTAGTGATGCCTCTGCCTTTTTACTCGGATGCTGTTCTGGAATTCACAAGGCACAGGCTGAGATAACGGCTGGGCCTTTGTGCTTTAAATGCTGTAGAATACATTTAGTTACTGTTTACTTATGTACCTGCAAGTGATTCCTTGGAGTGGTTGACACTACTCTTGCAAATAAAGCAAGCGGGATCTGACACTGAAATTTGACAGAGCTGAGGAACAACTGCTTTAATCAGCCACTCTGGTGTTTGTGGTTCGTGCATAACAGTTTAGTGCTTTGATAATACTATGAAGCAGTGTAAGGTCGGTAAATGTGACTAATAAAGCAAAACACAAAAATACTTGCTTTTCCTGTTAAATTAGGAATGTGTGGTGTACAGCAGCTATTTTTAACAGTTTCTGCTCACCAGAGTATGAGTGTACTTGTTTGTTTTGTGAAGATTCAGAGCATCACAAATCTTTAAATGTTGATGAAGTTAACTGTGCTTCAGACCTGCCTTTTGGTTTATAATATACCCTGTTACAGGAGAAGTTAAATTCAAGTTAAATTCACTTTATAGGAGATGTTTTAGTCTTAACACCTCTTCAGCTATTTTGGTACCAGAGTTGATGGCTCAAAAATGCAACACACAAACTGGTTGCAAGTTTTGAGGTTTTTTTCTCTGAGTATTTGCTTTTGAAATTTCACATGCTGCTTGCATTTAGAAAATGTTCTTGTTTAAGGTTTTATGAAGTACGCTTCAGTAGGAGTAACCAGTTACTGATTATTAAACTCTGTAACTAGGCATTACTTTGGTCAACTGCTTAATAAAGGTGTGAAAGATAAAGGTTAATATTTTTGTGTTCATACAGAATTAATGTGAAAGGTAATGTAAAGGTGAACTGTAAAGCTTTAGAAGCTTTTGTTTCTAACGTATTTTGCTCTTCGGCACAACTATCAGTTTCTAAGGGTGTTCACTCAATTGAGAAGCAAGTTGAAGGTATCTGGTCAACTTCTTTTCCTGTTCTGAATTGTAGAATAAGGTAATTTGTGTACTGGGGGTGGCCAAAGTACATTATTTGTTTGATTTCAACATCAAAACAAGATTATCTCTACCCCAGGCTCCTTATTCTTGTAACAGGTACTGATGATGTACCATGAATTTCATTTCACTTAATCAAAACTGCTGGCTATGGACAAACTTTTACAGAGCAAAAATACTCCAGGAGAATGCAAGTTGTGTTTTGGTGTTTAAAATTCTATTTCTCTTGTCAGTGTCAAAATAAATATAACAAATAATTGGAAATTAATTGCTTGAATAGTCTACATACACTTTTGTTTCAATGCATTGGTCAAGTACAGTGAAGAAAATGGATGTTTTTAAGGCAGGTCACTTCCCGTGTCAGTTCACTGAATATCCTCACAAATTAGAGCTTGTGATGGAGGCAAGGACAAGTGAGCTGTGGGGGGAGGGAGCACTGACTGCTTAAGTTGTCACCACCACCAAAAATTATTTGTTAAACCTCCAAAGCTTTTAGGATCACTTTGGTACAAAGTGATTTTAAAGCCACTGCAGTTACTTCTTCTCGTGGGTGCAGAAATTGTGCTGTATTTCTTACAAATGCACAACCAGATTCTCCATATGGATGAACTTAAATGTTTTCTGTTGACTAATATTTTAATACAACACTCCCTGCCCCCCAATACTGGTAAATCCTGGAGTGGGTTTGCAGGGAATGGTCTGGTTGCTAATGAAGAATGTGTGTGATTATAATTTACACCAACTGGAAACTCTCATCCTTTGATTCATGTTTCCAGTGTGTTTGAAAAGGCTTCATTCCACAGTTACTGTTTTTAGTGCAGAACAGTATTTTCATAAGCTTTAAATGTAGCAATGGTTTATTTATTTTTCTTCTGCCTCCCTTCTGCAGTCAGTATCTGAAGCAGTATCAATAGTCTAACAGATTTTCTAAGTGAGATTCTGGGCATTGTTTTTTCTCTTTCAGCATGGAGAACTTCACAGTTCTCTCATCATACTTCTTCAAAACTGATCTGATAACAGTAGGTGCTAAAACTGCACACAAATTCAGAATGTTCTCATCAGCAGACGCAGTGAATATCTATCTTTAGTACCCATGAATGCTCAGCAGTTTTTTGTGTAGTCAGCACAAAAACGTTCTCAGAACATTTAGGGAGATCTGACAAATCGAATTGCTTTGCTGCTGATGCCACCATGTTGTAAGACACACAAAATAACCGTCTTCAGAAAACCTATTTCCCTTGTCAGTCTTCCTGTTTGTGTCTTGGAAAGGGCTTACAATGTTTTTTGAAACGCAGAGTTGGAATAAAACTACTTGTTAAGTAGGGCCTTGAGTTGGGAGTAAATGGGGTTGGATGCTTTCTCACTAGTAGAAGTGTCAGCCAGCTGAAGGACAATGGCAGTCTGCTTTTTCCAGGGTGGATGCAAACGTACAGATTGTATTGCCTCTGTCCCAGGTTTTGATGTTTCCTGACATACAGACATGGCAGTACATGTTGGAAGAAAGTGCCTTTCAAAGAGGTCATTTGATAGATCCAAGTCTGGAGCATGCTTTTTTTACCTGAGTCCATTAACATGTGCCACATTCTTGACATTCCGCCTTCTTATTGCAGGACAATCCTCCATATGATAAAGGAGCCTTCAGAATCGAAATCAACTTCCCAGCAGAATATCCATTCAAACCTCCTAAGATTACATTTAAAACAAAGATCTATCACCCTAACATCGATGAAAAGGGGCAGGTTTGTCTGCCAGTAATTAGTGCTGAAAACTGGAAGCCAGCAACCAAAACTGACCAAGGTAGGACTCCATGTGGAGAGAGAACTGGGTATGGAAAAACTTTGTAGTGTGTTTAAAGCTAATAATGTGTCAACTTGTCAGCTGCTGGTGCTCTTGGGATGTATTTGTTCTAAGGCTTGTGTCACGAATCACATGAGGTATGCAAAACTTGTGGAATCTCATTTTGTTACTGGCATGTGAGGTGATGGCACTGACACATGCAATTTCCGTTTCCAGGGAACCACAAAACTCCTCATGACTGAAGAGTTTATTAAGGTGGTGTCCTTGGTATACTTGAAAATTTTGGTGGTAGTTTGTGTGGGGGTTATTTTGCGTTTCTTTTTAAACAGTGACTTTAGAATCCAGAGGTGTTCAGTACATTTCTGGATGTTTGAAAGAAAGGGTCTATACTTCAAGGCTTTGTATATTTTATAATCTGCCATGTGGTTCAGTGATTTGATACGGCTTGAAATAATGCAAATCTCTCATGATCTGCTGTGTTGTGGTCTTTCATTTGTCTTTTAACTCGTTCTTCAAAAAGTTGTTTCAGTGTCAGCATCTGTTGTTACTACATGGTTGTATGAACCTGTGACAGTGTTATTACAGCCCTGCTTAAATGCCTGTTCCTTTTGCTTCACATTTCTTCTGCACTAAAAAATCACCCTCAGTCTGTTTGCTGTTTGGGCCTTTCTCAATGAAATAATGTGACATTATTATAATGTACAACATCAAAGTGATTGGTTTTGTTTAGTGAGGTGTCAGGAAAGTGGAGAGATTAGGTTCATCATAAATCATTAACTCACCTTTCATTCACATACTAAATGTGCATCTTACTGCTGTACTTTTTATTTATTTATGCTTAATATTAAAAAAGACTGTTATGACAGTATAGTTTTTAAATGCTGTGGATATTGAGGCAGTTTCTGTTATGACTTTTTCTGGCGTGTGTGTTTCTTACTGTGTTCTTAAGGTTATTGAATGCACGTTTTCCCTCTAGTGTTTTAGCACGTTTCGCTCAATGAGAAGGGATTGTCCCATGCAGTGTTGCTGCTGGTTTCATAAGCAGTCAGTAATGTGATGGCAGTTGTAAGTCCAGGACTGGTGAGTTACTGTGAAGGAAGCTAATAGCAATTCTACATTCCTTAGATAGTTTGTTGCAGTTTCAACTCAGGATTTTTGGTAAGAAATGTTCCTGTTTAGCAGTCCAGAGTTGAGCATTTAGTTTGAGGTATGTTCCCTTTCCTGTCAGCTAAGGGTAGAAAAGAGTATGAGCTTGACAAAATCAGTGCTCCAAAAGAAACCACTCTAGTATTCCTGATTCTACTGGAGTGATAAGCATTGTAGGAGCTTGCATTGCAAGGGAGAATCCAGTTGAACTGCTAAGTACATGTTTCAGAACAATGGCCGGACTCTGCCTTTCCACACACACGTGGCTGAGCTGTGGAACACTCCTCTGCAGGATGGGGCAGGTGTCAGCGTTGGAAGTGAGTTCAGGAGGAAGCAGCTGGCCCTGGTGTGCAGTACATGAAGTGAAGAGGGTTTGTTATACTCACATTAAAAACCCCGGGAGTGCTGCCTTGTCTTAATCAGAGTAGCACAGACTTACCTCAAACGAATGTTGCTCATGCTGCTTGAGCTGTTGGCCAGGGAGGTGCTCTTCATGTAGACCTGCCCCCAGGACACCTTTGAGTGACAGGAGAGGGGAACTCCCCATCCTTGTGAGCTTTCAGTGACCATGAGGAATGTGTGAGGAAAATGTAGCAGTAAATGTCACTGTGGTGCGTGAGGCTCGCTGTGTAAATGTCAGGGGCATTTCTGTTTCCTGAGGAATGACATTTCCTCGGTGACATAGCTGTGAGCAGGGGGGAAATGCCCCTTCCAGTTCTCACCCCTTTGTCTGCCTGGTGCATCTCTACTGGTGGCTGCCTCGGTCAAGAACTATGAGAGTAAAGGGAAGGCTTGTCTGCTGTTCACAGGGGAATTAAGAGTCATAGGAAATAAAGGTGGAAAAAAGGGTTTCCGGAAGTAGGCCCAGTCACAGCTGCATCACTGTGACAGGTGTTGAGAAAAATGCTTCATGGTGGAAATTCCATCTTTACCCAATCCCTTTAGATGAATTTGTCTGGGAACTTTGATTCTTTTTGAGCCATAGGAGAGTATTTCAGATGGTATGCCAGTTATGGGAAATCATTTGTAGTCCACTTTGGTCTCTATTCATGTTGATTTTGTTTACAAATACAATTTTCTGGTGTTCATTCATGGTCATTGAACAAAATCTTGGCATAATGCTCCAGCTTACTCATATCCTGTGTTTGAAAAGGCCCGAGATTTATGGGGATGTATTTAAATGCAGTTAAAGCTCTTTTCTTACTGGGGAATTTTGCTTATAGTTTGATTTTTAAAAATTAACCATCTTAGTGTCTGATGGTCTCTATACTTCTTTTGACAGTAATCCAGTCCCTCATAGCACTGGTGAATGATCCACAGCCCGAGCACCCCCTCCGGGCTGACCTAGCTGAAGAATACTCTAAGGACCGTAAAAAATTCTGTAAGAACGCTGAAGAGTTTACAAAGAAATATGGTGAAAAGCGACCAGTGGACTAATCTGACACAACTGCTGTCAGCAACGTATGATAGAAGATCGGAGCAGTGCATTTGAGACACCCCGTAAAGCAGGACTCTATGGAAAATTGACAAGTGCCACCTTTCGGTGTGAACTTGTGGCTGTTACTAACTTTCTACAGTTTTCTTAATCAAAAGTGGGCTAGGTAACCTGTAAAGAAAGGATTAAAATTTAAGATGTTCTAGTTCTGCTTTCTTTGTTTAAAAATCACTGCTTCAATATACTTTAAAGTATGCTGTTTTCTTTTTCTTGTCAGAATTTATCAAAAATATCTTAGACTTATATTCTGCCCTTAAATTGAAAAGGTTGTGGCTGTCATTTCTTATTTTTCCTTGCAGTTCCCACTATCTTGAGTTCATTCACTGAATTTTAAACCCCCTCCTCAAAGTGATGTCTTAGGAAAAATATCCCAGTTCTGGCAGAAAATGATTGAGTGTTTGGCAGTTTCATTTACTTTTCTTTTTAAATGTTGCACTGTACTTTGTGGGACTTGTTCCAAGTTCCCCTGAACTTCAGTTTGTAACATAATAAACAAAAACCAACCCAACCCTACAAAACCAATCAGAAATAATGTCTGGGTCTGATGTAAATCTGGCCAGTGTCTATTAAATGGGGAAACTCAAGTTTTTGTGTGCGTCATTGAATTAGAATGTGGCTTATGTTCTGCTTTTGGAATACTTCGGGGAAAAAAATCTGTAGCAAACAAGTAGTGGAATGTGATTTCAAATTTCCTTCACTTCTATCCTTAATACCTATGCAGAGCAGCAGGAATGTGCACAGAACAACATTGCAACCAATCCAGGAGAGTGTTAGAAACTGAGGACCAAGAGGTACCAAAGTGATAAACTTTTTTTGAATTTAAAATTGGTATTTTGGAGATGTTCATTTGGAGTTAAAGAATTAAACGTGACAGCACTGCTGTCATCTCTGAACGTTTTCCATCAGAATGCATAAGAAACACCTGTGTTTATAGGATGGCACTTGTGCCCCTTCCCAGCCCCTCTGCTGCCAGGTTCGGCCGGCACTGGAGCAAGGACAGGGCTGAGTAATAATGTGTGAATGTGCTTTGCTGCTGCTGCTCCTGTGTTTAAACACACGAGTTGGGTGATTCAGTGAGTGTTCAAGTGTCATTCTGGCATTGTGGCTTAATCAGGCAGAGCTGTTTGCCAGTTGCTCTGGGGCACTCCTACGCATGCTGAAGGAAACCCTTTCTGTTCAGACCTGAGCATCCTTGGCTGTGTCCCTGCTGCTTGTCACCTGCCTTCTCTCCCCAGTTCAGTGTGATTTGTAGCTCCATGGTCAAACTGCCACACAGTCAAACTGCCGTGTCCCCCCTACTCCCCAGCTGGGGTCTGTTACTGAGCAAACGAATTATCTCCAGAAATCCATCTGGGAGCACATATCATTTTGATGTGCAGGAAGCTGCGTTAGAAAATCCCTGACACTTAGGTGGTTGCCTATACTCTCAAATTCAGTTTTAATACAGCCTCTGCCTTTGCAACCTTTCAGAACTAGTGTGTCAACCAGCAAGTCTCTCTTGGTTTTAATGTCTTGTGTATTTGCTATTCCCTCATTCATCCCTCTCATCTGGCTTTCATTTCTGATTTAGTGTAAACAATGACAGCCCAGTACCTCACGTCTGTTGAAAGTAATTTTTTTTATAAGTTAGGGAGCTAAGAAATGTTATGTTTAAGTGTTCTTAGACAGATTCTTTGGCAGGTAAATAAAAAGTTAAACCACATTCACCTTATTTACAGGAACTTGCATTTCCTAAGTGTTTTCAGGCTTGTGAGAGCACTATTACCAAATTTTCACAACTTTGTGTCTTCATTTGCAGAAAGTTGGTACCGATTCTGTTTCATTCACGCTCACTTGGATTCATAATAAAATAATGCCAAATTATCTGTCAAACTGAAGCGTGTAACTTCCACATCACCTGAGTCACTGTACCTTTGATCATGTCCGTTGGCATGGAAACGTACCATTCTCTAAATTTTATTTGAAACAAAACTGTAGCATTAGTTTGCTGCCCTCATTGCTACTCAGTAGTTACTCTGTGGTTGTAAAGCCTCTCAGGTCAAAGACTGCGTCTGTCTGCGTTGCTGTGACTCGGATGCCGTTGGAAGGGAAGGGCTGTGTGATCCAAGGAACTCGAGTCATGCAGTGCTGCACCAGCCATTCCAATTCCAGCTGCAGAGGTCACATGGAAGACAGATCCTGCTATCAGTTCTCTTGGTGTGTTCTCCATAGTCCAGTTGCTAAACTGTGAGATGTGTAACCCAAGTGCTGATGCTGTCTGGGGGCAGCCTCTGAACAAAGGGATCCAACACTGTTGTGTGGCTGAAGTCTGAGGAGAAGAAATCCAAGTGTGAAGTCCTATGTTAACTCAGGAAATCCAGCTCTTGTTCTCTCTGGTTCCCTAAGCCATGCTGAATTCTAAACATGCAGTTGAACATCCACAATAAAAGCAGCGCACTGGTGAAACTACACCCAGGAGTACTGGTATAGGCTTCCTGCAAGTCCATTCTGCTACCCTAATAAAAATTGCTCTCAAAGGCTTTGTGGCATGGTTTTATTTTCAGAGAGGTCTGGGGGTTAACTGGAATTGTAGTATCGTTTGTAATTTGGACTTGAGTTGCCTTTAAAGCTTTCATAGAACCACTGAGAAATTTCCTTATCACCCTACATGCAATTGAAAGGTTTAGAAGTCTTTTAGTATTCTTTATTCATTTCTCCAATTAAACGGAAATTTGGGGGTTAATGCTGCTCGTTTACATTTTGTGTTTGCAGTACAGTGCTTGGGTACTGCTGCTGTCAGGTTCTAGTGCTCACCTGCCAGGAAATGCCTCCAAAAATCAACAGGTGTGTAACGTCCAGTTGGTTGTGATCAGGGCAAATTCAGCGGTTAGAATATGAAGCAATTTAAACGTCAAAAAGTAAGGCTTAAAAATATCCATGAAAACGCGATGACCAGCTGAACTCTGTCCCGTCACGGCGGTTGCAGTGATCCCGGTGGGCGCTGGGCGGCGCTGGCGGGTGGGGCCGCTTGGAGCGCGGGTCTGTCCCCACTGGGAGAACCTTTGGGAGAACGTCATCCCAAAAGGTAACAACTGCCCTGGTCAGACCCAGCCGGGAGTGCTTTTAAAAACAAACTTGTCATATATCTAATTAATTCTCTGACAATGATTTAGGAAAGAATCTGGAAAAATATTCTCTACAGTATCCTTGTTTTTCCTATTTGTACAGGACAAAAATGTCCTCAGACGTGTTACAGGGAAGATCAGATAGTTCCCATTAAGGATAGAAAGACAATGGAAACCCTTCTGGAGCTCCCAGGCAGCCACAGGGGAAGCAGAAAGGTGGGTGGGTTTAGTTCACTCACCAGCTGTAACCAAACCCAAAAGCCTCCTGAAGCACTGCAATAGAAAAGGCCTGAGTTTATTTTTCATTTAAAAGAATGACAATCATATTGACATTTTTAATATTAAAAAACATAGTTAGCAAAACCGATTACATTAAATCACTTATGTGCAGAAAATGAGCATAAACAGTCTAAAATAATTTCTCCCCAGGTGAAAGTTCTATAGGAGTGACAGGGCTGCGGTTAAGAGCGTGAAGCATTGCTGGGGCTTATTGGAGTTCAAATGCTTTGGTGGCAGGAATAAAAGGGACAGATACAGGGACCTTGTTCCCTTGCAGACCTGCTTGTAGCTGGCACAGGGCTGTCCCTGTGTTTGTCCTGAGGGGCAGTGGGTGGGGCAGGATCAGTTGCTGCTGCTCTTGTACACAGCAGTTACTGAAATAGCAGATGGGTCAACAGTTGCTGTTCTTGCAAAGTCATCCAAAAAATAAGAAAGCCTCTCTGAAAGGGCTGTGGCTGATGTTACTTTCCCATAGGAGCTTAATGCCAAGAGGCAACGTAAATAGGCAGGGACAAAATTACTGCCAGCTGAGGTGGCTCCTGGAAGGGACTGCAGATCCTACTGTGCCACGTGTATTATCTGACTGCTCTGAGCAGAGGAATACTCTGAAGGTGACATGCCCTGCGCCTCTCCCCATCCATGAGCAGGGATAAGTGGAGGGGCAGGGACCATGACAGTGCTTTAGGAAAACCAAATGGTGAAGGTTTCCAGGCCTCCCATGACCTACACCAAGCGGGTGCTGCTCCCCCAGAATGTTTATTTTTTTGCCATTAAGTGCAAAAAGAGAAATTATGGTACCTGTGGTACCTATGGACCATTAAGTCTAAAAAGAGAAATGATGGTGCAAAGCGTCTCACAACAGAGCACACCTCTGTGCTGCTCCTTCATTGACAGGAGCTGAGCCCTGGGAGGCAGCTGGGCCTCGGTCGCTGTCCTGCACTGCCTTGGGGTGTCATAGAAGGGGTATGTCACATTCAGAGCAGATGCTGTGGCCTAAAAACTGGCAGTCGTGGCTCTGGGGCACTGCTTGGAGCTGCTCACAGGGTAATGCTCTTCCATTCCCAGGCTGTTCTCAGCTCCTGTCAGCTGTGTCAGGGAGTGTGACACTGGTAACAGTGGTCTGGCTTGTCTGGACACCAGCAACTCCCTGGCTTCAGAGGATGGGAGGATGGATGGATGGATGGATGGATGGATGGATGGATGGGTGGGTGGATGTCTGCTCGTTTATTTAAAGATCTTTGAATGAACACAGCTGAATGTTCCTGCTTTTGTAATGGCTCTGCAGCTCCGGCTTAATTAACGTCTGGAGTTCATGGAGGCGCTCCCAGGACTGGGAGAAATCATCCGGTCCTTCCCCGCAGCCACCAACGGGTGGGACACTGGGGTACCCCGGATGCACCATCAGTTCAATGGTCACTGTCCTGCTCTGCAATGCCGGGTGTGCAGGCGAGGGCGCCCTGGATGTGACCTCCACGATGGCAGAGTTGATGGCACTCCAGATGCTGCTCACAGACATGTTCTTGCCCATGGTGCTCAGGCCTATATAAATGTCAGGCCACCTGGAGCCAGGGGAGGGAATACTGATATTAATGCTAACGAGGTAGGTAGAGAGCTGTGTTATCTCCAGTGGATTAGGAATCAAAATTTACCTACAATGTAAGACCAAAAAGGGGGAAGGGGTTTTTAAAACTTTTAACTATAAGCAAAAGTGAAAACAGAACCTCAAGCCAGTTATGCTTTCTCTTTCCTTACTGAAACAAGGATCCTATTTCCAGCAGCAGTTCTGCAGTAACAGGAACCCCCCCAGCATCAGCAGTGCTGCTGAGACTACTGACATACACTGTATCACAGCACAGGGGTTGTTTGGTATCTGTGAGCTTACAGGTGCATTTTGTTGGCCCAAAAGGGAAGAGCAGAGCTAAACTCAGAAATGCCACACTAGCAAAATAACTTACACCTGAATAATAACCCTCAGGTAAGTAGAAACAAAAGTGACTGAAATAAAATGGAAACCACTCAGCTAAAGAAGCGTTCTGCCAGAATGTATCAAAGAGCCATAATAACTGGACAAAATGCTACTACTAGAGGACAGCTACAGGCTGGTTCTTAGTAGCTTCGACACAGATCTTTTTTCAAGTCTGGCTGCAAACACTGGCCCTAGTGCAGCCTGAACAAGCCCAAGGCAGGTGAGCCAAGTGCATGTGAGGGCAGAATGAGAACGTTTTTGGAAGAAACCAAGGCTGCAGTTTTTACCTGCATGATCAAAGAAGAGCCCAGCTGAACATTGGGCTCTTCTTGAAAAGAGTTTGCAGGACTTAGCAGAAGAATTTGAAGTGTGAACATAGTACCCTTGCCGACACCTCGCTGCTGTGCAATGAGCAGAGCCTTGTGCTCTCTGGCATCACAAGCCGGCTCCAGGGGCTCAGTGTGGTCCTTCTGCACAGGTGCTGAAGTCGAGTTGCAGCACTGAGTTCCCCGAGCTTTTGGCCGCCCGTGCTCTTTGCGTTTCCCTGGGTTTCCTAGTGTTCATGTTTTGGTAAGAGCTCGCCCCTTCTCGCCTGCCCCACCGGGAGCAGCCGGAGTGGGGTGGATACAAACACGCAGGTCCTCGGGTGGCCCCGCCAGTTCCCCTGTCTCCCGGGCAGCCCCTGAGCGTGCAAGGTTTCCACCGCGCTGTCCGGGTGTGCACCTGCCTGAAAGGTGCGTTACTCTCCTGCTGAACTGCCCTGTGAGTTGCTGTGCCCTTCCTTCCCTTAGAAACAGGCTGGAGCACGGCCCATGGGCTCTGAAGGGATGGGGCAGGGTGAAATGCCAGCCCGATGCTGGTGTTCAGGACAACTGATACCAAAAAAATTAACTAAAAAAATAACTTTTTCAGTGGACCGAGAAAGTAACAAAATCTGCCCCAAAGGACAGGTGACTGCAAGGGTATCAAGTGAAATGTCTTTAATCCATAAGGCACTGTTTAAGCTTATAAGAAAAGTATGTTACTGGGGGAAGGGCTGAGCACCCCTGAGGTGCAGGACAGACAAGGCTGTTTGCTTAGAGCAGTGACTGCTAGCTGTGGCACTGCGAGCTCTGAGCTTCTTGCTTTCCCTTAACGACAAACACTTGTTTCTAATTAGTCTCTTTCCTCCTACTTAAAACCCTTTCTTCACTCTGCCAGGTAGATGAAAAGTTATTTCTTGAAACCTTTCCCTAGATCATACTTTTAGTATTCCAGTGTTGATGCAGCATTTCTCTTGCCACCCCAGATGCCAGGCTAATGCAGCTTCACTAGGAAGGCTGAGAAACATACCCTGAAAAGAACATTCCCTTTCAAGTGAGGAAGTGAGTCATCTCTGTTCAAACAAAACTTCCCAAGCCCTAGTGCCCCTGACACTTTTGTACTCCTCCTGAATCTCTCTGTAAGCCCAGAAAAGGAAAGGTGGTGTTCCATTTTTGAAAGATACTATCAGGAACTGATAAGATCTTAAAGTTTTACTGCAAAAAGGATGGGTAATGCCTGTCTTACCTTATTCCATGCTTTGTAAACACATCCACTGTGTTAAAAGAATCTTCTTCTACTCCCAGATAAAAGTCCATCAGGGATGGTGGAATCCAGTCACAGTTATGAAGGCCTGGCTCTACTGGGACACGAGTGTACTTAATCCCATATTCCTCTAACACCTCTGCAAACACATGCCTGACCTCTGCAAATATAACCAGGGACACTATAGTCAGGAACTAGGTAACCAGCTCATCCTCTCCCCTGTGAGATGTTAGCACAGAGGCTTCTTTCCTTCCCATGTTCAAGAAAATAAAATCACATTTGGTTTATCTTCTGCTGAAATGGTTTTCTTCATCTGGATAGGGGTCACCTCCTATGCTGGAAATATTTCTCCCTCACCATCTGCTGTAGGTGCCTTGTAGGTCTTCCCTTCAGCACTGAGCATTTAGTCCAGCCCCCCCTTCTAATTGAGTGACTCTGGTCTTAAGAGTGCACTAGAGGTGACTGCGTTGTCAGGAATGAGTTCTTCATCAAGTCCCCGCAGGTCAGAGCAATGTTATCCAGAGGCAGTTTAGAACTGGAGTGGGGAAACCTGGATTCTTTTTTTACTCAGTTTTCTGTACCACAGTGACCTTATTTTCAAAATGAGGACAAAAGGTACTCGCTCATCTCTTAAACATGCTGGGACTTGTGGGCAGGGACTGGGATGGAACTAACTGACAGGATGGAGCTCTTGTAGCACCTGAAGAGTCACCAGCTTTTGCAAACTGTAGAGCAAGTGTCTTATTGCTCAAACAGGGAGCTGTGGCAAGGGGAAGCCCCTCTTTAGTGACTCTCTGACTACCTCACCTGCTTGGCACTGGGAAGAGGAGGATTTCCTTCTCACCTGGGAGGACGTGGACGTGCTGGTGCCCATCCATGTGAGGAGGTAGGTGACCTGTCAGCTCATGGAACAGCTCCACCTGGGCCTTTAGCTCCTGCTTCACCTGTGCCGCAGAAAAGGGTCAGAGCAAGACCTGTCAGGAGGCTCAGAGCAGGAGAGTGGAGGGGCTGCTGGGGACATCACTGGCCAGGAGTCAGGACCTGGCCCTGGGAGGCACCAAGTGCTGTGATTATAAATGGATCAAATGGATGTGCAGCTCTGCTGGGTTGCCCAGAGCCTCCCCCAGGCATGGGACTCTTTGTGGTACTGGTCATAGGGATGGTGCTGATACAGGGATTTTCTAAAACACATAGGGCATTTGAATACTCATTTCCCTTTAAAATGATTGGGGAAATGGGTGCTCATATCCCATAGGCAGTTTTGATCACCTGAACACGTTTGTTCGTGCTCACAGGGCAAAACCAGCCATCTCCCTAGAGAACAAAAGCCTGTTACAAGCAGATGAAAAGCCTAGTGCCTATTTAGGACTTCTCTGTCATTTGCCCTTTAGTGATCTCTAGTTTTTTTGTAAATACCAGTTCCAGTGCCTCTTCTGCCCCCTCAGATAAGTAGTTAACAGGACATTAGTGTATGCAGGCACTGAAATGGGGGAGGAATGACTTCTAAAAGGCTGAGGAGCCTTTGGCAGAAGGAGGCCCAGGTCCTGGAAAGCCATCTCCAGCTGCACAGGCAGTACAGTCATCTCTAAGCTTACTCACAGCTGGGATCTGGGAAATTTCTTCAGCTGTTATGCGTTGGGACAAATGCAGGCTGATCTTTACCAGGAAAGCAAGTTGCAGGGTTGTATGTGGTCTTCTCCTACCTCTGACATGTTCAGGAGACCTCTTGATAGAGCTGTTCTGAATCCCATTTTTCCATGGAAGAATCCATCTTGGTTGAGCAGAGAAGAGTTTGTTTTGAGCACCTCACACACAGGGGAGCCCTCAGAAAGGTTGGCATGAAGGCCTATTGGGATGCTGTACCTGTAACAAGAATAAAATATCTGCTAATCTTTGCACCGGCCTTACTGTGGCCAAAGTGGGGGGGGGGGGGGGAGGAGGAGATTTCAGTGAAAGAACTAGACTGATCTCAAAAGTGTTGATCTCACTGAAGCACATCTTTGTATTTCTGCTCTGCTAGAAAGAAAAGCACAGTGACCCTAACCAGAGCGGAATATCTCCAGATAACCACCATGTGCAGTCTGCCAGGGGCCAGTCCGTGAGACTTCCCAACTCTGCTCCCACCCTGGCTCACATCATGAGGTACTCTGGGCTAGTACACTTAGTACACTTAGTAACTGCAGTTACCAGCGATCAACAGAAAAATCTGGACCTTGCATCCTTTTCTAAAACACTTCATTAGCTGTTGCCAGGTATCCCATTGACTTGTTCACCATATTAAAGATGGTACATTTGAGACATCTGAGTTTTACTTGACTAAAGCTGCCCTTAAGTAGAATCCAGTGCCCAAGGCAGCTGTTATGGCAACAGCACAGGCTACAAGTGTAAATACTGTCTGAGTTTAAGAGTTTCCTGGTCCAAGGGGCTGCAGCTGGAATTGCCTGCAGTGTCACGGTTCCTATGTACTGGTGCAGATGATCACTCAGCGAGTGACAAGGCTGAGCAGTATAGAGCAACACCTCTCTGGCACAGCCAAAGGAATAGTGCAGGGGGCTCATAGTGAAGTGTAGAACCTTGCTAAGGAAGCACAAGGGTACAATTGATTAACTAGTTGCACTCTAACAATTTTTAAAAAAATGAAACTCTGGAGCTGGCGTAGCTGGAAAGCCCCTCTGAGCCACAGGGCTTAGAGAAGCGTTGGTTTCCTTCTTGGTCTGTGCTGTGGATTCCCCTACAGTGAAAACAGGACTTGTGAGTGCTCAGATCTGTGCTGGGTCTCATTAGCATTTCTGCAAATCCTCAGAATCAGTAGCCAAAATGACGCTTTGAAACTTTTTCCAAGACAACCCCTGGCCTCCAGCTGACCCAGTAAGTGCATGACAGAATTGCAATGTTCCACCTGTGCTGCCCAGGCTGAGTCATGGTGCAGAGTGAATTTCAAGGCAACAAGTCTGTGATGCTTTAAATCCTTCTTGAACTTCTGCATGAGGCTGCTAAAACTGAGATTGGTCTGTCCCTGGTACAGCCCTTATACCACAGGGAGGAAAAAAAAAACCAATCTCCGTTTAGGCAAAGTGTGCAAAAACCAGATCTTCCCCTTCTGTCTGCTGCCCTGAAGCTGACTGGTAAAACAGCAAGTTACTGGAGACAGGACTGTGGATGGATTGATCCAAGTCAGAGTAATTTAGCTCCTTCAGGTCCTAAAGCTTTGACCCTCACAGGGCAGAAAGTCTCTTTCCTGGCTCCTCCATGTCTCGCGCTCCAAGTAGATGGTGCAGTTAGTTGATAGATACTACTTCTCAAAGACATAAATGTTAAGAGTCAAGTAATATGCTCAGATCTTTGGAACAAAATGAGTCCATGTCTTTCCAGTCCATTGTGTGATTAAGGAGTTTGAATGTTTGTTTAATGGAGCAAAAGAGCTTGTGGGGAGAAGGATCTCTGCTGTTTTTTCTGACCTAGTGATTTCTGTGCAGCAGGGCCTGATTGTTTTGTTGATGATAAATATTCCTCTGGTGTTCACACCTGAGGCCTGAACACATGACACATGCACAGTAACTCCACAGAAGTGGAAGGTGCTGTCATTGCGAGTGTGGCCCTTGGGCAGGAGGCAACTGCAGAAGGGGTGCTGTGAGAGGAGGGCTTCCCCTCCATCCTGTGAGCTGCTGGGCACCCTGCATGAGCCCAAAGGCAGAGGGAGATCCTGTGGTTTTGTTTTGGCTTTTTTCAGAAGTCCACCCCAGATTCTTTTTCATGTCTTTGGGAAGCTGCCCAGCATCAGCTGGAGCATTATTTGTACCAGAGTCACTGCTGTTTGCAAGAAAAAAGGATTCATGTGTTACCATGAATCAGCAGATGGAATTTTTTTGTTGTTATTTCCAGGAGAAGGCAAGACCCTTCGACAGGTGTGGGACAATGAGAAGCCAAGTGCTGCACTGGGGAACATGAGAGCTGCTCCTTGCCTGAGCCAAAATCAGCCCCAGAGCTGGGGAATGTGTGGAATGTGGAAGTGCAGAGAGAGCTGGCCTTGTCCTGGCTGTAAGGGGAGACCCTGACTGTAACATTAGAGCATGTTTCAGAGCTTTGGCCAACACCAGCTGAATATCTTAATAGTTTTCTCATGGAGTCAGTCCTGGCTGGTTAGACAGACTGCTCAGGCTGAGGCATCTAAAGAGGAATTGCTCGTGTTTAATGGCTCTGGAATACAGGGACTGAACCCAAAACTCAAAAAGCAGCATGTGAGAAACTTGATCAGAAATATCACTCTGTGGGAGATGCACAGAAGCAGGAGTACTGGGAAGGCTGTGAGGTTATGGGAAGGAGGACAATGCAATCAGTACAGCAGAGTTCTGCTGCAAGCCAGCTCTTCTCCCCACAGACTGCTATACACAAGGGACTAACTCTGCTGAGCACCTCTCACTACTGAAATGCAGATCCTGCAACCCAAGGGCAATGCCAAGGCAGGCTGTATTGTAAAAAAGGAAAGGAGAAAAGTCAGGTAGTGGGAATATCCTGAAAAGGCCCCTTTTTCAGAGTGCAGATGATTGTTTCTGCTACCCAAACATACTTTAGAGTTGCCCATATCTTTTCAAAGGCTGTAAAATATCGGTTATTTTACTGGCTGAAATATTGAGACCAGCAGCTCAAGTAGCTTATATAGCATGTGATGCTGCCCCGGCAACAGAGCTCAGCTGTTGTGCCCAAGCCCTTTCCAGAGAAGACAGGGTGAGCCCTGCCGGTCACTGCTGGGCAGGTCTAACTGCTAATTGCTCACATAAGATCCAAAATAAAAGGTTTGGCATTGAACTTCAGGCAGTAGTTTAGTTTCTGCAATGAAAGCACTGCAGTAACAGCTACCATTGCCAAAACAAAATGATGCTGAGGAATCTGCTTGGTGTCTCTAAGCTCTTCTTGGTGGCTGTTTTAAGCAGCAGCCACCCTTCCACAACCTGTTTGGAGAAGCCCATGTCCATGTGTTTTCAAGTCCATCCCAGTGCTCTGGAGAATGTACAGATGTGAAGCTGGATTTAGCATGGGGGTTCAGTTCACTCCTGATAAAGCCAAAGGACAGTGTCTAGAAGTGTGTGTTCCTACAGCATGAGCAGCATTCGACTGGGCTGCCTGGGAGCTTGCTGAGAAGAGCTTCAGGGCAGTAGCTTCTGCAGCCACTGAGGTTATTCTGCTAGTTATTTATTTGCACCCAAATTTGGCTGTTAAACCAGCCTGGCTCTGTGGTTCTCTGCTCAACATCCCTTGTAAAGGTGGAGAAAAAAAGAGGGGGTTGTGGGAAGAAGGAAATACCCTCACAACAAGTGCTACAAGGGGCAAGAAGGAATTTACCCTGGAAAGATTTCTGAGTCAGCAAGCTCAGTCCAGTAATTTCCTCAGACAGAGGAAATACAATCAGCTAAACTGCTTCCTTTTCAAGTAGTTGCTTGTTTTGCCACACGGGTGCTCTGAGCAAAGTCTCTGCTGAGGCAAAGTGTTCTGTGCAGCTGCAATCCCTGTTCATTCACATCCTTAGCAGTAAAGGCAGCCTGGAGATGGTTACCACCCTGAGTCACTCTTTTAAAGTGCCCACCAGCTTTGCACATTTCTGAGCTTGGTGGACAAGTAACAGTGTCCTGGGTTCTGCCTGGCCATGGCAGGGGACTCTGTGCAGTCCCTGTGTTCCTGGGAGCAGTTGCAGTGGCTGAGGGAATTATGTGATTCACCAAAAACAGTCCCAACTGAGTTGCTGAATGCTGCAGGCTCTGGCATTACAATAGCACTTACCTTTTCCTTGATGTGTAAACAGCTCCCACCTTCAACATCCTGTTTGTGCCATCCAGGAAATTACTGTTCATCAGGTTTCAGCCCAAGGGTGACACAAGTTAGAGCCTCATATATCTGTACCTAGACATCCTGCTTCAGTAAACATCCATGTCTGAAGCCAGACAAAGTCTGAGGCCAGACAAAGCAAGTCTGTGCTTTGTGCAAAAACATGCAAGTCTTAGTTTCTCCATGTTGGCATTTGCATACTTCCTCTCCCCCACACTTTCATCATTCAGCAAACTGTAAGATTTGTCTTTCCTCAAATAGCATCTTTTCTTGCTCTAATACCACTAAAGCCTTATTTCTGCTGCAAGAAATGCTCCAAAGCCTCTGCAGCGTTAAGAACCGGTGCTGTAACATAGCTTAGGGACCTGAGTTTCTGTTGTAATTACATCTTTGTATGAAGTGAAGCTCCTGTGTCTATAACCTTACATCAGCAAAAAGTGCTGTTGCCAGTAAAGTCACTATGATCTGGAATTACAGTTTAAGGCCTTGGATTGGGCTCCACCCCTATCCAAACAGTTCAGCAGTGGTGCTGTCTGCTGGGTGATTAACAGTCACATAAAAGGGTGATGAGAAAGCATGAGAGATTTCTAGATTAGTCAGATGTTAACTGGGAGTGTCAGAATTAAGTCACAATTTACACACGCATTTTGCAATTAGTGTTGATGGGAAAGGAAGTGAAAACATAAAGAGCAATTAAATGTGGTTTGTTAGATTCTTCTGTTAAATGTACCCAGATGTTGTAGGGGCTTCAGCTTTTGTGTAGCTGATGTTCAGCATTTAGACTGTGAAAAAACACCCAGCATACGGCAGCAAACTATCTTTCTATCTCTGTCTCTTTCTATCTCTGTATTTCCACTGAAAAATGAAGGGATTTATTCATTTCAGGTTACAAAATAACCCTTCCAATTTCAGGGAAAGGCTCTGGAATAATCACCAAGAAGACTGGCTGACTTCAAGATAGGGCTTGCTAAGTAGAAAACTGAGACTATATTATATGGATAACGAGGAAGTCACAGTCAGTCAATGCCATGTAAAGAGAAAAGTTTTGAGTTACTGAAAAAAACTTTAATCCATAATGGTAGCCTGTTCTCCCACCTGCTGTTCCAGTTTTGTTTTTCTCTGGCAGTTGCTATCAGTAGGTTTGTTGTTTGGTGATGGATCAGCCCTCTGCTGAAGCTTCTCTGTTGTCTGAAGCAAGCGGGTCCCTTCTTTTAGCCCAGTTGTGACACTGAATGAGAAAAGCCCAAGATCCTGAGTCTGGATGTTAGGGAAGGTGTATTTTTTAGTTCTTGGTTCTGCTGCAGGTTCTGCAGTTAGTTTGTGTTAGAGCTGGTACTAAGATCTGCTGATTATCATCACATCTCTGCCAAGGCTTCTATTTAAAACTCAGGGCAACAGATGGTATACCCAGAAACCTACAGAATTACCATGAAAATGAAAGCTAGAACTAAATTTCAGAGGAACCATGTTCCTTTCTGAAGGATGCTGAGTTCTAACTTTGCAGGGCAGCACGAGGTGCTTAGGGAGGAAAAGTTGTCTTGCTACTAATTAGCTTTGCCTGTGTCCAATTTCCTGAAAACAAGGGGAGGAACGAGAGCTCAAGACTTGCAGTGACAAGCCACCATGTCACAGACAGTTAATCAAGAACCACTCAGATGATCTTCACAAGCCAAAGAAGCAGTCCATCACTCTGACAATCCTGCACACATGCACCACGTCACGTTAGCACTCTGGTGCAAAAGACCAAATTCCACAGCACTGGAACAGGCCCCAGGAAAGAACAAGCTATTTGCTTCAAGCCTCTTCTCTCAGCTGGTGACAGATCCACTCTTCCTGCTTACACCACTGATCAAGGCTGAACAGGGGAAGATAAACTTGGGGAGAAAAAAAACCAGGCACGCTTTCATCCCTTAAAACACAAAGCCTCAATATTCACAGTAGCATGCGAAATGACACCAAGCAGGGGGAAGAGGGAATAAGAGTGGCAGAACAGTCAAGCAAGTGATGCTTTCTCATTTTTGCACCACAAGATGAGGAGGACTCATTGACATTTCCTGTACATCCTGGCATTCATGTACATCAGCCTTTGCAACAGAAGAACAAATATCTCAGGGGTGACACAGGAGTTCATTTACACACACAGGTGCCAAGTAAGCAGCAGTTGAGGCTGGGCCTGCATTAGAACATGAGGAACCCTTTTCCCCACACCTGCAAATGCTCCCCCCAAGCCTGGGTAGAGCTGAATACAGCTGCAGAGAGTTACACAAATGAGGAACTGTAGAACCTGGGCTGCTGATCTTTAGTGTTGGCAGATGTTCCCAAAGTACCCCTGCTTATATGCTCAGAAATAGGTTTAAATCCATTTCATTCACATCCACAACTCAAAATTACCCCCACCTCCAAAGAAGAAAATGAAATTGTAGCAGCAGGCTGCAGCTTCTGCTTTCACCTGCTCTCCAACCTGGCTTTTCACACCCAAATCTGCTGTCAGTACAAGTGTCATGACCTGGATTCAAAGATGCTTTTTAAATCTCTGATTACATGGCCTACTTTCCGGCAATGGAAACGAGGCCAGGTGGATGCTATTTTAAAAGCCTTCTAAAGACCATGGCTAAAATAGCTGACATTACTGGACCACTGGGTCTTAAAGGGTTTCACAGGGCCTCTGTGTCTGAGAGAAGTGCTGGCTTTATCTCTGTCTTTTGTATTTCATTTGTTTCATTTACTAACAGGACTTTAGGAATCCTAACAGTGTGGTGCCCCTCCCCTTATCATCCCCAGGCAATTCCTCTCTCAATGTTTGTGTGGAATCTTCAGCCTTTTTAACAGACCAGTCTGTCACTAACACCACACCCTGCCTTTCCTCTATCATCCTACACTGAAGAAGCTACAAGCAATATCCAAGTACCCCTAAAACCACAGCAAATTGAGGAGAGATGCTGAAGGAGAACAATGACAGCAGGACTCTCATCGAACTGTCCCCTGCAGCAGCTACATTTGAAGCATAAGGTCTCGGTTTGTTTAGTACCAGTACAACTCCTTTCCTTAAATTGTTTCTCAACCCTGTTGCTCTCTCCTTCAGGTCATATTCCTGTTTCCACGTGCCTGCCCACACCAGAGCTGAAGCATTAGCTGGGTTTTACCTCCTAAATACAAGTAATGCTTCCTATTAAAAGATTTGCTGGACTAGTCCACGAGACTGCCACGGAGCATTTGATCTGCTGCAGAGCTAACTCTGCCAGCAACCTCTGAAGCTGGCAAAGAAGTAGGTGTAAGGTATCATCCCTCTCTTTATGCAGTTTTAACAAATGTATTTATCAAATCTAGAATTAACAGAAATATTTATGTGCTTTTTAAAAAGGTTTCTGGGGTGGGGAAAAAAAATCAAGTTTTCCACTACCCAGGTTTATAACTAAGCCCTTGCAGAATCACACCTTTCCCTGATTCTGCAATGAGCCCAGATGACCTTGTGTTCATCCTGGCTGAAATGGATCAAATTAAATGAGATTTAAAGATTTGTGCTTTTATGCTCTAATAGTTTTAGGGGTAGCAGATTGGGCTGAGTGTATAATGTGCACTTTCTTTCTGATGATGCATCTTTTAGAAGTGTGGAAAGTCTAGCAAATCCAAATTCTACTAGTCAAATTGTGTAAGTGGCTTCCTGACCTGAGGGGAAAAAAAGGTGTGGTGGCTAATACCAGAGAAAGACCATTATGGGTATGGTTGCAGGTCACTGATTTTACTGTGAAGAGTCTTAGTAAATGTGCCTGAATCCAGTTTTCTTATACCAGCCTGAGCTATGACACAGTATTTATTCTGGGGCCACAAAATGTTAAATTTTCCAGGCTTGGCTTTCCGTGGAGTTTGTGGAGGCTGTTCCCGAGGGAGCTAAAGAAAGTAGCTTACCTCCTTGCCAGCTTCGCTGCATCTGCTGCAGCGCTTCCGTTGACTAGAAGGGACACGTTAGATATCGCACCGGCCAGGAAACAGTCCACGATGCCTTGGTTTCTCCGAGGACAATAGCCAAAGTCATCTCCAGTTACTATTAGCTTCACCTGAAGCATCCTTAGATGTCATCCCTAGCAAAAAAAGTAAAGGAGGTTAAGTCGGAACACTCGGCAGTCTGCAGATCACAGGCAAACAGGAAAAGACAAGCTCACCGGGGTCGAACTCGATGGTGACTCAGCCCCTGACTAACTCCTCCTGCTCCACCTCATCCCGCCGCTGGCTCGCAGCGCAGGGGCCGGATCTGCGTGTGGCCGCCGGGCTCACACCAGCCCTGCCCTCGCGTGAGGAAAGAAAGCCTTGCCTGCACTTTGTACCGCCGGGGGTGGGGAGCGGGCGAGAGGTCAGGGACTCGGTGGAGTGATTTTATCGACCGAGGGCGCGTCAGGGGTTCAAATTCTGTTCCTCGGGCACACCCCCGCCCGCGGTGCGCAGTGAAATGGCCACGGGTGCAGATCACCTGAGGCCACCCCGCAGCCGTGACGTCCTCGCCGCTACCGATGCCCGGCTGCGGGCTGTGTCCCCGAAGAGCAGAGCGGCCTCCGGTGGCCCAGGCTCTCCCTCCCACAGCGGCAGGGGCACCGAGGTCCGCCGGCCTTCTCTCGCCCCCGGGGCGGCGCGTACCTCCGCTGCAGCCCGGTCCCGGTCCCAGGGCCGCCGCCAGCTGTGCCCGCCGCCAGCTGTGCCCGCCCGCCCCGCCGCGCATCCCCGCGGCAGCCCCGACCCGGAGCTCCCCGGCGGAGAGGCGAGAGCAGGGCGGCCCCGCCGCAGCGCCGGCGCCTCCGAGCGCGCCGAGCACCGGGATCCGCCCTGCTGGCGGCCTCTGGCGGCGGCGGCACGGCACGGTACGGTACGGCACGGTACGGTACGGCACGGCAATGGAACGGCACGGCAATGGCACGGTACGGCACGGCACGGTACGGTACGGCACGGCACGGCACGGCAATGGAACGGCACTGTACGGCTGCAGTCGGGCTGCCGCAGGACCCGTGCCGAGGTGCTCTGGCGCAGGGCCGGGGGTTGGCCCCCTGCCGCTCTCTGTGCCGCGGCTCTCTTGGCAGCGCAGGGATCGGACGTCTCTCCCCACAGAATGCGTCAGGTTGGAAGGGACCAGAGTGGGTCATCTAGTCCAACCTCCCCACTTAAGCAGGGTCATCCCAGAGCACATGGTGCACGACTGCATCCAGATGGTTCTTGAGTATCTCCAGAGAGGAAGACTCCACACCCTCTCAGGCCAACCTGTTCCAGTGTGTGATCATTCACACAATAAAGAAGTTCTTCCTCGTATTCAGGTAGAACTTCCTGTGCATCAGTTTCTGCCCTTTGCCTCATCCTACTGACTGGCACCACTGAGCAGAGCCTGTTCCATCTTTTTGGCATCCTCCATTAGATACTCACATACATTGATGAGGACCCCTCTCAGTTGTCTGTTCTTGAGTCTGAACAGGCCCAACTCTCTCAGCCTTTCCTTGTAAGAGAACTATTTCAATCCCTTAATCATCTCTGTTGCCCTCCACTGGCCCCCTCCAGAAGCTCTTGTACAAGACACTCCTGAGGTGGGACCTGCCTGCAGCTGCGGGTGGGATAAGCAATTCAGTTTGTGCTCTGTGGTGGCTTCAGTGCAAAATTGATCGTCCCAATGAGGCCATGAATATATAATCCTGCCATCCATGACTCTCGTAGTAGCCACTTGCTTGTTTTTCCCCACCTTGATTTGCTGGCAGTGTGCACTCAGTCTGAGTTTAGAGCCATAGGTCAGCAAACCCTGGCCAGAAGGTGCCACAGTTCTTGGTGCTGGGCTGGGGAAGGGCAGGGAGAACAGAAAAGTTTCACAGAGGGCAGCTTCTAAGATGCTGTCGTTCAGTCTGGATGTCAGCCAGTTCTCCATCAGTCTGCATGTAAAATCCTGTTTGTCCTGGCATTGAACTGCTGCTTTTTCTTATTGCAGAAAGCTATTCTGGATCTACCAAAATGAAAGTGCTGAGTACTCAGCTTAGAAATGGTGAGTGGGAGATACTAACAGCCTGTGTTTTTCACCTGTGGAAGAAGATGAAGTTCTATCAAAGCCGAACGAGCCCCTTTTTGGTTTGTAATGTTTTCCCAAAATATTCACCTGCTTCTGATATTGCAGGAGAAACAACAAACTCATGCTTGGGGCAGGGAGTGTGGTAGGTCAGAAAGTGCCATGGTAACATGTCCATGGATCCGGGGTAGCTGTCCTGGTGGTTGTTGCTAACCTGTTCCAGGAAGCAGGGATCACACTGGGACTGGGAGTCTTGCATGGCTGATGGTGATACCCATGTCTGAATCTGTGCCAGTATGCAAGTAAAAGAAGAAACAGCTGTTAAGCGCAAGCACAGGCTTCTTGGAAGAGCAGCTGGGGTGAAACAGGTTGGAAAAAGCTTCAAGGGTTGTTTATGTGGACTGACCATCCTGCTGCTTAATTCATAGATAAGGCAAAGTTATTTGGGTTACTTACTCTGGGCAGTCCTTGCATAAAGAAACCAAAGCCTCCAAGTGTCCCCTCTTTCAGCAGAATTCAACTCCTGAAAGGCAGACAACATATCCACACCCCAAAGTCAGAGATATGATGTGCAGGCACAACCAGAGACTGGCTGTGGGAGACTTCTGCTGCATCTAGGGTGGGCATCATCTGTTTGTCACTTTCTTACTTTTTCTTGCTCTTCCTTGATGTGTAAACAAACACTGACTACTGGAAATGATGGTGAGAGCTGGAGACAGCTTTCTGCCCCTTCAGTGACCCTTTCTCACAGAAAAAAACTATATGGAATTAAATTCCAAACAGATAATGCAAAAATACTGTAGAAAACTTGCTAAATGTTCATTCTGGCAATTCCTGTGAGCATTTCCATCATTTAATAGGTGTATGGCTCTGTTACACAAAAGTTTTTGATGCTGCGTGAAGCTTTCCAGTGAGTGCCCTTGACACTTCAGATAGGATATTTGTGCAACTGCTACTTGCTTCCTCTTCTGGGAGACAAACATCACAGCCTGCCCACATTCCCCAAGAGGCTTCATTTACTGATGAGCACTGTTACTATAACAGATGAAGTCAGCAAAACTCTGAAGTTATGTCTTCAATCAAATATAAGTACCTCCTGCCTTTGCAGATGCAAACTCTGGGGTTTTCTATCTCTTTCTAGTACTGCGAGTGCTCCCTGCCCCTGCACAGGTGAGAGGGACTACATAAGAATCTTAGACAAAGCTTGGCTTCTCAGCCTTCTTAACCTTAGTATGTGTTTAATGCTATTAATGGTAACATCCTTCTTAAATATTTAATGCAGTTCCTAGAGGCTTTTCTTTTCTGATTTCATTCGTCTTTACCCAGCTGTCCCTCCAGTGACTGGAAGCAAACACTCCCCAGCAAGCAAATCTTGCCCCTGTGCCATTGCCCCTTAGATGCCAGCACAGCACTTCCTCTGCAGCCTATGTACCCCATCTAATGCCAAAACAGCCCTTGCAGCTGACTGGCACATAGTCCAGAAAACAGAACTAATGTCTCCAAAAGTCCCTAAAAGTCTACCATGAGAGCAGAGCACTCAGTGAAGCAGGCTACTGCTGAACCTTTAAGAGAAAAAACCTCTAAAAAGTCTAGTAGTACAAATGATAGCCAGGGAGAAGTATCTATTTGATCAGACATGGAAGAAGAGATGGCTGTAGGAGCATGCATATTCCTTGTCATCTCAAAAGAGTTCCTTCTCCAGAAAAGCTAGAGCTACCAATGAAAACATTGGGAATGCCTCAGCAATGTAACATGTAAATTAATCTGGAAGATCACTCACAGGGATTGTTGTTGTCTCCCAGCATCACTGAAAGCACCTGGAAAACCTCAGCTGATTGAATGGAAATGCACATTAATTTCTTTGGAGTTCTGAGGGGAGATCCCGCATTCTTGAAGCACCAATCTGGTTCATTGAGAGATGGTGACAATATTACTGGACACAGATTGCCAGGACTCTGCAGAACTTCCAAGGAAATCTTCTCTACCTCAAAGACAAGAAACAGAAGACAGAGATTAAAAAATCCTCAACTCTATTCCCCCAGATGAAAAAATCTTCAATTTAAACATGTATATATGTATATGTTAATACTTTTTTCTTTTTTTTTCTTAATCAAAAATCTTCTGTTTATTTACTTACTCTGCTTGTTCTTACATTATGTTTATATCTACTGAATGCAAAAATCTGAACAAGTTATTTTGGATATCTAGTCCTTAAACAACTTAGGCTGAGTGATAAGGAACTGTAATTCTATAAATTTCTGGCAAGCAATTTTTTTATTTACTGTTCACTATTTGTATCAGGCTTAGGGGTCACAGTTAAAAGAGCTCTGTTGAAAGGTATTCCAGTGGAGATGAATGTTTGATCTGAAGTGAGGTTTACGAACAGCTATTCATCAGTGTAGGGTGAAAAAAGGAGACAGAAAAAAAACACAGAATGTTTACAGACCTGGTTCTCTACTGTTACTGCCTTGAGTTCAGTACAGTTCATCCTTATTGATATCAGAGAAAGGACCAGATGCAGAGAAAAAGCAGTGGAAGAGCTCGTGTGGATTTGTCTTTGTATCAAGTACTAATGTCTTCAGAATTGTGCCCTGTCTTTTTTGCCTAAGGTTCATGTCAGTCTGAGAAAGAATCCAGGTGTTACTGCAATGTTTTCTGTGAATCAAAGGCTCTCTATACCAATAGATGCACCAGTGCTTTTTGGGGTGTAGATCAAGCCCAGGAGCTGCCAGCTCTGCTATTGTAGTTGTCAGTCACTGTTTTTGTCATGCAAAGCAAACAGAAAGTTTAAAGCATCTTTAACAAAGGCCAATATAAAAAGGAAACCCTTTTTTCTATAATCTGTTGCATTGGGGCAGCATACTCTGAAATTTTCTTGCAACACAGATTTTTCATTCCTGTATGCTAAAAGCATTTGGCAGTACCAAATCCTGTTTTTCAGGGAGGGCTGTGTTATACCTACAGCTGCACCTGAGTAGAAGTGGCAGGCATTTTTAAAATCCTTGAAAATCAAATGTGCATAAGGACTGCAGAGTTAAATGACTGAAGGCAGAAAGTTTTCTAGTTACATTTTACATTCTCCTCTTTTACAGTACTGTTGAATTATTTTGTTCATAATGGGATTCCTATCAAAAAAGCTGATATTTCCATGAACAGTGTGCAGTCACATAATTTCTGAGGCAATTTTACCTGTATCTTACAGCAATCTACTGGAAACAATAGTGGGCCCTGTCACAATGGGTGGTTGTTAGTTGCCGTGGGTGTTTGGCATTGATGGGTTCTTTGTTGGCAACCATTCTAACCCAATTATGTTTCTAAAGTAGGACTGAAAAGCGTTGTAGGGAGCACCATGTAAATGGCACTAAATGCACTGAGACTGAGCGACCTCCCAGAAAGACAGACAGATGCCAGCTAAAGCGCCATATGATTGATTTTCCATGGCTAAAATGGCAACCACAGACATCTGGGTTTGCCCCACTTAAAACAACAGCAGCAAATGTGAGCTGTTGTCTTGGAACAGCAAGGCCACTTAGAATGACATAAAAATATGGTATTTGACTATCAATAGGGAATCTTTTGCTTTTCTGTGAGTAAACCTTTATGCTTCCAGCACCAGGAAATGAGTTTTCAGTCTTGAGAAAAGCACAATGTGTGTCTGTGTGTGTGTGTGTGTACACACACGTGCATGTGACAGAGTTTAGTACTAGGGCTTGTTTTAAAGCAGACCTGGCATTTAAGTCAGAGATTTTTCTTAGATGTAGGTATAGCTAAAAAAATGGTCCAAAGCCAGCATAAAGAAAACTAACCATTCAATTGAGTGGTATCACAGAGGTTCGAAAAAGCCTTGCAGCTCCAAGACTGGTGGAAGAGGGAGAGAGTCAGCTGAGCATCTTATGACATTTGCACTAGCCAGCAACACTAATATGCTTTCTAAATCATCCTGCAATAGAAAGTGCAGCGTTTCAATTCTTTGCTGTTGCAGGCACATAATACCACTGTTACCAAGACTTAAGTCCCAAGGCAGGTGCCCGTCTACCCGTTTCCTTGCCACTAAGAAGATCCAAATCTTTTGCTCTGTCAAATTACTTTGTATTCCTCAGAGTATTACTCAGGACTCACAGCAGGCTCTGATGTGATACACGGGTCAATCCAATAAGCAGTTTCAGAGGCAAAAGTTAACAAACTGTGTAGAAGTTCATGTGTCCTTTGTCCATGGCTGCTTCCTGTTCAGACTTCTTTTTTTTTTTTGGGGGGGGGGTATTCAGTTTGCAAAACTATGCAATGAAGGACAGTGTGTATGTTGATTTATGCAGGTGTTTTTTCTACAGAATAGAGTTTAGTAATCTCTTTGTTAGAAGAACTCTACAAGAGACTGAAGCACAGAAAGTGAACTTCAGGATCCAAAAGCAAAGATGTTATTGCTACAACTTACTGTTACAGCAACCAATATTAGTTCTTCTTTGTGTAGTGTTTATGCCCTATCATCAGAAGCTCAAATACAATCCAGGAATTACTGGATCAGTGATATATTATCATGCAAGTCAATTCACAAACACGAATTCCCTTTGTTCTTCAACACTATCTTACTTTTCTCTGCAAATCCCCCAAATGGGTAGATATTTACTCAACTTTAAGAGCAGGAACTGCAGGGAGGAGCAGTCCTAAATGTGCCACCTACCAGCTCTGAGCTAAAAGTGGCTTGAATGCAGCAGCACAGGCTGATTGACCTCTTAGTGCCACCTCTGGCTGCCCGAGGCTGTATCTAAACCATTACCTGTACTTGGGCTGGTGACCCCCGAGCAGCTTTGTGCCTGACAGTGCTCTCGCTGTGAGGACCTCTTCTCTTCTCCTCGCTCTGATGCTAATTGGACAGTGCTCCTTGCAGCAAGGCCTTTGAGCAACCAGTCAGTATGACCTGGCTATAATTTTTCATACAGCCCAGAGTGGACAGCAGCAACAGACCTCGCGTCTCCTCCGACATTCTCGGCAAGGGCAAACCCACAGTGAGATCAACACAGCCGTGTCAGCACTGCCTCGGCGGTGACACCGCTCCGGGCCGCCCGTCCCGGGGCACTGACCCTAACGGAGCAGCGCCCGCGGTTCTCCTTCGCGTCCTCCACCGGGAGCCGCCACGCCGCGGGCTCTCATTGGCCGCTTTTCTCCGTGCCCGTTCGCCGTAGCCCAATCCGAGAGCGCGGTGGAGCGGGAAGCAGACGAGGATTGGCTGGTCGCGGCGGCGGGCGGGGTGATTGCCGGGCCCGGGCGGGCGTGCTGAAGCGCCGCTCTGAGGGGGCGGCGGTGCGGGGACCGGCCGGGCCGAGGGGCGAGAGCGCCTGGACCGGCCGGGTCGAGGGGGTGGCGGTTTCGGTGCCAGCCAGGCTGAGGGCGCGATGCGGGGCGGTCGCCATCTCTTTCCGCTGGTGCTCCTGGCGCTGCTGCGCGGGCTGTGCCACGGCAGGGAGCCGTCGCCGGGCGCCGTGACCTGCGGCTCGGTGCTGAAGCTGCTCAACACCCGCCACAGCGTGCGGCTCCACTCGCATGAGGTCAAGTATGGCTCCGGTGAGCAGGGCCGGGCCGGGGGGACCAGGAGGTGTCGGGAGCTGGGAGGTGTTACGGGCACAGGCTGTGAGGGGGCCGGGAAAATGGCGGGGGGCAAGGAGGTGTCTGTGAGGGGGGCAAGGAAGTGTTTGTTCGGGGGCAAGGAGGTGGGGGAGACAGGCAGTGCCTTGCAGGGGGTTGGCAGGGAAATTGCGGGAAGTGGGCAGTGAGGGTATCAGGGAAGGAGATGGAGGTGAGAGCTTCCAGAGGTTCATGTCCTTGGTGCAGGGGGAAGCAGCAGGCCAGGGATGGGGTGTTGGGGTGCTCTGGAGACCTGTCAGGGACAGCAGGATGCCGAGGCCCGGGGTGTGGGACGCGTCAGCTGCGCTGTGTGTACCCTGCAGTCGGAATGTGACAGGGGTGCTTTGCCCTCATCCCTGAGGGGAGCCCTGCTCTGTGTCAAGGGCCTCAGCAGGACCTTGCAGTGTCTGCTTAGGCAACAAGGATGCTGGTCTGTTTGGGGACACAAAGAACTTGGTATTTTTTTGAGAAAGGCGGGATGGTGTGAATAGTGTCTGCCATGAATCACATTTTCTTCTCATGTGTTCGCCATGAACTTTGACAGTTTGCATCTGCTAACACATGGTGTGTTCAACTTCCTCAGTCTGAAAGATTATTTGGTACCTGCATTCCCTTTGCAGTTGGTAAATGGACTATGAGAATTAAACATTTCTTGAACGTGGAGGCGTGAGAACATTAAAGAAAATTTCTTTAGTTCTTTCAGGACTTTTTGAACTGGGGAAGCAGGTTAAGTCTCCTGCCATTTAATTCTACTCCAACAGGAAGTGGGCAGCAGTCAGTGACAGGAGTTGAAGCTTCAGACGATGCCAACAGTTACTGGCGGATCCGTGGGAAGAGCGATGGCAGTTGCCAGCGTGGTACACCGGTGAAATGTGGGCAAGCGATACGACTGACCCATGTTAACACAGGGAAAAACCTGCACACTCATCACTTCCCATCACCACTGTCCAATAACCAAGTGAGTTGTAAATCTTTACGTTTTTTATGAATAGCGCAATGTATGGACAACAGTCTCTCCAGTTCCTCATGTTTTTGGAGAACCAGCCTTGGGTGCCAGCTACCAGCAGCAGTATGTCTGTGCATATCCAGAGTTTGAGTACATGTTTTTCTTCATCTTGAAATAATGTATATCAGTTCTTCAGGTGAAATTTAATATGTACCAATATTGGTATTTCGCAGTAGTTTTAACAAATCTGCTTTTTTTTTTTTTTTTTAAATTCTGCACCATTGCTGCTGGCACTGTTCTGAAATGTTTAATGGGCACCTCCCTCAACACAGTGAAGATTTGCTTCCTTGGTGATCCATTCTAGTGGTCTCAGCCATCTTCTTGCTAGCCCTGTTTCAGTTCACTATTCTTATTTATCTGTCCTCCTTCCACAGAAGGAATCTACTCCCATAATTGTATTTATTTATAATTTTGTACATATCTAGAAGAGTGTAATTTCTATCTGTCATTAAGTCCCAGTCTTGTCCTTGAACAAATGCTTCTCCAAGATTGAAAATCTCTCTTAAAATAAATAATGCAAGCTTGTTGGAAGTTTGTCATTGTTAGTCACTTCAGTCTTCCATCAGGCTTTGTAGAAAGGTCATTACATTCAAAATTGGAAGACCTGACTCTTTGTGAAAAAGGTTTATCTTTCACCATGAGTAAAGTGGCTAAAACAATAAGGTCCAGCTTTGTGTAAGGTGTCTAGATAATCTCATTATTAAAAGAAGTGATGGAAAAATAGCATTTCAGAAGAATTCTTTAAAGAAAAGATTGAATCTAAAACCTTCCCCTAGTTTTCCTTTGTCATTGTAGACACTTTGTATAACATTGTCAGTAATGTAAAAACGCTCAGCAACTGTCATTGTGTTTCTTTTTTTTTATATATGTGTTTGCACAATGTCTGAGTGAAAGGAAAGCTTGCCTGAGTCCCTCAGGGATTTATAGGACTGTGACTTGTTATTAGTCATTGAGGTTAGTGACATATGATGCAGTTATAAATGCAAATTTTTATTTCATATTCTTTACAGAAGTTGGATTTCAATTAGTGCATTATCTTTCGCACTTTTGGGGCTACGTAAACTTGAATTAACATGACCCTAAAATTTTAGGTTGCTGGGTACAAACTGTTGCCATTCTATTTTCAAATTGTTCATCACTTCTAGTTCTCAGAGGTTTTTAAGAATTAAAGGCTGTTTAGAGTCTCAAACAGTTGGAGCTTAGTCTGTCTGGTTTCTGTAAATGCTTGGTTTTGTTTTTATATGGTGCATAATGAAATCTAATCTCTCACTTTTGTTTTAGCAGCAATTCATTTGTCTTAATCATTGTCTTTATTTATTTTAAAGAGCTATGTAACAGTCTGTCTGAAGAAAGAGTTGGGTCACCTTAGTAACTGGTGACCAAACTGTAAGCTTGGTATAATTAAGCAAAAAGGGAATATGATACTTAATGAGCTAAATTGTTGGGATGTTGTGATAAAAACACATGCTGAGAAAGCTGTTGCAATGGTAACTATGAAGACAGTCATACTACAAAGCTAAATGTCTACAGTTACAAACTTAATTTTGTGGGGAGAAAATTTGTATCAGCATTAAAGTTGTTTCTTTTGAATTTTTTTTCTCAGGAAGATTGTTCTGATCTCTCTGTGCTAAATCCTCTTTTATTTCATTTGTATGTTAGGAATCGTTGGCACGTTTTGCTCAGATTACACGGTGAAGTTTGTTGGCAATTTGTGATCAGATTGTAATGGTAGAAACTTCTGCTTCTGGATTTGATAGCTGTTGGCAAAGGAAAGCAACAGCACTTTTTCCTTCCCCATCCTTGTCTTAAGCTCTGCTGACTTTGTGGTTGATATTTGTGTGTATTGGAGGTGTCTGCTTACATTTTCACTCCAGGGAGTTTGTATCTCTTAACAGGAAGTAAGTGCCTTTGGTGATGATGGCGAAGGAGATGACCTGGATATCTGGACTGTGCAGTGCAGTGGGACTTACTGGGAGCGGGATGACGCCGTGCGCTTCAAGCACGTGGGGACCGAGGTGTTCCTGTCGATAACAGGAGAACAGTACGGCCACCCCATTAGAGGCCAGCGGGAAGTCCATGGCATGCCTGCTGCTAATCATCACAACTATTGGAAAGCAATGGAGGGAGTCTTCATCAAACCCAGTATGGACCCTGCAAAACATGATGAGCTCTGAATTGACAGAGTATCCGAAAGGCTTTAGCTGACTCCAGAGTTCAGAGATGCTAATCCTTGGTCTCTTCTAAGTCCTGCCTTGCCCGGGTGACTGACTTTCTGTGTTACTGAGGGGCATTAGGTCATTCTAGAAATGCAGCACTTCTGTGGGGAATGGCTTCTGCCAGGTTCAGCCACTGACATTTATCTAGTGAAATCCTTTCTGAATTTTCAAGCTTATTGGTGGAACTAGTTCATACATCTGTTAGTTTTTGTTTTCATTTGTTTGCTTGTTACTTTTTCTCAAATTTGAAGGAAATGGAAAAATAGAAGTAATACATTTCTGTAGTCCCAAGTACAATAGAATTTTGTATTTTGTAATCTTTTTCCAACTATAATTAAATATTTGGAAACCGATTTCTACTTCTTAGTGAAAGAATGTCATTGATGAGGAGATGGATTGAGTCTAGAAAGGGAAAAACGGTTCTCAAAATGGTGGTTTTTGAATGGCTTGAAGTCAGTTATCAAGCCTTTGAGTAAACAAAAGTATCCATTTGAAAATAGCTTCCAGTGTGCTTCCTGAGTTTCGTTCTGTACTGTATTGGAAGAGTTGAAAATATTGTGTATGTTGGAACAAGAAGACAAAATTTTAATATATTTACTTTGTCCAAGAAGTTCAGATGATCTGGTAATGGTGGTATTGCTAATTGTCTGTTGGTAAGGCTGATCTGCTCTATGAACTGGTGCAGAAAGCTGCTTGTCCAATTAATATTAGAATTTTATAAAATTCCTTATGCTGTGAAGGAACAGTTGAATTTGGCTTATGTTGTACTTCAGTGTCACTCTGGAAGATCAGTACGCGAATTCAGATGAATAAATAGTGTGGCATATACCCATGTGGGGTTTTTTGTGTGTGAATCCAGAAGAGCAAAAAGAATCTTAGACAGTAGTTTGGTCCTGGATTTTTGACAGAATGGTGTGTGGTGGAGTGCTAGCAGGGAATCTTCGCTGAACAAATTAAGCTGTGTTCCTCTCCCTCTGTGAAAAGAGAAATTAATTCTTGAATGTGTTTGTTACACAGTGTTACTGGAAATACCAATTAAAATTCAAAATACCATACATTTGCTCTTTGCTTTAAACAGAAAAGCTCACCAAACGAGTGAGAAAAGTCAGAAAACTCAGGTGTCCTTGTTTCTATGTGTAAATAGTTTACGGATTATAGTGCTCATTAGTCAATCAGTTAAAGAAGCAGGAAAGCGATTTACTGCTTTTACAGCCCCAGTCACGTGCTGCAGCTTTAAGGGTTGTGTTGAGAAGGTGCACCAAGCAGTTACAGTTCAGCTTTAGAAATACGACAGCTACTCTGTAGGTCGTGCTCTGTTGTGCCTTGTGCAGGTGCTGTCCAGGCCAGCCCCAGGTTTTATTTAAGGGTTTCCTACCAAGGAAGATTCTTTGTACCCTGTGGAACAAAGCACCCAGGTCACAGTTGCTCTGTGTAGCTCATTATTTTTCTTCAAAGAAGAAGGTAAGAATGCTTTTCTATGAATTTTAGTTGAACGTGAGTATTTAAGGATTGCAGGTGTTTTGGAGGTTAAGTAGGTTGGATTTTGGTGATTTGTAATAGAAGTAAACTTTTATGTGATTAATGGTTCAGGTTCACTTATATTCCTGGGTAATTGGTATTGAAGTTGTAGCTATAAAGGATAACTGTTTAAAAACAAACCAAACCTTCTGCGTAAACAAGCTGACTTTTCCTTTCCTTTATTAAAAAGGAGGGCTTTTTCTTTTGAAGATGGTATATAAGTGAAAACAAAAAGAGTGAGAGTATTTGACAGGAGGAAAAAATAATTTGGGCAATGAGTTCTCTGTCACTAAGAGCTAAAATGCTTTATGCCTAAACCATATGGGCTTAGTGTTTGTGCACCTGTGGAATACAGTTGGCTGAGAAAGGGACAGAGCTGTGTGGCTCATCTCAGTCTGTGTGTCAGGTACTATCCCTACCCAATGCTTCTCTCTGCCTGGACGTTTCTGTCTCTAGCAAAGGTATTTATCAATCTTATTTATTATGCTTGAGTGGAATTTCCCTGGACTTTTGTCTTTCTGTTCTGGATTTGAGCCGAATTGGTTTAGTGAGGCTGAGAAAAAAAAATAATTTTAGTCCTTATTGCTTACTTTCTGATATGATCTCAATTCTGAAAAATATTTGTACCTTTTGTTCCTTAAGAATCAAACTTCCCCACACATATGTATCTATGAATGCCTTATTTAAAGACGTATTCAACAATATTCCTGTGAACTGAGTTTCCTCCTCTTCTTATTCTGACCAAAGTGTAAAAGAACTTGGCCTTAATGTTTTGCTTGAGTATGTGTCACAATAGTTGGCTTTTTTTTAGTTGGTTAGGTTTTTTTCTTGATTTTTATCACTATAAAAAATGAAGGACTCTTAAATAAGGCCAGTTTAAGTACATCTTACTTTGGAAAGATCTAATATAGGACTTCAAGAACCATTGGTACTCCCAGCATGCTAAATGCTGGCTAGGAAGAAAGGTCATGTTAATGTAGGAAGTGCAAAAGTTATAGCTGTGGAAAATGGTGGCTCTTGCTCATGTGCAAGTACTGAGATTCAGAGTGTGGTTCAGGTGTTTTTATTTACTTCAGCTGTTTACAGTTCAACTTTTCAGTCCTTCCACCACAGATGAGCTCTAGAGATATGGAGAATCTCCGTTTTTATATTGCTGGGTGGTGGTGTTCGTTTTCCATGTGATTTTATCATCTGTCCAAGGATGTTGGGTCTCTAGAGTAAAACATGAAATACTGAGAGATGTAGATATAAAACTCGGGATTGCTGTTTTGCTTATTTGTTTTCCTTTATTTTAAGGTGATAAATTTTATGATATCTCCTGTCAAAATCCTCTGTATGCTTCAATGTTAAGTGAAAGCTGTTTATTTTGATTTCTGATGCTAGCAGATAATAATTCTTTTAAATAACAAATGCTTCCAAATTTCTTACTTACTACTACAAGAAATCTTTGAAAAGGTGCACTGATGTTGTTACTCTTCCTTTAGTAAACTAGAAGGGCTTTTGGGGAAAGAATTAGGGGAATCTGTATTTATAGTTGTTCTTAGTGGGAATAGTTGCTAAAGACTATCTACTCTGAACTATGTTGAAGACAATCTCTCAAATACTGCATTTGACACGTATATATCTAGTTCAATGTAAAATGACAAAGTTCCTTAGATGTGCTAATTTTGGAGGCAAGTGTGTGTCTACAAACATTTTTACTCTTATTTCTGGAAGGTTTTTAAAACTCTCTATAACTGCTAAGCATATGAACACTTGCTATGTGTTTTGGCTTCTCAGTGTGAATGAGGACTGTTTTTAGTTCTTCAAAAGTGCTGGAAGGGATGTACAGCTCATTGATTCTGAATGTTGAGCCTAAATATAAGCCAATGTTTTAATTTCATTTGTTTGGGAATACTAATTGAGTATATCTGCTCTTATTAAGTTAAATGAGCATATCTTTTTAAGAAGAAAAAAATCTACCATTGAAACAACCCTGTAACAGTGATGCTTACTCAGCCATGTTTTTAAGCCTGTGAGTTTTACTGAATCTTCTTTCTCTTCTGCCTCTCTTCTCCAGCACTGAAGCAGTAGCTGGCAATGTAGATGCGCCATGTTTCACACCTGTACTAGACAGAGGCTGAACCTTATCAGGACCTTCTTTCCAGCAGCAACATCTTGCTACGTGTCTGAATCCCTGCTTGACATTCTTGCTACCTCTTTGTTAAATTTCCTGCTGGCAGAGAATTTGTATGTAGGATGCCTGATGCTGCTGTCCCTCTTTCCTAGTTTTGAGTTTTCATCTGTGTCCTTTTGGTTTTGCAATTCTCTCTTGAAACACATTTTCCTGTAATACAGCTCTGGGCCACTGTTCAAATATGTTTGATCATTAATTGCTTCATAACGTGGCTGTTTCATCAGTTGCCTTTCAGGAACCCATGTTTTTGGAGATACAAGGCAGCACTTGTGGTTGTGTCATTAAGCTTTGTTAGGAAACAACTACAACAAAAAGGTTGCCCTTAAACAGGAATGCTTGGAGCTAAGGAAGTGCTTTCCTCTTGATTGTGTTTGATTCTATCCTGGGGGATAGGAAGCACAGGGGGTGGTTCGCTTCCTCAAGGAGGAATAAAATGGCGAACCTTACCAACCTGGAGTTGCATAGGAAACACAAGGCAATTCAGACTTGGGGTACGTAGCATTTATTATGTATGCAAATCACAAACAGTAATAAACTTTAAGGTCCTAAGGTTTTTTAAATGCTTAGAGGAATAAATATTTTACACTTTTTCCCCTCCTCCCACTGCCATTCTAAACATCTTAGTGCTCCCATGTTTATAAATACTTTAGCAGGACTTGGAGTATTTGTATCTAATAGTTTCTTTTTACTCTAAAGATGGAACAGCAGGGTTAGCTCCTTTTCTTTTGTTTCCTGAATCAAGCTTGCAGTAATTGGAGTAATGTGTGGGAATTATTTGAGATGGTCAACCAATTCCTCTGAGGACAGTACTGAATTACTTTGGGTGTATATGAGACAAGGAGGGAATGTAGTGACCACCTTGAAAAGTAGACTTTATTAGCTGCACCGTTCAATGCTTTTTTCTCTTTAAATTGCATCAAATTAAACTGATTATAGAAACCTTCTTGCTATATTTGGTATTGTGCTAATTCTAAATTAGCATGAAGTTCCCAGTGAAATCCTCCTCTGATACTGATTCAAGCCACTGTTCTGTGAGGGATTCAGCTGTCTTCAATCCTTTGGGAAAATGATGTCCTGCTTCGTTAGGATAAGAAGTGTTAGGAGCTGTATGACATCTCAAGGGTACCAAACCCTTAAAAAACATTAGAAATTAATCAGAATGTATACAAGCTGCAAAGCTGCCTGATTAGTTCCTATGTGCTTTTTTAAACTATAAAAATAATGTGTGGGTGCTGGCATTGCATGTCTGGAGGACTGTTGATCTGTGACTGGGATCTAAGGCTCTTTGCTCGATCTCTGTGATGGTTATGTATTTATCCACCTAAGCTTCATTTTCTGAGACTACTGATTAGTAACATAAGTGTGTTCTGTACTGAATGTCGAAGTATCTCAAACCACAGCTAAACATAAGATGCAATAGGTACCCAGTGTTGTTATTTTTCTTCTGCTGATGCCTTCTCAGCGCCATCTCAGACAGCCCGGCCACTGCAGGCTGGAAGGGTCGAGCTGACTGCAGCCCCCTGCCCGCGGCTCCCTGGACTGGCCAGTGACTACTCTGTCCTGCCTAGGGAACAGTCCTGTGGATGAGCTGTATGAAAACGTGGGGTATATGCGAGCAGGGTCGTTCTGAGGAGTAAGGGGCGGGCGCGTCTTTCCCCCTATCTCCATCTGGAAGCGGGGAGCGGGCCGGGAGCGGTGGCCGCTAGTGAGCGCTGCTCCTCCGCCTGCTGCTCCCGAGCGCTGCCGGCTCCCTGGGAATCGAGCGCCTTTGGCAGCCCGGCGGTGTTTCAGCTGCGCAGCTTTGATCGCTGCGGATTTATACTCTTCAGGGGGAAACAAATAACGTCCGCTTCCCCCGCGTTACACTGCTAAGGCGATCTGCTGCTGCAAGACCTCCCGTGCGGCCGTGCCTCGCGTTAGGTGCGCTCTGCCAAGTCATGTACTGCTCGGTTATTCGAAAGGGAAGTTTAAAACAGCGTAGGCTCTGAAGCGGTACTTCAGGCGTTTCTATTTCCTGTTTTTCTTTAGGATCGATAAAGTGAGGCCAAGGTTGAAGTCTGTTTGCTTACAGTACACATCTAAGGCAATGACCTGTATTGTAAAATTAAATACCGGTTTCTGCTCGGTGGGGGAAGGAAAGGTACAAAAGAGTGGTTAAACAGGGAGCTCACCTCCTCCCGTCATCTATAACAAAACTCATTGCATCTTGCAAGATCTCGACAGCAAAAGCGAAAACTGAACGATCTGTTCCTGGCCAGAATACGTTGCTCGTCAGTGGTAACACATGAACAGCTCTTGTCCTTAGTGTGACTCACCTGGCTCTCCTCGGCTCTTCCTGGACCACTTCCCCTGGAGTGGATCCTGTGCCAGCCGCCGAGGCTTCCCTTTGGCATGAGGAGCTGCCATCTCTTACCGACGCGGTATCGGTTTGCGAGCCGCTGAGTTCTCCCTGCCATCCTGCGGGGATGCAGCTCCCGCTGGCTGCGTGGGTCGCCCACGTTTCGCTACGCCAGCCGTCCTCGGTGGGGGCAGGGGGCTGGCGAGTCCAGCTCCCCTTCCTCTCGGCGCCGTTATTGCCGAGGGTTTTGTTCATGTGCCAAAAAAACAGAGATTCTTTTCCTGCAGATCTCCCTGGCAGTGCAATTTTGGTTTCTCACCATCCACTGCCTGCTGATATTCCTTCATGTCTAGCGGAAAGATGCTCTCGCACAGGAACCTTCTGCGATCCCGGGTATCAGTATTTGCGTGCCAGCCGTTGCTAACGGCGATCCTTGGGTGATGTCAAGAGGCTTCCTCCAAGACCCTCATTCCCGTAGCGAATCTATCCTCACAGTTCTCTGCCCCTTCCCCACCCCTCTCGTCTCCGCCGCAGCGGGGCGTGGAGGGAGCGGGGACGTCCCACGGCATGTGCCGGCCCCGTCGCCCGCCGGAGCCCCAGGCTGCGGGCAGAGCACGGCCCCCGGCAGAAGCCCTGGGCGCTGCGAAGCACGTCTCCCGTGGGAAGCTCCTCGTGGGCGTGGCGATGTTTTGCCGCAAGGCCGAAGACGAAGGACGGGGCTACGCTGGGCAGCGCCGTCGCCCTGTGCCCGGTGGGCTGGCGGAGAGCGGGGGTCCCTCCCCGGTTCCTCCTCTGCCTTCATCCGACTTCCTCTGGCCGAGCGGCAAGTTTAAACCCCAGTAGCTCAAGAGTCCGAAAGGCTGCAAAGGGGATCGTTGTGCCTCCTCGGGCCGAGAAAACACAGCAGCGAGTCAGTACCTGCCCGGATGTGGGAGCCGAGAGGCGCACGAGCACTCCCGGGTGCCCTGAGTGCTTGTCCCGCATCCAGGACGTCCGGAGGGCTCCGTGCTTATGGATACTCTAACCGTGCTGCTGCACTGTGAGAGAAATACGCCTTAATGCAACTCCAGCAGTTCCCATCCTACCACAAACCGATCTAGCTCGGTAACTGGCTTCAGTGGGCACACAGAGTGTCATAAAAGAATTGCGTAGGCTCTCGTTTAATCACCGGTCTACTCCACTTGTGTCCTTCCGTCTTGTTCAAAGCGGGAAGGGTCATGATTCGTGCCAGCAAAATCTTACGCTGTGCTTGTGACTCCATAGCAAAAAAAAAAAAAAAAAAAAAAACAAACAAAACAAAACAAAAAAACTCTTGTAGCATTAAACCTGTGTGGCTAAAACAGACCTCGAGAAGTGCGGAATGCAAGGCTTCTCCTGAAATTGCACCCAAGGGAGCACCATCTGCTCTCTTGCAAATATTATACTCTTGAACGCATTACCTCTGCTTTCACGGGGTGCGGGTGTGCAGATGATTACTGTCGAGCTGCAGGCAATTTTCTGTAAAGCTGCACAGCAAAACACGTTTGTGTTGTGCTACGTTTCCTCAGCGATACAAACCCCTGGTGATGAGAGTGGCTCTCGGTCAGGTTCGGAGACTTCAGTCTCTAAGACAAAATAGCTTAAAATGTTAAAATATTTGTCTTTCTATATGGCCGCTGTTTTCCCTGATGAGATGGGAGGCTGTTTATTGTGAGTGATTAACTGAAATCTTGCAAAAAAGTCCCAGCAGCCTCGGAGGCCCCCCCCCCCTCCGTCTTGGCTCTGGGGGGGTAAAGAGCTTCGTGACGCCCCTTAGGAAGTCTACCTTTCCCAAGACTAAAGCCTGGCGCTGGAGGACAGGAGGGATGCTGCTCTTCAAGGGGCAGAGAGGGGCGACCGGACCGGCCGCAACAGATTTGCTCTTTAAGGTGTGAATTCTCAGCTGGGAGAGCACAACTTCATTCGTTCCTACTCCGAAAGGTAGAGGTTGTTGTGGTTTTTGGAAGTGGCAGCTGGAGTTGAAGGGACACCCTCCTCCAGGAGAGTAGTGATGGGTAGCAGAGAAAAAGCTTGAAAACCCTCCAAAGAGTGGAAGTTTGACAACGCGGCTTTTACGGCTTCCTCCCCAGTGCCACCCGAAAATCCTGCCAGGGAGCGAGCGACCCCCGCAGATCCTGTTGTGCCGGGACAGGAAGGTGGGGTCCCGAATGTGGGGAACACCAGAACAAAGTGAATATGCCTGTCAGTGACGGAGAACGAAGGCTTCCGAGCCCGGCGTTCCCCAGCAGGGCAGGGGCGGGGGCTGCGGGGGGCAGGGCGCAGGCGTGGAGGGGACGTACAGTGAGAGCTGGCCGGGGAGGGTGGTTCAGCATCCTCAGCGCTAACCTGCTGCCGAGACAGCCCCTGCTCTGCCCCACAGCACGCCCCTGGCTGGGACCCCGCGGCGTAGCTCCGACAGCGGAGGTACTGCCGGCTGCGTGCCACGGCACTGTCCCCACTGGGGAGGGGACGCTGCGCTGGGAAGGCTGGTGTGGGACGCTACATTAAAAGGTGCTCTGAAGGGAAAATAATAATAATGCAGAATGCCTCTTTTATTTCCAACCTACTTTCTGCGTTCTTCTCCATAGGAAAGTTACCCTAGATTGTTCTTGCCAGAAAACCACCTTGACACTAGATCAGAGTTTCTTATATTTGGTGCCAATTAGAGACCGAAGGAAAATGATTATCTGTTGTTCACTCTGAGACGCTATGGTTCATACTGAAAGAATACCTTAAGACTTAACCTTAAAATAAAATTCCATCCTCATAAAGTGTTATTTGAGGTCAAAGGAACCTTTTGGTAGGAATAGGTGGACCTATGCTTAAGGTGCTGGACTAGGACTTACGACCAGCCCTCAGTGCACAGCTGCAGAACTGAGTGATCTCAAAAACGTGTCGATACTTCTTTGTCCCATACGGGACATAGGTTTTCTTTGCCTTTCTCTGCTGGGACCGGCGGACGTGATTTTTTCGTCAGCCTCCCAACGGAGGGGAAGACGATGGGTGTTTTCGAGCACACCTTCCCCGACGGAAAGGGAGCCTCCCTCTGCATCTCTCTGCCCCCGTGGGGGAAGCTCCATGGGCTTTCCCTTTGGACAGAGCCTGCGAACAAAGTGGCGGGGCTGACTGTCAGCGAGGTCCTCTCAAGAGCCACAAGCCAGAGACGCTTCGGAACCCCCAAGCAACCCGTTTGCAGAGGCCGGTTTCACTGGGCGGCAGCTGTCGGACTCGACCGACTGCGCTGCACTGGCCTTTGCCTAGTACCGAAAATGAGCCCGCGGCACTGAATCTCTTCCTTCACGGGTGCAGGGTGCACCTCCCCGACGCACGGGTGCTCGCCGTGCGGTCGGGGCAGCGGGCGCGGAGCGGAGCCCGAGAGAGCCTCCCCCTGGCACCGGCGACCGCTCCGCAGCCAGAGGGGGAGGCAGGCTCTTGACTTTACTCTTGGCTGTCGTGCCAAGAGCCATTCATTCAGCTAGTCGAGGCTTTAAAGAAGACCCCCTTACCCCACTGCCTCCCTTAATGCAAGGTGCAAATGGAAAACAGTTCGGCTTCACTTTTTCCCCATTTAAATATTATTCTGATTCCCCCGCTCCTGATGAAAATCACTCCTGCCTTTTTTTTTTTTTTTTTCTGTGTGTGTGTGTCTGTGTGTGTGTCTGTGTATGTGGGAGAGAGAAATTTTTGGAGGGGATTTGTGGTTGTTGGTTTGTTAGGTTTTTTTCTTGTAAACATTTAGCTTGCAGTAGGGATGTCTGTGTGTAGACAGTGAAACAAGAGGAAGAACTGAGGATCGATTCTGACCAGAGAATTTGGCCAGAGATTCAACCAGGGAACACCAAAATGACCTTTCACTTGCTCCAAACACTGCTATAAATGCTCGAAGTGAATCACTTGGTGTTTGGGAATAGACAGTGAGGAATCCTTAGCTTTGCTCATACTTGGTGTCTGTAACAGCTGGCACATGATGGTGACCTCCATACTTCCCTAGGGCTGGTGAGAGATCCCTTTTTCCTTCAGAACATGAAATCTTTAATTTTCTGCTTCTCCCAGAGCACAGCCTCCCTTTTGTTTGAATTTTTCAAAATAAGGTAGAGATCTATTAAAGGTATATCTGCTGTAAAAGAAAAACCAAGCAACTGAATTTTCTGCTGGAAGGCTGTGTGAACCCAGAGTGCCATCACTCCAAACTTGTTCTGAAATATGACAGAGATTCATAATGGGGGAACAAACCAGTTTGTTTCTAGCACTATGTGAAGGTGGTTTTCGTACTCAGTGTAACTGTCTATCGATTTTAATTGGGTAAACTGCTCACATAGATGTAGTGACTCCTGGCAAAGATATTACTTCTTAGCAGATCGGTATTTGAGGGAAGCAGAGGTCTTCTATTTTTTGTAGTAAGTAGTAGCAGGGTGACTCTTTAAAATATCTGACTTATTACACCCATACAAAATGATACATTCGAGTTTGCACTGTGCACAGCGGCTTATCCTTGTCATCCGATTACTCTGTGTCTCAGGAGGTTTAAAAGACAAAGGCTCACCCACCTTCCAGGTGAATGAGTAAGCAGGAGTTTTACAGAGTCTGTGTTTGATGCTGAGCCCAGGCAGTGTACCCAGTTCCATGCAGTGCTGCAAAGGTTATTTTGGTTTGCCCCAAGGAATTTCCATTCTCAATTAGCTGCCCACACACTGTTGTGCCAGTTCCTTATGGAAGAGATCTCTGCCCATGAAGCTTCTGGTGACAACACACTAAAGAGAAGAGCATAGTTTTAAAGCTCTGATGCTCTGAGGCTTTTTTTCCCCCTCTGTTCACCTCTGAGCAGAGGGATGGGTCCTTTGCAAGAACACAGGGCTGCTAGATCCAGGTTTTGCCTGGGGAAGCTTTCCATTCCCAGGAAGGGTTTAGCTGAAGTTTCAAAAGTTGTGTACAGATTGAGCCAGGCGTCAGCTGAAAAGCTGGGTAGATAATGCCATTGTCAAGCCTCCAGTGGAGCAGTTTGGCCACCTGCTACTCCCTTTGGATGGAAACAGGGTGTTTACTGGAGGGCTTTTCAGGAAGGGAATATACTTTCAGGTACTCCATCTGAACAGGGTCCTGTAGAGGAGTTAACAGGTTATACCTTTTCCCTAATCAATTGCAGCTAGGATTTAGATTTTTTTATATGCTTCATCCTCTTTCTTAGCGCTTATTTCACTGTAATTGCCAAAACATGTCCTGTCCACTCTATGCTGAGGTGAATTCTGAGGACTCGATGTGTAGCAGTGGCAGGATATAGCCCTAAAAACCAGCAGCTTGTGCTTCCTGCAGGGAAGTGGCTGTCTATGACAGCCCTTGTAGAGGCAATGTACACCCTCTGCTGCAGTAGAGCAAGTGGAGCACTGATCAGCAGGTCTAGGGAAAGAATTCTACTGTGCCTTGGTTTTCAGTAAATGAGATACCTAATGGTATTATGTCTAATCATAGCCTCAAAGCTGTGGTTGCATTTGTTTTGATCACTTTAAAACAAATCTCACAGTTATATTTAGTAGAAGAATGTGTAAAGCCCCAACCCCCAAATGGTATTATGTAACCAATACAGTATTTAAGTGCCCCCTGTGTAAACTAAGTGAAAAGCCTGCTATTTGCTTTCTTTGCCTCTGTTGTGTATTGGTCAACCGAAGCCGGGTGCTCTGTTTGCTGTTCTGCTTAGTATTTTAAAAGGAAAGATCCATAGGATCATGTTATCCAGACATTGAAAAAGACTTAAACCCCACTCACTAGGCTTAAGAGAATGGTCTGGGGCTGAGAGCCCTCTCGTGGGCTGCCCAGGGGTGTCTATTGCCAGGGGAGCTTGTGCCATTTGAAGGCACACACAGTCAAGGATAACAGCCCTGCTCAATGTACTTTGTCCCTTCATTTTGGCATGTGTGGTGCAGCCATTCCCAGTGGTCTCTGCAGTCTCAGCCATAGGGTTCAGCTGAGCTCAGCAAAGATGAAGGTGTGTTAGTATAGGGTCAAGGAGATGGTGGGAGCTAGTGGGCCAACTAGGAACATGTTGCTGCTGTTACATCTAGAGCTGATATCATGTGGAAATGAGAGGTGGATTTCCTCTTGCTTTGAACCAAGAGAAGTTCATAGGCTTTCCCCCTAATTTATTGTTATTGATCTGCCATCAGCTCCTTGCCCAGTTAAATCCTTTATTCAAGGTGCTAGATCTTAGGAGCACAGTGGTTTCCCATTATTGTTATAATCTTTTGCCAAAGAGAGGTTCCCCCTTCTCAGTAATGCACCAAAGTGGAAGTAATCACTCTTTTTTCTTCTTGCATTTGTCCTTTCCTGTTTCATTCACCAATTGAAAAATGGCTAAAGAGCAGCCCCCATTTCAACCTCCCCTTTTCCCTGATTGACTCAGCAGCTCCTGGGACAGAGAGAGGAAAGGGGCCTCGAGGTCACAACCTTCACAATCTTCAAAGCCCCTGCCGCTTCCAGCAGCTGTCACAGCTCTCACTGACCATACCCCCAGAAGGTCAGCAAAAAAATAAACACTGGGGCCCGATAGGTCCCCTTCTCATGCAAACTGGCCATTTCCCTCCCCAGCTCCCATTCCATGCATAGATTACACATAGGAGCCCCCCTTGGATTTGCACAGAGCTATGCAAGAGCAAAATGCCACAGAAAATAAAAGCAGAAGGTCTTCCTGGGCAGGCAGGGTGGGAAAAAGAAAAGCAGCTTCCTGAGCTCTCCATGCCCACCCACAGGCTGCTGCAGCCATTTTGTGTGCGCAAAGCCTGAAGGTGAAGCTGGGGAGGGGGCTGACTTTTCCCTGGGAGAAAGACTGCAGGGAAGGATTCAGCTTTTGTATCTGCTTGTGCATGTGAGGGACGGAAGAAAGAGAGAACCCGAAAGAAATAGGAAATGAAGCATAAACTGTAAAAGCCTTTTCATCAGGATTAGATTGCATCCCTCTCCTACAGCCAGCCTGCTTTCTGCACTCACTTACCTCTGCAAAAAGTCATGATGAAGCAGAAACAGTGCCAGAGAGAAGCACAGGTTCAAAAGGCCAGAGCGGAAAGGTCCTTTGCTAAAGGAAATACCCCTCCCCAGCCCTGTTTTACAGAAGTATCCATTTCACCATGGCCACTAATAATCAAAGGGCTATTTCCTGGCCTTCTCAGCACAGCTCCCAGATGCAAAACGCTGTTATCATCTCCATTATTGCAAACCCTTCCCCTCCCGCCCCACACTTGCTTCCCTACCCGTGCTCCCCCGTTGCTGAACCCCGCACTAGGGCACGACTCGAGCCCGTTTTTCAGGCTCCACAGTGAAGGAAGATGCTCGTTTCCTATTCGCATTTTTGGTCTCTCCCCACAAAGACCAAACGGGTGAACAGCACACCGAACCACAGCGCAAAAACCCGTCGAGGGGATTTTTATCTGCGAGGGGCTACCAGGGAGGCAGGAGGGGCTGCCGACCTGCAAGAAGCCCCTCTAGGAAGAAAAAGCAGCGACAGGGGACTTGGGGTCACTTTATTTATTTGGTGTTGGCCGGGTACAGCAGAGGGGCTGCCCCAGGCAGCGCGGCCGGAGCCGGCGGGGCGGGAAGCGGCGGCGGCCGCGGGCCCGGGGCGAGCGGTGCGCGGAGCCGCTCACCTTGCCCTGTCCCTGCGCGCACACTCACCGCCGCTGCGTGTTGAAACAAAGAAAGTTGCACAACCAAAGTCCGTCCGTCAGAGTGGTGTGTGTGTCCCCCATCCCCCTGTTAAGGTGGCTCTCGGGGGAGGGGAGGCGGGACGTCCCGTCCCCGCATGCTGTCACCGGCTCGTCTCCGGCTCTCGCCGCTCCCCAGCGCACTGACGCCCTTTCATTATTGCACTGCTCGCTGCGACCGTGACAGTAGTGCAACAGGGAAAGAGGGGCAGCCCGCCCGGTGGTCCCAGCGCTGGCCCAGCAGCTGCAGTAGCCTCCGGCCTGCAGCCCGGCTGCCGGGCTGAGGGCACGAAGGGAGAGCCTGAGTGGGGTGGGGAGGTCCTAGCTTTGTCTCCGAGCTGGCCGCTTCTCACTGGAATGATGTTGGGGGGGGCAGCCGGGGAGGGGAGGAGGAGGGTTTAAACCGAGGGCAGCGGCAGGGTCAGCCCTACAATGGGGAGGCAGGGGGCACGGCCCCGCCGTATGGCTCGGGGCCCTCCCCCGCACACCCCTGGACCGGCAAGGCGAGCCCGGGCGCCGCGGAGAGACGCGCGGCAGCGGCCCCGCGGCGCCCGGGGACCTGGACGGAAAGCCCCGCGGCAGCGGCTGCTCCGCCGCGCCCTGATCCGGCCCTCAGTCCCCTCCCACCACCCCTTTCCCTGGGCCCCTGAGGTCCCGAAAGGGACCGGGGGGACCACCTGAAATGGAAGGCAGGGCCACCCACTCGGCCATCCCGGCTGCTGTCAGCCCCCAGCTGATCCTCACAAAGCGGAGAGGAGATTTAACACCCCCATCCCTGCTCCGTTCCCACGTACCTCAGAGAGCAGCTCTTGGGAAGGGCCGGAGGCAGCGCCCGGCCCCGCTGTGCCGCCCGACCCCGGAACAGCCCCGGCTGCGGACCCGGCTGCGGAGCCCGGCGGGCCGCGCTCACCAGGCAGAAGCATGAGCTTTGTTTCGAGGAGGTTATTGAGATTAGAGCCTCGGCCTCTTTGTGCTGTGCTCTGCTTCGCATCGCACTCGTTTTCGGGCTGGGATCAGGCACGGAAACAGCAAGTATGGCAATGTATCTCCTCCCATCCCTTGGTGGGTGTTTACATCAGTATGTAATATAGGCACCCTTCAAATGTCTCGGGACTCATAGTATTTTAAAAAGGAGCCCTGATGGGTTTCTCTGGTTTCAATCACTGCTTATGTGTTTTAAACACGAGGCCGTTTTGAATCCTGTGTGATAGCATCAGAAATATACCCATTACTCACAACCTGAGTCACCAGAATAGCACGATTATTTGTCACAAATAACATCTCTGCACAATTACTCGCCTATCTAACAACGCTCAGCATTTCACAACTTTTCCCTTAACTCGGTGGGCACATAGGATTAGTTTTTCCTGATGTGGCTTTCTTCTCTCCATGAAGAATAACCCTCAAAAGAAAAGACCCTATAAGCAATATTGCACTACTACCCTGATCACAAAAGCAGAGGCAATATTGATAGGGTCTCATCCTTAAGGTTAGGAAGCTGGATAATGTGTCTTGCAGCAGGTGACTGGAGGGAGCTTCATTCCATGCCTGCAAATGGGGAAGGGGTAAAAAGTTAGAAAGCTGTGCACTGCCCTACGGATGACAGCACCATGTGCTCCTGAGAGAGTGAGGATGCAGGAACAGAGCAGAAAATCTCTGACCCACAGAATCTGTGTATGGGTGCTATACCTTTCTCCTAGGACATTTTTAACTCCAGAACAGATTTTTTCCTCCATCCCCAGTTCTCACATTCTTCTGTGCAAATTTCTCTCCTTTATTAATAGCCTCAGTCAATTAGCTGCCTAGCTGTTAGAGGCTGGGAAGCGTTATTTATTTGATTAACTGATAGTTGTATTTTGAACCTCTTAGTAACAGGCGTCAAGCCTTCAGAGAACTTCCTTTCTAGGGCTTTCCTACTTGGAGAGCCCAGTGTTTTAAAATACCCCTCCCTTCACTGGAAATCACAGGATTAAGTACACACTAAAAATTAGAAAGCGAAACAGGATCTCCAGGGCTGGCTGTCCAGCACTGACTTCACATTTATGCACACAGATTAAACAGTGTTTGGAGACGCACACGTGTTTTGCCCTAGCTTGTTTTGTTTGGCTTTTTCTTCTCTTCCCCCTCCCCAGCACCTTTTCTGTCCTAGGCTGGAAGGCACAATCTTCAACTGCGGCTGGCTTAGTGCTGAACACACTAACAGCCACAGAAATGATCCCCAGGGAAGAGCTGAGATACCTCCGACTTCAGGGCTGCTTTGCCAGCTAGACTCTTCCTCTGCACTCTGGCTCCCAGTTAACCTGCCCCAGTGCATTTGTCACATAGGAACACTTGAGAGTCCAGAGGAAGGAAGCTTCATTCCCAGGCCATCCTAAACCAGGTCATGATTTTGACACATTAAGCTTCTCTTTCCTCAGTCTGCTTTCCAGTGGATTAAATAAGAGTGTAATGGAGAGACAATCTCCTAATTCATGGATTCTTGGCTAATTTATCCATGCCACATTTATCTGGTCTTTGCCATTAGAGGTTCCTGGCTTTTAGCATGCTGGTGAGGCAGCCCTGCAATCCCTTTGATGTTGCCTGACATGCCAAAGAAAAAGGAGCTGGGCAAGCTCCATTCAATGTTTGGTTTTTTCTAATGCCTGATAAACAAAATCTCTAATCTGTCCCAATCCCTCCCTCTCCCCATCCTTCGTGATGCCTGGGGAAGAAAACAGGTATATTTTTTCCACATTATTTGTATTAAATCTTTGCTCGCACTAATTAGAAGGCTATATTCACAGAGATTGCTGAAAGCAGCTCAGAATTGAGTTTTATCAAACTTCTGTGTTCTTGTTACCTTGGCAAAACCTCAGGTTTAATCCTGCCACTACTTCCCGACAATCCCTGCAACCTAGACATCCAGTTGGACTGAGAACATTAAAAAAGATGCAACTAGGCTCAGCCTTACCTTTCCATCTATTCTCATCTGGTCTCTATTTTGTTTATTGTTTACCATGTCTTTTCCACTCTGCAGCCTCGATGTTATCTCAAACAAGACTTAGACTTAATATACACAATTTAACTTCTCCAATGGCCCAAGAGACAAACCAACTGGCAAGTTTACAGTGGAAACACACAATCTGCACTGTCAAGTGATGTTGCTAATGTATGGATAGTGTGGGGGGGGAAGCACGATTTGATGACTTCCTCACAACTTAAGTACTTCGGTAGTTGCAGAAGCTACAACTGGCAAGGGAGGGTAAGAGATGTAATTAGAAACCTCAGCCTCAAGTTAAGTTCCAAGCAAAGGCAATTAAGTTACTTTATGCTTCTGGATCTGTGCTGAGAGCCTAGACGTGTCTCAAAAATGTCCTTATCTCTAAATGGTGTATTGGCACAGGCCTCCCCACGCCTTGCTTTTTTTTTTTTTTTTTACAAAAACCAGGAAAAATAAAGGACTGAATCAGCCTCCACTAGTATTCCAGTAATATTCCTCTGAGTTTGCAAATAATATGCAAAGCCTGGGTTGCACTATGTCCTATAGCAGGGAGACTTTCTGGAATGTATATGGGGTTATTTTAAAATAAACGTTTAAACACGAGATTATGAAATGCATGCTATTTATACACCAGGAGGCTCAGCATCTCTAGATATGTTTAGAAACCTCTCTTGCCTTTAATCACAGTTAGAGAAACTAAATGGAAATGTCACCCAGACTGGTATGGAAATAGCATTTTATATGTTGCTCAATAATGGAAGCTTTTTATTTGGCAGTGCATATGGGGAATCTTACTTTAGCGAGCCACTGCTATGTGTTTAAGTCCCCTTTTTCTGATGTTAGCAGACAAATAGACTGAAGTGTCCTTACAATGAAGCCTTGGGATAAATGAAGTAGTGAGCTGAGTCTCTGGAGCTGAGAGGCCTCTGGTCCTTGTGAGATCAGACCTTGCCTTCCCTGGTTTAGCTCAGGGAGCCATTTCCCCTTCCCTTTGTTGCTGTTTTGTTTGCTTGTTTCTCTTGTGGTTAAAGATGTCACTCGGGGCAAGCAGGTTTTTTAAATTTTCATCTCAGTTGCAATCTCACAAAACATAGAAGGGCACAAAGCTTTGTCCAGCCTTGCTTCCCTGGTCACTGCCAGTTCTCTAGCCTGAGGAAAGGAGACCATTTAAAAGCCATCTTGCAATTAAATACATTATATAGTCTACAATATATTTTCTGCAGTGGAATTGACACTATTACCAAAGGCCAGAGCAAACACTTTGGAAACAGCTGTAGGCTGAGAGTTGATTTAGAGTTTTCCATCCTATTTAATAATTTTATCATTGTTTTAAAACTGGGAAGTGTTGCCTTTTTAATTCCTTACTTTTTTTTTAAGAGAGAGAAAAAATTCTTAGCATTCCAGTCCTGGCTCCTTAAGTCTATTTAGCAAGTTTGTACAAATCTGTCCAGAGAAAAAGGGGATTCTTGCTTCCATGCAAGAGTCAACTTGTCCAGGTGTGAGAGACTTGAGAGAGTAAGGGTTGATAATCCTCTCTGAAAACATCACCTTTCCAAGTGCATTTCACCCACCAAGCTCACAGATTCTGTCACCCACAGCCACTTACCAATACATTCCCCTTCTCCTGAAATCAGGAGGGATTACACTCCAGAATGTCCTGCCATTTGATTCTTGCTTATAATATTTAGTTTGTGGGTTTCAATAACCCTTTTCTCAGCAGCAGTATTTCCTCGGCTGGCAGAACCCAGACCTGCGTCAGTGAGCTCCATTAAAAGGAATGACAGAGCTCCTTAAACAGCCCAGACTTTGTAACCCCACAATACGGCTTTTCTGCATGGTGTTTACCAGTGCTCTGCTGTCTGATGGGAAAAAAAAAAAAAAAAAAAAAGACGACTTATGGTTCTAAATGCAGGAGGAAAATAGGGCTAAATACTATCACCCTGGAAGTGCAGATCCCACTGCTGGCTCTGCGTGTACAGGGCAAGTGAAAGGCCTTGTAGTTTCCTTGCCTGGGGAAGAGCATACGTGGGGCTAATCTTGGGGTCCCCCAAGTAACTCTTTCCCCCATGGCAAGGGACAGACTCCCCTCACCACACACCCCACCTGCCCACAAAGCCCCCATCCCCAAGCCTGCAGGGGCAGAGGTTCGATTTCTAGCTGGGGCCCAGCCCAAGTGTGCACAGCCGAGCCAGTGGCACAACAGGAGGGGAAGCGGCACCTCCTGCCCCCGCCCGGCCACCTCCCTTCGCCAAACCACCCAAGAGCGGCCAGAGCAGGAGCGACCTTAAAAGAGATCTAGCACTCAATTCAATGACTCAAAAAGTCCCCCTGAAAAAAAAATCCCTCTGAAAACTTAAACCATCTGATTTCACTTTCCGCTCCAATTGGTTGTGTAGCCAGGGCACAGGTCTGGCCTCCTCCACCACACTAATACCCTATGTGTGCTGCCTCCACAGAGGAGGGGTTCTTTTAACAAGTTTATGCAACAACAGGATGGAAGCTCTGCCGGAGCCCTTCCCCCCGCAGCCCGACCTGATTCCCCGCATTCCTCCCGCGCCCTCCCCCTCCGACCCAACTGGAGACAAACTCTGGCATCTCCACACACATGCAAATGGTTTCCCTTGCACAAATACAGACTCCTGAAGGGGCCTTTGCTTCCGAATCCCCCCTCTTTTTTTTTTTTTGCTTTCCTCCACTGTTTTTTTTTTCCTCTGTTACATTCCTCAGCCAGGCAGGGTTAAAAAAAAAAAAGTGGGGAAGGGAGGGTTTGGAATGTGTAATCTCCATCCCAGGCCCAAATCTGCAGGGAACCTCGTCCTCTCCCCTCACATGCCTGGGGCCTGCCTTCCCAAGAGCTGGCACTCAGTGAAGGGCATTCGTGAGCTCCATAGCCCCAGCAGGAGCCAGGAGGCCTCAGAAGGTTGTCCCTTTCCCTCTGCAAATGGGATTTGGTCCTTGTCATGGCACAGGCCTTTCCTTGTATCACACGCTTCAAATTCCCTCCACGCCCAAGGGAGGTTTTCAAGTGTAGTGACCATATTATTTTTAAAGACATAACTTCATACAGGAAAACAGCTATGCATCTATTCCCCCTGTGATTTCCCCACCTCCAAACAAGGCAGGCTCACATGTCTGAGAGGCCATCTTACAGCCCTGCATCAGTCCCACCAGGGCTTTCACTAGCACTTGTTTTCACTCACTGATGGACTCCATGAGCACACACACACACAGAGAACAAAGCATTGCCCTGCTACAGGGTGGCTTCCAGCTTCTCACTGGTCCACTCTCCTTCTCTTCCTGCCTGGTCAGGGGCAGGAAAGGGCCCTTTATGCTTTCACTCTGGTCACTCTTGTGCTCCTTTTGATGATGTGAGGGGAAGACACCCCCCAGCAAAGCCCTTATAGATTTTGCTCTCTCCTGCCTATTAATTAATCAAGATTTAGAAGGAGGAAGAGGGGAAAGTGTCAAAGCTACACAGGCCTCCCCGTTCTTTAATGCATACCAAAATGGACACTGTACTACAATGCAGAGATGGACGAAAAGAAAAGCTCTGGAGAAAGGGAGCCATGCCGGCTCAGGTTACCTCCACGGAGGCCTGGGAGTACACCACACAGGCCAACAGCACCGTGCCTCCGGATCAGGCATGGAGGCTTAGCCTTCTCCTCTGGGCATAAGAGGGAGACAGGCTTCAGCTCCCCCCAGAAACAGAGGGACTGAAAAGGTGTCTTTTGTTTGCTCCCCTGTTCATTGAAGAATTGGAGTTATTGAGGATTCGGCTTCCCCTCATCCCTCTAAAATGGGACACGCTCCCCTCCTCAGGATGTGGTCCTCCATTTTCTGCCTCCCCATAGCTCACTCACCAGCACACCCCAGCATGGCTTGGGATGTGCTGTGCAATCTGAAAGCACTCGTTTACCTAGATTTGATTTCCAGTATGACGGCTCTCCCCACCCCCACCCTTTGCTCCCAAGGTAACAGCTCAAGGCTTCAAGAAAAAAAAAGAGAGAGGAAAGTCCCATCCCCCAGCCCTCCAAACCCCTTTCTTAGCAGCTGCAAGGGAAAATACCACATCTGCCTCCAACTACACCACGAGTGACAGTCACCATCATATTGTTATTTAAAGATCAATTCTGAATGCAGTGTTCCTGTTTCTAGGCCTACATCATCTCCCCACGTCTCTCAGCCTCGCTCCCCGTTGATATTAGGAAGTGCAGGGAAAGATTGTCTTTCATATCCAAATTGATTATTATTTAGGTATCTTATACTATTTTTTTTAAATGCAATATTGCTTTAATCTTAACAGTAATTTCCCTAAAAGTGAAATACGATGGAACTTGAGAAATACATCAATAGGAAGCAAAAATTAAATAGTGTGTAAATACATGTGTATATATTAAATCACTGAATTCTTTATACAACAGTAACATCCTTAGGTTCATAAAACTCTAATTTTTAGAGCAGAAGCAAGAAAATATTCAAAGCTGGTCAAGATATTTTTAAAGGTGGTGATTGCTCTGAAGGAGGACAAGAGGGCTTTAAAATGTGAATAGGCCAGCTTTTTATTTTACAACTTGGACACACAAACCCAGGCTAGTGGCAGAAAGGGCAATCCATTTTGTACACTGAAGCAGTCAAAATGGGGAACAAAACCCAAGGAATTTCCATACACACCACTCAACCCAAACACAAACAAACACATGGGTAGGGATTTTTTAGGCAATTTCTACATGATCTTGGCATTTTAATGCTAGTTCGAGCCTTTGTGGTAGAGGGAAGAAATCAAGGTAGGAGGCTGGTTCCCTACTAAAATGCATTAAATAACTACAGAATGCCATAATGTCAAGGGTTGTGTGTGCAACAGTAACTGATCATAAAGGATGTATTAGGACTGGAACCAAATGCTTTGACAATATTATTGCACTGCTTTATTTGTGCAGACAGTAGTGCAACATTGTCAGAGCCAGCGATACCAGCAGCCGCTGTCACGTTCTGCACAGCTGTCCCTGCATCCTTTTGTAAGGGACTGTTACATTACAGTGTTAACCACAATAACGTTTTTATGTTTAGCCCCAATAAAACTCTGCATGACAAAGTTTATTTGCAATCGTAATTAGACAAGATAAAAAAAACCAAAAAACAAAAAAACAACAAAACCCAAAAAGTTAGTTTAAAAAATGACAGAGAGAAAAAAAGGGAGAGAGATAGAAAAAGACCACTGTTAGTATGGCTTGTTAAACAAACCATTCAAGTCTTGTGCTACATGCCCAGTATATCTAGGCACGGTACGTTATAAAGGTTTTATACGATAAAATATTTTTCTGCAGTAATGGAGAATAAAACAAGGGACATAATTTGGCATCCCCAAATGTATGTGTTTCCATAAGCCCCAAATTGGTCAGTCAGTGAATATGAACTACACAATTTAAACAAATCACAGAAAGTGTCAACCCTTTCCAGTGCCTTCAGAAGTTTTCTTAATTGTGCGGTGATTTTATGATGGTTGACCAATATAGATGAAAAAAGCTGGGAGGGGGGGTGTATACATATAGAATGGTATACATACACAGTGCTTTGATTTGCTATGGGAAATGTTACAGAACAGATGAAACTTAGGTATAAAAATACCTAGCGCCTGTGCTTGAATCTCACATGCATCTGTGTGTCACCACTCAAAAATCACAGTATAAACACCACAGATTCTTAGAAACAAATCATCAGCACTAAATCCCTATAGACATTGATAAGGGACCACCTTGAACATAAGGGGGAAAGTTTCTCTAAGAGGAAAAACTATAAAGAAATCATTATAGAATTTCAATGTAGATATTGTATGGAAGTCTGTAGAAATTAATAATTAATTACTCACAAGCTATTGGTAAACAAAGCAGGTAATGTGATGCCTTGAAAGCTCCCAGCAATGTTTGGAGCTTATGTTTTAAATAGAATGTGTTTAAATTATTCCAACCCATTTGTATAGACAGACACATCAAAATGTATAACCAGAATCTCTCTCCTTATTTAAAACCACTCTCACATTTATAAAACCTTATTTCACATACGTGCATAGATACACTGGAGGAGGCATCTATTTTAGGGTTGTTGCCCACTCTGAAGAGGGTGGGCTGCTAAAGGGGGTCATGTTTCTGCCAGCCAATGCCCTTTTAATATTGCACTGCTCATCATAATTGCCAGTAGTACAACAGAAAAAGGGCTCTGGACAACAGCATACTTCAGAGACTTTCCAAAATAAGTGATAAATCAGTTAGAAACTTCTCCAAGTGATGGCCTTCTGTGCATGATTTGCTCTAAAACAGATTTGTTACATTCAAAAAAAGGAGTTTCTTCAACAACCACATTGAATCAATGTCATTCTTTAAAATTAGATTTTAATATTTCACAAATGCATCTTGAATTAACTTCAGCAAGAGTTTAGATAAGCTTGCTTTAGGGACTTTTTTCCCCTTACCAATTACAAATTTACTGCATTAGAGCATGTGAAAGCAAATATCAGAATTGGGATTGTCCTTGCATTTCAGCACCCCAGTATTTTACAAAAGTAGGTGTATGAACTAAATATTAAAGACACAATAATTTAATATCCTTTCTCTTGTCTTCATCTGAATCAGCTGCTAAAATATTTGGTATTTATGACATATATGCTTCTAGTAGCTTAAATTTTTCACTTCTAATTGCTAAGGAAGTCTTGCTATTTCACACAGGCATCTAAGCAAGGTTTCAACACAACTGCAATTCAGCAGTGAGACCTTTAAAAATCACCTACTTGCACCATGAAAACATTACTATTATAATTTTTCCTTTTTCAAAAGAATATATGGGTAGTAAGAAGAAAACATCAGTTAATCATTAAAAATCAAAGATTCCAAATAATTTTAGCAATAACTAACATTTAAAAGTCAACTCGTTAGTCTTTAGGCTTAAACTGTTTACCATTTACTTAAAGCTGGAAAACATAACTATTTGTTAAATAAGAATCACTTGAGAAATTATAAAATTCTTTTATTTCAAACAATGCAAAGGATTTCTATGCAAAGAAATCCAAACTTTGGATTGAAAGAAAACAACTTTCCATGAACTGCATAGACAAGTACTAAATGCTAAAATGAATTAAACTGATTTGGTTGTGGGGGAATTTGGGCTAAGTGAGAAAATGCACTACATGAATTGGAGTTGTCACTTTATCATAGCAGTACTAACTAAAAGCTAATTGATTTGGAAATCCCAGCCCAGTTAGAATCTTAAATTGTATCATTCTTATTTTATTATTACATTTCAGTTTTTTCTCCCTTTTTTTTTTAACAAAAATTTATCCCTAATCCAGAAACCTAGGCTAGTTTGGAGATGTTTAAAAAAAAAAAAAAAAAGGAAAAAAGAAAGAAGGAAAGAAAAAGAAAAGAAAAAGAAAACTAGAAGAGTGTACGTTAAACTTTAGGAAGTGTTTTTTTTTTTAATTCCAGAGTCCCAGGTTTGTGTTTGAGGGTACGAGCTTTCCTTGCACAACTCGAAGACCACACACTGGAGGGAAACGGAGCGGAATTGGGGCAAAGTGCAAGAATGCCAAAGAAACACTTTAGGCTGCGCACCCTGGTTTATTGCAAAAACTCTGGACTATTTAAGCAAAGCATTAGTTTTACGAGATTTATATATTAAGCCAATATAAATACTGGCTGGAGATAGCATGTGACTTACTGCCTCGCTCTTTGGGGGGCTTTAGCCAAAAAAAAAAAAAAAAGAGGGAGCTTCTAAAACAGGATCTTCTAGCAAAGCAATTCTACATGCTATCTAGAGAGATAGGAGTTTTGCTACGTTTAAAAATGGGAATAGCATTTTGCAGGAGGAGCGCTGTGGCACAATGAGAGCGGGCAGCACCCGCGAATCCTCCCGTGAAACAGCCCTCAGCGCGGGCTGGGGGTGGGGAGGGAGCGCGCCCGGCCTCGGCGACAAGAATTTCATTCGCGAGGTCCCACTCCATTTCTAAGGACTGTTTGCATGGGTGAAACGGTTGAGAGAGGAAGACGGTTAAAAAGAAAAAAGTAGCTCACCACTATCTAGAGATTTCCAGCCCTGCCCGCCGGCATTGCTTCTCCCGGCGCTACTCCGCGCTCGGCGCACGGGCGATGCGCCCCGCGCTGTCCCCGCTCCCCGCTCCGCTGCCGGCGGGCACAGCCGCCCCTTCCCCACTCCTGCCGCTCCCAAGTTTTATCCCCAGCCCCGCTGCCGCCCTCGGCGGCTCCGCCCGCCCGCTCCTTTCAACACCTCGCATCGATCGTACGACAGAACGCAAACCGACCAGCCAAACTTCACTCGGGGAACCGCCGCACTTACAATGCGGGAGGAAAAGCCTCCCGCACCGCGGAGAAACCTCTCCGGGGAGCGCAGCCGGAGGAGTCTCCTCACGGGAGGAGGACGAGGGGCGCCGCCGTCCCGCGGCTCCCCCCGCCCTCGCCTCGCCCCGCGCTCCCCGCCAGGTCCCCCCGCCCCTGCCCTCTCTGCCCCGGGCGGGGGGCGCCCCCGGCCGCCCGTCCCGCCGCCGCTCGCCCCGCGGGCCATTGTCAGCGCCGCGCCCCTCGCGCCCCCTCGGGCCCGCGCTCCCGCCATTTTCCCCGGGCGGGCGGATGCGGCCGTGGGCGGCGGCGGGGCCGGCGGGCCCCGGTCCCCGCGCGGTACCTGCGGCACGGGAGAGAACGAAGGGTCCCCGCGCCGCGGGGGGGAAAGTTGCCAAAAGAAGCGCAAAAGAGGTGGCGGGAGCGGCGCGGCTCCGCGCCCCTCTAAACACTTCGCCCGCCTCCCGCCGCCGCCGCCCCGGGCGCGCCGGGGCGCCGATCCCTCATCGATCGGAACGTGGGCAAATCCTCCGGTACCAACCTCATGGCCTCCCCGCTCCAGCCTCCATCTTTGACTAGTTGACATTCAGCTCCTGCCTGACCAGCTCCTCATTAGCATACCCGCCCGCCATTGGCTCGCCCCTGCGCTAGTCTTTGCCACCGCTCCCGCCATTGGCTGCCGGGGAGGATATTTAAAAATATTACCCCTCCGCCCATTGGCTGCCCCGTACCGACGTCACGGCACGCTCTTTATTTTAACAATGAATGCACAAACACATTCTTCCATTCACAAATTTTTTTTTTTCCAGTAGTTTGCCCGCCTTTTCTCCAACTACATTTTCATTGAATTTTTTGTTTCAACTGAGGGGGTCCCCGGTTGTAAACAGATAAATCAAAGGCGAGCAGAGGGGGGACCTGAGCAAATATTATTTTCTCTCTCTTTCTCTCTTTTGTTCGGCGGTGCTGTGTTGGGGGAACAAAACTGATCCCCAGCCGTCCCGGATCGGAGGAGTGTGGTCGGGGGGGAGGGTGCCTTGCCCAAGAGGTTGCAGCTATTTTGTGTCTATTTCGGTTTCAAAGCTGGACATCTTTCCCGCAATTAGAAAAGCAACCACTGCCCGGGCTAAACAAACCGCTAAATTAGTCAAGTTTAGAATAGTAATTATTGCTGTGGGTGAGGAGCGTTCCCTGGGGGGCTCCGTGGGTGCGTGCCCACGGGGGAGCTGCTCCGCTCCTCCCTGGAGCGGCGTGGACGGCCACGCTCCCCTCCCGCTCCTCCCGCAGCCGCGGGCTGAGCCAAGCAGGGGATTTAATTGTGACCGATTGGAACACACCAGGTCACTCCAGTGCACTTTCATGACAAGAGCTTTTCCTTTTGTACACGCCGTTGAGTTGAAATCAGGCGATATCAAAGTTTACAGGCTAGGGAGGTGAGGTTTCCAGCATTTCTCTTGTCCTGCAAATATAAAACACAGGAATCATTGAAACATTCATCACCAAAGACTGAGAGAGTATTGAGACAGTCCTTCTCGCAGGGAAAGGTCTTGGTGAGTCTCTCTTTTGGAAAGGTTTCTGCTGTATTGTTAACTAACAAACAACTGTACAGTTATTTCCCCTTCCAAACACATAGTTCCTCAGTTCTTCAACAGTCGATTTCAACAGATGTTTGTAAAATGAAAATGTTTCCATACACCAGTGAGACAAACTTACCAGCAAAGGAACTTGGTAAGCTGTGAAATAGCAATAAACTTTTGTACACTTTTGTGGGGATAAAGAGGTTTTTTTCCCCTTCAACTGTATTTACTGGTATTTTATGAAGTTACCTGTCTTTTTGGAGGGAAAAAAAAAAAGAAGTATATTTCTTTCTAAGTTGTTTCATTATTTAATTTTAAAATATCCTTTCCTTTCATTTGTTCACTACCTTTATACCAAATCCAACACCAAAATATAACTTTTGTCGGTATGAACTAGAATTTTACATTATACAAAAAGAAGGATATTAGCTATTTTTAAAAATAAACTAAACGTCCTTTGTATCTATTCTTTGGCTTGGGAGTTGGTTCTGATTTGGATATTTTCTCCATACATGTATTCATATATGTGTGTAGCCCCCCATGCACAAATATTGAACCCAAGTTGTAAATGCTGGATCTGGGTACTAATGGGAGGGGACTTGGAGCAGTGGATCTCTGGCAGTGTTTTTGGAGATGGGAGAGAAGGGCAGTGGGCTGTGAAATCACACATTCCTGTCCAATGGAGCTGAAATAATGGTATTGTTCTCTGGAAAAGAGGTTGCTTTTCTCTTCTCCATTCTTCCCCTGATCTGCGGGGACCTGATTGTGCAGTTAATCAGCAAAAAAACGTTTGATGTAAGGCAGGGCGTGAATTCAAAAGGGCCAGGGGGGATTCAAGAGGGATTCTTCTGTCTGTTAGAAAACGTTTTCCTGATTTCAAAATGGTAGACATTTGAAAAGCTGCACTGATCTGTCTTCAGAGATCTGAGTTAGTAGTAGGTACCAGCACTAATTACATCGCTTCTTTTGTGGGTTTGACACTTTACTGCTGGGGGGAAAAAAAAAAAAAGTAGATATCTTACAGCAAAAAAGGAAAGTGTCCTTTCTGGAGCAAAGGTGAGCTCCTATATCCCCGCAGTTAATTCCTTCAGCTTGCTGTCAGTCGCCAGAGAGTTTCCTTATGCCTTGCTACACTTTTAGCATTGTACGATTCAGAGTAAAATAAAGCACGTGGGGAGCAGGTAAGAAGTAAGTTGGTTTTGTAGCTCTTTTTGGTGACCTGTGTCCTGAGCATGACATCCACCTCCCCAAATCTTTGAACAGGGAGCCTTTCCTGTCCCACGCTGACTTCTCCATAAATCTTTACTTGCCAGTCTTGTCTTGAATGCCAAGCATACTTGAAGTTTGTTTCTTATTTCAGTGTGGTCATTTTCCAAACTTTTTAACAAAATGCTTTCTGCCGAATTTTGCTGTTGTATGTATACAACATCCTGCTATCTTTCCTATGCACATCGTCTATACATATGTAAACTCATTGCTATCCCTTTACTTAGTATATTATTATAGCTACACAGGAAATGACACATCCTAAAGAAAGACAACTGCCTTGGATATTTATGTGAAAAACGTGTAACTTTACAGCAAGCTCTGAACGGGTTTGTCGGTTTAACTTTGAACAAACTGCAAATAAAGTTAATGAAAGGTCCCAACTGCCCACCGTCCATCCCCAGACTCAGATTTGTCGCTGTGTGCCACAGTCCTTTCCACGTGCTCCTGCCTGCTCTGTGAAAGGAGAATTGCTCTATTGTAATGCTGAATTGATTGGTTTAATTTCTGTGTTTCAGGGCTGGGGGACAGTGGGGAATTCTTTGGATTTTTTTGGTGGTGTTTTGCTGTAAATGTGTGGTTGTGCTGTCCCCTCCCATTGGAAAGGAGGCTGAGGAAAGTCATTTGTTCTGCTGTTAGTTTGCTTTAAGAAGGGCTTCTTGCAAGCATCTAATGCTGGAGAAGAATGGCGGTTTTATCATTTTTAAACATCAAGGAGGGGAAGGAGAAAAGATGATTTTTTTTTCCTGCAGATCTTGGGGTGTTTTTGCAGTGTAACTCAATCTGATGTCACTGGGGGTGGAGTCTCTGTTGCGTTTGCTTAAACTGGAGCTGCCTCTGTTCAAGGCCTTGTGGCTGAAAGTTCTTAAATCTGTGGCAGACAGGCATGACTATTCCTTAATGAGACCCCCGCTGCAATAACGTGGTTTTTATTTTAATCAGCTTCTTAATGCTATTAATTACAATTTCTTTCATAACACTCTTCCCATCTGCAGGGTTAATGCAGTCCCACATGAACAGTGTAGTAGCACACTGCACCTTTACCATCTGTGTGAAAACACATGTACAAACTCTTATAAAACCTTCTTAATTAGGTCTTGAACATACATACTCTTTGTGGGTGTGGGTGAGAGACAGAAACAAAGAGAAGAGAGGAGGGCAAGAAAAATTTCACAGAAGTTTCCAAAGATATTTACAGAAGCAGTTATAAATTAACTTTAAACTTCATCCTTGTGGAAGATTGCTACATTTAGAAAGGATAGATTTGATTTTTACATTTTGTCTTTTATTCCCAGCTCCCTAGCTGCAAACATTTGCTTCTTAGGACAAAACTATAAGTTTGGATTCAAAACTAATTGATAAAACTCCATGGGAGACAGGAACAATTAGATTCATAAAATGTTCACAGGGCAGCATTGACTATTCATGTTTAAACTTAAACAGATTGGACTTTTGGCCTGCTTCAACTTCAGAAAATCAGTACCACTCCTTCTGAGAGGCTGGAAATCAAAGACACCTCTGAGTTCAGCTAAAAGCTATAAAATTCTTTTCTCATTTAGCACAGCTACCTTGACTTCTTTTTTAACACACTAACTTGAAAAATTAAGTGGACCCTTGATTTAAACACTGATCTGGACGATCCTAAAACTTGCCCCTAAAACATGTCAGACTTCACAATTCCCATACTTTTACTCAAGTATTTAAAAAAAAAAAAAAGTTTTCTTTGAATGGACTTTCATTCAAACCCATGAGAATAAAACAATTTAAGATTATTCTGTATATGCCTGTCTCTCTCCACGTGTCTACATATCACTGAAGTTCAAATTGTTTCTTTATTTTTTCCCCAGATTCTTAGTTTTTCAACAAATACAACTTGTTAAAGGATTTTTTAAGTAAAAAGAGCAAATAACCAAATAAAAAAAACCCCCAAACCCAAAAGCTCTATTCACAACAAAAAAAGCATCCTCCAAAACGTTTTAGTAATTTAAAAGTTGTCAGAAATGATTTCTAAAAGTTTAAAATGTACCCAAATTCACCACTCCCCAACCACATCTTTATTTAGACGGAGCAATCGTTTTAATGTGATAAAAATGCAATATTTTCTTTAGGATATTTTCCTATCTGCAGGATCGAAAACAAGAAAGGCAGAGAGATCTCGTTCCTTTCGCTAAAAATAAATAATCCTAATCATTTCCTAGCTAGCAGATGGCCAAAAATACCTTACATGTTTCCATAAACATATCCAATCGATAGCTTCGAAAGTGATTGAATGTAACCGAAATGCAGTCAGCCCAAAGAACTCAGCTCTCTCCCGATCAAACCTCTACAAAGCAGGCTCTTGTGCTCGGCTTGACAGTGTCCGAGAGGGAGGGGAGCAGAAATGAGAAAACCAGTCACTAAATGCGAGTTATGAATGAGGGATTGGACGGGAGGAAAAAAAAATAAAAGGGGGGGGCGGGCAGAGAGAGGTAGCTAATGCAAAAATCAGTTTAATTCCATCGGGTTTACATGGATGTGATTTTTCCCTCGATCCCACCGCGTCTGCGGACCCGTAGTTAAACCCATCTTAGCCGAAACCCCGACACACATCCTCGCTACAGGAAAGAGGGGCATTGTGCTCCTCGGCTCACATTTTCTTCTCCCCCCTTTTTACTCGTTCCCCATCTCTCCCCCTTCCTCTTTTGTAAATCAGAACGAGGAGGTTTTATAGTGAGTCTAATTCTCACTCCCACCATTTCCTTCCTTTCTGCATTTTTTATCCCCCTTCTACCCCGCCCCTCCCCTGCCTGCAGCCCTGGTATTGATTAACCACTTCGCTGCTACCCCTCCGCGCTGCCGAGCCCGGCCCAGCTCAGCCGCGCCGAGTCCAGCCGGGCCGGAGCTGCCGAGCCCCGGCTGCCCCAGGGCCGCTGCCCCAGCGCCGGTCCTGGCGCTCCCACCGCTCCTGACCAGCCCTTTGAAGTCAGTGGCACTTAATGGAATTTAATGAGGCTGTTGCAGCGCCGGGAGAGTCCGGCCGGCTCCGGGCGCGGGGAGAAGTGATCAAACCATCCGCCACCGAGCCAAAAGTGGGGGGTTTCAGCAGCGAGGTGCAGCCCCAGGGACTACGGAGCGGTGAAAGGAGGACTGTGAGGCAGCCGGGGGAAAAAAAACGAGCACCGAAATAGTTAATGGCCCCTGGATGCATTGATTAGTATTGATGGCTTTGGTAGTTTTAATGGATTTGTTGTTTGTGGGAGGTGGGGAGCTTTTGCCTTGCTTTGAATTCTAACCCCCTGGCTGGGAGCTTGCTCCTAATTGCATGCACAGCATTCCTTCGGAGTGGGTGGTATCACCTTTTACTGCTGCTCGCTTCCACAGGGAAGGCCTGTAAAAAATCCCTTTCATGTGCCCGAAAGTCAATACCCAGGGCTCTGGATGGTTGCTGTAAAAACAAAACAAAATCCTGTCCCTCCTCCGCCAAAAAAATAATTATACATATATATATATATATATATATATATATATGGAGAAAGAGAGTGGAAAAGAGTCCCAAAAGAGCAACCCCTGCCTGCAGACAAACGGGGGGGAAGGAGGGGGGACAGGGGACGGGACGGGACAGTTGGCTCCTTTTGCCAACCCAGGGCAGAGGCAGTTTCAGGCTGGTGTGGAAAGAGCCCCTATTTTTACAGCTGTTGGGGACACTTTCTGAGGGGGCTGCAGTTTGAGAGCTGGAGGTTTCAGTGTGTTTCTGGTCAATAAAAATGGATGTGGCTTGAAAATGCCTGCACCAGTGGCACGGAGGATGGAGGGTCAGGAGCAGTGCTTAAAAGGTTAAAAAGGACTGGGTGAGTGGGAAGTTGTAGGGTTATGGGTGGAGTTATCCACACTTGTAAAAAAAGCACAACAGAGTAAAAAAATTCATCTTTCAGTTAATGTTAGGACTAAGGTAATAGTTGTAAGGGTGCCATGCCTTGCTGCGTCCAGCATTGGGCTTTTGGAAACAAAAATTGAGAGATTTTACTAGGAAACTATTACACCAAGTTTATTTTTCATTCTATCCCCAAACTGTGCAAAAATGATACCAGTCTAAGTTACAAGTGAACTTCATGTTCACTTCTCTCTCTGCTGGATCTTAATTTCTTTAGCACTGAGGGGAGAGGGAGCGATTGTTAAGCATTTAAAAATCCATGCAAAATAAATCAACGTATTTCTGCCATCTACATTTCAATTCAATAACATCGTTTTCATAGAGCTATTTCATTAGGATGGAACAACTCACCTGTAAGTAATTACAGCTGACTTGCTTTCTAGCAGAGACCAGTACAAGTCCAGAAAGGGGATAAAGGTTAGCTCAAAGAAATACTGCAGAGGTTTGGCATGGGTATAAAAGCAAATAGCTGTGTTTCCTCCTTAGAAAGCAAGCAATTTTGAGTCATCATTTAAAAGAAAATTCATATCTGTGCCTTGAAGCTTCATTTTAATCTAAAACTTAAAATCAAAACCCAACTTGGAAGTGTTTCATCAGTAAAAGGTAATATCTGCACCAAACAGAAAAAAGCTCCAAACCAACAAACAACTCAAAGTTCCTATAATAATTGTTTGAGAAATCTGCCTTTCTCAGATTTCACACAGGCTCAAGCAGTCAAATTGTTTGATATTTGTTGTTGTAATTATACTTCTTGTTGAAATTGTGTGTTGGCACTGAGTTGCATTTGTTTGAAATTAGTTTATCAGTGTAACACTAACTCAAGAATGAGTTTAGTGGTTCAAAAGTGCACTACTTTGAATGAGATAATTTAAGTGGAGCTGTATATGGAAAAAAAACACAAAAAGTATTTTAAATTCTTTTTTATGTCTAATATTCACTATCAAATTTAAAGAGCATGTTTTAAAATATAGTTTAGTATAAAATTTTATTTAAATCCCAGTTCAAATGTTTCCTAATTTTATTTGACGATTTTTTTTACAGCAAACTGTCCAAACATTTCGCATTAATTCATACTAACGTGCAACACTTATTTTTATCTCATCCAGAATATGCAATAGGAAGGTTTTCAGGACGTTTTCTTTTTAGAAAACCCCATATTTCTTAGTAACAAACAAAATTTTAAATAGAAAGAATCTTTTTCAGGATTAACTAGTTTTTAAGTTCATCCTTTCAGCATTCTACAAGCTTTCCTACAGACACTTTAAAACAAAATATTGACAAAATAAAATGCCTTCCTAAAATCCCTAGGATGAGCTCATCTTTGAAATTCTATTGATTTGTACTTTAAGCTCTTTTTGGAAGAAAATTAAAAGGGTCATTTCGCTGTAGCAAGCAACTAAAATGTGCTTTGAGACAGGGAGAGAGAGAAGGGAGTTGGGCTGTGACAGATTTGAAACATTTTTTTAGGAGAGCGCTACAGCTACAAAACCTGCACTCTCAGTTCACTCTTTGTTTTAGTGTCAAGAAGAACATTCAGATTATTTTATTTTATTTGTTTTTTAAGTTAAGACAATCCACAGAACCTAACCAGAAGCAAAACACAGGATTCAGTTTCCCGTCTTTCCAAATCTGTTGCTTAGTTGTTTTTTTTTCCAAATAGTTAAAAAAACCCTGAACACCAACCTAAAACAAAATAAAGTGAGCTACTTGCAGTTCAGGAAGCATGAAAAAAGGATGGTTATTTCCTTCATTCACTGAATTCACCTTAACAAACTATTTTGGAATTTCATTGTTTGAAAACTGAGACATATTTATCTCCCAGACATTTTATGGCACTAATCTGTTTGACATTCAAGAAAAGTAACTGAAGAAAACCACCTCTTTCCTCCCCCCACCCCCACAGTAGAATTTCCAATTGCTATGATTCTGTTAGCCCTGACCAAACAGGAGTCAGTGGGGTATTATGGGAGATTTATCTAAGGGTCACATCTCACTTCTGAGTTAAGAATTTATATAAAAACAAATAATTATAAAGGTTTTCTCATTCTTATGGTATCTGTAAAATAGGTGCTAGATATGAAGATAGTTTTGTTTGTTGAGGTGTGAGAGCAGTGTCTGGGCAGCATTAGCCGAGTTTTTGTTTCTCTACTAAATTTTGATATCAGCCTTTCCTTTTTTAACTCTAATATTCCACCACTAAACACTTGTGCAGATGCAGTTGGTACATTTAAAAGGAGCTGATCTATACAAATGGAATTATGAAATTATGGTTCAGTTATCAAACTGTTCAATTCAAAGGGCTCATGAAGATTCAGCTTAAATTTGGGAATTTTAGGGGGATGAACATATGGCTGCGATCTTAGTTTGACTATCTCATAAACTGTCCTTTCAAAATGCAATAGAGAACTGCAGAAAGAAATGTTCACAGCTTGGCTTGGCTACTGAATTGCAGTCTTGAACTGAATTGAAAACTTATCTCCATTGCTTTTAGTTGTTAACCAATATAACTTTGTTTTAAGCTTGCAGCCTTAGTGAAGGTTTCCAAAGTTAAATTCAATCTTTGCATGGCTCACTAGTACTGGTGAAGCTTAATTTTAGCAACATTTATTAAAAACTTTGTTTCAAGATTAATTTCCCCTTCCCTTACAACTTGTATGGTTTGCTCTTCTCACAAGTCCAAAACAATTAATATTGGCATTTTGTTAAATTATTTTCTCTCAAGTTTTATGCCAATTATTCAAGACCATCAAAGATTAATGGTTCAATTATATTTAAAATATCATTTGTAAGCACACACCCAGTTTCCAGGCACCTCTGGTTAACCAAGCAGAGCACCTACCTTCCGTTAAAATCTAACATTCCTCATCACTTGTAGTGAAAGATACTGAATTAGTTTAGCAAGACTTTACTTGCACAAGAGGAAAATGAAAAAAAATGAATTAACAAGCCCTAAAAAATTATCTTTGCAATTACAGAATTTCTTTGCTTCATATCTTACACATATTGTGCATTTAACCACAGGAAAGTGGTGGTGCTTAAGGTGTAAAAGACCTTTTAGAAATATTTCAGTCAACACTGCTGGCTCTTGAGCACGTTTATGTTTGCCTTTCATGTCAATGGGGAAAAATAGTAATGAAATTTTGGTGTTTATACACCTTACAGCTGGGAAGTCCTGGTTAAATATACCAATCTGTAGCTGGGAACATTTATGCAAGAATGAGAGCTTCTTTGTGCTAATTGAAATCTGTACCTGGAAAATAACAACCCACAAGAAGAACTAATTTTTCAATTGGAGCTCAAACCAGTCAGGAGCCTGTGACAAACCCAAGACAAATTCAGATACAGTTCTCCATAAACACTCTCTCACAGAACAGGAGTTTTTTCTATTGGTGAAGATTGCAGAACTCATCTGTTAATATCAAACAGATAAAAGTGTCTTTTCAAAACATTTAAAAATATTCCTTATCCACAATGTTATCTTTGTGACTAAATTATTTTAGTAAATGCTGCAGGGAATATGACATTAGTTAACAGAGTGCAAAGGGTCCCTGTTTGTCTCAATCCTCTGAGTATTCCTTGTAGTGGACTGAGTCCACATTTAAAACATTCAAATGCTTTTCCCCAAATGACATCAAAGACTGTTTAAAACAATATTTGGATGATCTGGGAGCAAATGTTTGAATTTGGGAAGGAAGGGGCAAATGTAACCTGTGCATGGTCGCTGTAGCACATTACACACGTTCTGAGGTGGGCAAAGGTTGTCACAGGGCAGCGCTGCTGCAGAAAGGGGAAAAAAGGGCAGCAGAATCAAATGGTCAGAGGGTGTTGGAAGGATTTCATGACTAGGCAGAGAAAAATTGTGAGGCATTAGCACTACCTTCAAGGAAGGTTTGATTTTTGTGTGGACAATACTAAAAGGGAACTAGAGATTCTGTAGGACAGAATCAGTTCACCAATTCTTCCAAATACTTGATTTAATATCACCTGTAAAGAGATGCATTTGCAGCAGAAACCAGAGACAACACCTTCTTTGGACCTAAGTTTGGAAGGAAACTACTCTGGTGCTGTGAACATCACCAGTATCCTTTTAAAAGTCCCGAATTTAAAAGAGAATTTTCTCTCTTAAGACTTGACAGTGAAAACTTCAGTCGTTGTTTCAGCTCAGACAGTTTTTCTCTTCGCCATGTATACGTTTAAGAGAATAAAGGTGTAGATCGACTGCGATTTAAAAAAAACAACAACAAACCACCACCACCAACAACAAAACAAAAACAAAATCAAAACCACAAAACCAAAACCACCACCACCACCACTAAAACAACCCAAAAAACCCCCACTACCACACAGTAGGAACACCTTGATAATATTTTAAACAGATTTTTAAGGTTTCTTCCAAGTACACGTGTAAACTTTGTTCTGTACACATGTAAACTTTGTTCTAAGAGGGGTAGACTAAAATAGAGTATCAAGTTTGTTTACTACTTTTACCTGGCTCTTGGCAGACCTGCCTTGGCTTCAGTACAACTTTCAGAAGTCACTGGCATCCTAAATTTACTATTTGTTAGCCCGCTGGAAAAAAGTAACCAGCTTTCTCTGCTGCTCATATAGAGGACATGCACTCTTTCCTTTACTGTTTCTCATTTGAATTAAACATTTCATTAAAAGATATCATCAAAAGAAATCCCTAAAAACTTTGGGGTCATTATGTGACAGGGTATTTGTTTTTATTAAGGGTATGTTAAACTATCCTGATCCAAATAACAATCAAGATAACATCTCTTTAAGCTACATTAATTCAGACTCTTAAATTCCAACATGTATATGGCAAAGTGTGCAAATTAAAGCTAAAGGATGTTGTGCACTTAAACCGCACTTTGAAACAACAGACCATTCCAAAGAGATTGTACATTCTCTTCCCATTTATCTGAAATTAATCAAAATTAAACAAATTCTCAAAATGTCAGAAGCGATTGTAAAAAAACAACGCATTACAAACCTCACCACCTAAACAGTCATTATGTTTAAAGGAAATCTGTGATCTGCAACTAATTAGGAGCAAAATGGTTGTAAAATATTTAATTTGTGAGTAGCATTTTAAATTCAGTAACAGCTATAACAAAATGGGTAAGTAAATGACATTAATCACCCCTGCTACTAAATTATCGCTATTTTGCTTCTAGAACAGGAATCAGGCTGGGTGATGTTTTCTATTAGTTAAACATCCATAACCCAATGAAAGCCTAGGAGGCCATTTAACTAACAGGGATTCCAGCATCCTTGTTGTTCCTTTATTTTGGGTGCTTTTTAGAGGTCATATAACTTTTAAAGAGTCACCCCTTGATTTTTCAACAGAGGTAGTGAGCATTATTTTCCTGATAAGAGTTATTTCAGGCAGGTAGAATAATATCTCCTGCAGTGAAGACTAAACACCAAGCTCAACTAAAATTATTTTAGCAATTTCATAGGCTAAAGGAAAATATTGCTCCCCATCTTACAATAACCTTTTTTTTTCCTTTTTGGTTTTGTCTCAAAGAAGAATAATTTTTGGAGGTTGTAATAATTAAAACAAGTGGTTATTTTCCACAGTGAAGCTATTGTTTCACTCAAAATGTGGTATCTTGTTTGGTTTTAATAAATTATGGCAAGTGCAGCAAGTGGGTGCAAGTGCTCAGCTCCAGCATTCCAAAACACTCCTGTGTGATGTCTCTTGCATGATCTAACAGCAAGAGACATATGGTCTCACTCTCACCTGTTTTCCAGGTTTTTATACCTTCTGGCTGAGTATTCTCAGTTCTCATTTCATGAAAAGCAAAATTGTATTTTTATGTATTTTTAAAAAAGAAAATAGACTCTTTTTTAAAGCCCATTTTAATTCATGAACATCTCAGATTAGATTCAGCTTCTCAAGATGAATTATTTCCTGCTTTCCTTTCTTGTAAATATCTTCTGCCACCAACCACCTTCTGCAGATAAAACTTTACCAATTAGTCATTTACAGACATAAACTCACAAGGCAAAAAACAGCCTTTGCAGTTCTAGGCCCCTTTGATGATGATGATGATGTTTACAAATGCTTTCACTGCTGGGGTAGTAATGTGCACTTTGCCATTAGCTCTCTGAAACTGTTCGACACACAAAATGTGCCTTTCAGCAAGGCAGATGGTAAGAAAGATTGTTCCTTTCATTATAAGCAGGACACTTATAAAATAAATAGTAGCTGGGGTGAACGTACCAATTTCTTCAGACTGAAAAAAGCTGTCTTGTTGTTCAAAACGATTTCACTGGCTGAATAGGTCACTCATAAATATCTATCTGGTGAGATTCCCACTATTCCTCCATTGCCACTGTGCCTCCCAGCAGTGGATGAGGTGGGGGGGTTCTGGTGCCAGGTGCTTCACATTGTCATTGTAAGGCAACCCTTGTATATATGAGATGTGACTGAAATCTTTTTTTTCTCTACTGTGCTTTCTTCAGTTCCTATGAAAATTTGAAGTTCCATCCTTATTTAGATGTCAAATCTAGCATCAGGACATGTTGGTTTCCAATATCGCTATCATACACAACAGAACAAAAGTTCTGCATTTGATGGTGATATGGGAGCTGAAAAGGGTTGAGTCAGACAACAGAGACGTGAATAATCCACACCGCCTGAAATGAAGCAGAAGTGGGCTCCTGAACTTTGTGACTTGCAGGAAGGGTAAGTGAGAGAAATGTCAGAGCCCAAACAACTTGCACTGATTCAGGACAGGAATAGCTGTCTCAATAAAGGAGAGAGTGGGCAAAGTTTATCCTGTGCAAGCACTACAGGGTTTAGAGCCCTTTTATTGTGGCAAGCAGCCTTGGCTGAACAGCTAAGGAGTCTACTTGGAGTCAGGCAGAAGAGGATATGAGGTAGGTTGGCTCAGCTCCTCCGTGCCAGGGTGCACATTCTTACTCTGATTTTCCTTTGGTTCTTGGCTGGGACCAACCATTCCCACTCCTGTGACTGCTTTAAAGTTCAGGCAAGGAGTTTATCCCAACACAACCAGTTTTTGTTTTACAGATGACCAGGACATCATATCAATAGCAGGCAGCATGTTTTGCTTCTCCTGTCAGTACCAGACACTTACAGAAATGTGGAGATTAGAAAGATGAACGAGCTGCCCTCTCCTTTCGCTTCCCCCCCCCATGCTCTCCAGTGGTCCACAGGATTACCTAAGCACCACCTGAGTTTCAAGTTTGCTTGAATATCTACCAAAATATTTTAATACCCAACTTTCCTGTTTCAAGAAAAAGTAGCTAGGATGAGTGAAATTAAGTCTTTGACCCCATGGTGCAAAAACCACTTTGTTAGATTTCTAATCAGTAAATTAAAATGAAAGTCAGAGGTATAGTGATCAATTGTAAGAACAGAACTAAAACTAGAGGAGGTAAAAGAAGAAAACAAATTATCAGGAAGGAGGGATGAAAGCATTTTCCAGACCAGCCTAAAAACTTCCATACAATGACATGGAAAATAAAGACTTCAGATGTCTCCACAGAAGGAAAGAGCAGGTTTTTAAAATTGTTCTCCTAAGAAAGTGAAAGAATTGGGGTACTCCTTGGAGAGAAGTTGTGTTTTCCTTTTCCTGTGCTGGACAGCCATCCCTGGCACCTTGGACCTGGCTCAGCTGGGTAAAGCGGTTCTGAGGAGGATGTTTCCACATCTTTCCTCCTGTTCCTTGATCCATCTCCCCGTGGTAGAACATCCCTCTTGCGAGACGTGTACATCTTGGATGTGCATCTTCATGTGGGTTTAGATGCAAGAGAAGAGAAAATGCTCAGAGTAATACCGGTTTCCTGTGGGTCTGTCACTAGGACACTTGCTTCCTTCTCAGAGGATAAAACCACAGACAAGTCTTACCCTGATCTTAGCTGTACTTACATGTTCCCAGGAAAAGCAAACATCTTGATCCCTACTCCTCATGACCATGTCATCTGGTTAGCTGTGTGTAGGGCATACAGCTGTCCACTCCAGAGAGAAAATGGGAGAGGGAGCTGAAGTTTTGATCATGAATCTTATAAACTGTCTCTTGGTCAACAGAAAAATAAATGAGAGGATTCTTAGAACATGGATCTGCTTAAATACATGTTCTTAGCACTTGATACTGAGATTGCTAATGATCACAGCACCCTGATGCTTTCAGAATCTGGCATGTCCGTACTCCAGGCTTCTTGGTGTTCAGTTGTATCTTTTTGTCTCATGTTTGCAGCCAGTGCAGGACAGGAGTTCTGTGGCTGAATTCCCAGAGAAACTTTTCACTAGAATTTGGCTGAGACCTGTCTTCTCTGAAAGGGGTAAGTCACTGTGGGCTTCTGGGTTCAGCCCAGGGCTGGACAAAACCATGGTCCAGCCTACTGGCAAATTTTCACTTGCCTTCCCTTTACATTATTTCCAAAAACCTCTTAGAAATTAAACAATAAAACATTTCATTGCAATGTAGAGTCTGATGCTGTCTCCACTGATACACATCTGTCCAGTGGGACTCTGGATCAGCCCTGCTGCTGTGTCTCTGAGTACTACTGATAGGAATGACAGATATTTGCTACTCCTTGGGAGGATCCAAGGAAACTCCTAAATGACTTCTGTGATATCCTGTCATCAGAGGAACATGGGAATGGCCACAGTACACCAAAAGATTAATCTATGTAGGTTTGTCCCAAAACAAAATACTGATCTAATTTAATTTACTCATAGAAACTAGGGATGGGGAAACCTCTCTTAGTCCCTGTAGTCAAACTCCAGCCATTGCTGGGGCATCCTCTGCACTGAGAGATGGTGATTGCTTTTCAGGAATCTTTCAGCAACAGATGGGAATTCTGAATGGAAAATGAGGACTGCAGAAGCTAAGTTTCATTTCCCATACTCCGCACAGACTGTCAGTAAGGTCAGATCTGGGAACTGACCAGACTTAGCAATACCGTCAAAGGTAAAGGAGTTTCTATTTTGCTGCCTGGGTACCAGCTCAGCACTTTTCTGTACAGGTTTGGTTTATACACTGTGTTTAAAATGGTTCATTTGTCATATTTTGAGAAGACACAGTATCATTGTTTCCAACTCTTTGAACATGGAAGGCTGATTAATTTCTGTTTTGGACACTTAATTGAGATTAAGAGCTTGGAACGGTTTCCATCTAAAAGTAGTGAGACTTTTGCTGCTGGTTTTGAATGCATGTAGAAATACACTGTCGGTATATGTCGGTGCAGTATGACAAGTGCACCAGAGTCCTAAAGAAACATACTTTCTGCTAAAGTCCAGAACTGAGGTCTGGAGAGCTTCCAGTTCCTATCCAGTTAACAATGTCTCCTGTTGAAATCACTGATGTGGATCAGTGTGAGGATTGAAAGTCTGCTTCTGGACGCAACAGTTTTCATCGTGGAGACTGCATGTGTGTCTCAAAGGAGAATATCAATTCAAGTCTCAGGACAATATCCTCAGTGCTTGCTACTGTCCTCAGTGCTTGCTAACAAGGTGATTTATTTTTTTGTGGCAAGACAGAAGACCAAGACATCAGTACCCTATTACAGCTGACCAGGGAAGGGCTCCCCAGGAAGGAAAAGAAGGATAAAGAGAGTTAGAACATGACTTGCCAACAGAAAGATAGCACTCACCAGCTACAGATTGGCCACATTTCAGAGTAGTGTCTTGCTGTTCCCTGTGCTCTCAAGCAGAGAAGAGATGCCTTCCTCCCATGCTCCTGAAGAAGAAGATGTCCGCTCTTGCTCTCTGCCACAGTTACCACTTCAGGCCAAAAGTTATTTCAGTTGAGGATTATTTCATTTGGGAACAGCGAGGGAACCTCTTGTGCATCCATCACATGCATAGCGTGCAGAATTCAGTGTGGGGAGGGGGCAGCAGTGGGGCAACCGGAGCTGAACTGCTGCCCCAGCCAGGGCTGTGCTCAGGGAAGTGAGGAACTGAAGTGACCCCTTGGTCCTGACCCTGCAGAGCTACATAGTCAAGTAGGAGCTTCCTATGGCAGAGACTGTTCACACAGCCCAGCTCGGGAGCGAGTACGTAAAGATCAAATAAATTAATTGGTCAGGGATTCCTTATATTCCCTTTTCTCTTTCCAGTAAACAATGTTGTGCCCTATCTTACCCATGTTTTAGGATCACCTGGTGTTAGTGAGCTATTCATTACAGCAGGCAAATCCACTTAGCACTTATCCAGCTACACTGAGGCTCTCATTATAGGAACCTCTTCCCAGAAAGCCCCACTATACCAGGGGTTAGATTTTAAGTTCGGTAGTTCTAGGCCACCTGCTTTATCCTGAGTGTTCCTTGCTGCGGGTCTCTCTCTGCTTCTTGGTGAGTGAGTACCTTTAGCCTGTGTTATTTCTCTGTATTTCCTTTTTCCTTTCTTAAAGGCAATGTTTAGCACTTCATAAGCTGTCGTGATCCAAGGTTCTCAAAACACTCTGCAATAATACCTAACGCAGACACAATGTTGCTGAGAGTACCAGCTTGCAATTGTAAATTTTATGAAGGAGTTTGTTGTATCTGTTTTCCAAGTGTCATTGCTAAAGCAGAGAAGTGAAGTTGCCTGTCCTCAGACACATATCTTTGTGACAGAACAAAGATTTGAGAGTGCTGATCTCAACTGCACTTGCTCTGTTTGCTCCCGTGGCCTTATTGCATTATGCTTACATTGCACAGCACATGAGCAGGGTCCTTGGAGTGAGGTAGGATTGCAAACACCCCGACACCTACAGATGGAACCGAGTTCATTCTCTTTCAGAGCGGTGATGGGCACACAGTTCAGGTATCTTTGCAAGGAAATCCCTGTGTGTTAGTTTTTGCCAAAGAGTTTTGCTATTTTCTCTGCTTTCCTCAAGTGTGCATTCTTAAAGCTCTTAACATCATCATAGACCTTATTGTTGCAATTGCTCTGCTTCTTCCATGTGTTGCTCTAAATTTAGTTTTTGGATGATGGTGTGTATTGCATAAATGAGGAATAGTTGTACGTGTCCAAGGTTTTAAAATATCGGATAGAGTAATGGTGATGATACCCAGCTGAAAACTGAAAGGACTTTATTGTGATTATTTGAGCATTTTCCTTTGAATGGAAGATTTTCCAAGCCCAACAACACTTGTGAGCAGCAAGAGAAAATGATCAAATGACAATGTATGCTCAGTAAATGTATGCTCGTGGCTAAGCTCTTGCTATAGCCATAACTCAAAGTCTGTTTTACTGCAAAATTTCACTGGAGTCAACTGGAATTTTGCCTGAGTAAGGTGCTTGAGATTTTTCAAGTAACTTTACAGGTACTCAACATGGAGAATTGGGAGTCACGTGACATTCCTGACACAATATTATGTTTCCATTCTTGCTGCATGAACATACTTATCTGAAGATTAAGTAGATTTTGCACTTACAAAAGTGCATGCTCATGCTGAAGGTAGACAAAGACCTTGGAGCTGTTGTGCTATTGAAACTTCAGTTATTTATTCAACTGTCCACCATGGCAGGAGTTTTTCTGTTAAATATGTAATACCCCACTTTTTTTTCTTAAACAAGAGAACCAGAGGGTGAAAGGGTTGAAGATTAAAATGTAAACAGCAAAATTTATTATAATTACAAGAGTGTTTCAAATTATTTCCTTAAACTGCAACATAATTTACCTCTAGTCAAGGTCTCTATTGGTGGTGAAAGAGGAAACTGCTTGACCTTGGGGCGACCTCTGGCCCCCGGGGGTCAGCGCCTGAGGAATGTGCAGATGTCACGGTTCATAAGCAAGGACAGAAACTCTCAGGTTTCCCAGGCAGAGAGGCGCCAGTTCGGGGATGGGGCCAACATGTGCACCTCCCTTTGAACCAACCACTCATACCTGCAACCACATTGAAAGCAAGCATGCCCTGGGCTGGAGATGGGAAAGGTCCAGGGCTGCCCAGGATGGAGGCTTGTGCCAGCAATGGGCAGAAGCAGCAGAATATAATGGAAGGAAACACAAAATTTCCCTAGAGAGGGTCAGAATCTGCACCAATTTTTAGTTGTACTCTAGGAATGCTGCAGGCAAGTGTGATCTGCAGTACAGATCCCTGTACAGTGCTTGGCAAAGAGCATTTAGAGGAGTTTTAGCTGCAGCCAGCAGATACAACTTGCCACTGTATCATTTGCAAAATCAAACTTCCTGGACTCTTTAAAATGCAAAGAAAGGAGAGAGAAATTTAAGGATTTATTGCCTATACTGCATTAAAAAAACTACATGGGCTGAATTGATGCAGTGCAAATTGCTGCTGGGACTTTAGCAGTGCCAGCAGAGATCCTCACAGTAACCCCTCACAAGTCAGTTGTGTGCTGTTGGATGCCTTCTCTCTGCTCCAGAGAAAGACATTTACACTGCTAATCCATGTTCTTAGAGCAAAAAACACAAATAAACTAAACAAAACTTACATGGCTGAAAGAAAAAAAAAACAAACCAAAACAAAACAACAAAAAAAAACCCACACAAAAAAACCCCAAATGGAAACCACAACACCTTTAGAAAACTGTTCTTAATAAAGCAAATAAACAAGGAAAGTAAAACAAATTGTGTGGTAAATATTAAGCTCAGGGAGAGAAAATTGTACCAGGGGGTTATAAAACGGTTGAGGAGGAAAACAAACCAAAAGTTAATTTTAATATTAAAAAAATACCTTATGTATCAAAATAAAATTTATATTCAAGGAAACTGTGAACCCAAGGGTTCCTTTCAACTGTTTGCAGCCTACAAACCACAAGTTGTGCTAAGCATGATCAAAGTACTTCACAATTAGTTTGGGTTTAAATCACTATAATTGTCAGCCCAGGTTGTAATCAGAGAAACACTGTTTTGAAGCAGCAATAAACTTGCCCTGCTTGTAATCTGGGGAAAATTCGAGAAAAATCTTGGAATCTGGTCAGCCAGTGGTAGCACAGTGCTTGGGACAAAGTTGTATTAAAGGTGTGAAACATCAGCGAGACTGTCCCAGGATCAGGAGACATCCAGCCTGTGTCCCCTGGAGCAAAGCCCTCTCCCACTGCTGCTGCTCCTTCAGCCCCCTGCCTCAGTTTCTCTCTGGGGATAAGTGGGCATGACATCAGAGAGTCTTTACAAAAGTACAATTCCTGAAGTTCTGTAGAATACATGTGCTCCGGGTGATCCCAGGAGGTGCTTGGTATCTTGTGGGGATGGCAGGAAGAGGCAGCCAGTGGAATGAGTGGTGCAGAATACTTGGATGGAGGAGGCTGCAGGAGTGCCAAGAATGACTGCAATGCGAGTGCAAGCCTGCTTCAGCAGTGCTCTTTTTATAAAGCTGGCAGTGTGTTATCTGGAAGCTGGGATGGGTTTCCTAATAGATTCCTTGGAAGTTTCAGGTTGGAGAACTCTTCCAGAGACTTTGCCAAGAACACAACAGAACAGAGCATGAGCTCAAATGCTTTTGTAATTAGGAAGAGAGTATTTCTTGCAATTAAAAAGATCTTCCAGGACTACAGGAAATAAAGCCTGTCTTTGGAGGAATCGTGCTTTCTAGACAATAAAAGGGCAAAGGTAGCTTTAATCTGGACTCTACTGTGGAGAAACTGAAGGAAACTTCCCCATTGGAAGCCTTGAAAAGAGAATTTGCTCAGCACCACAAATGAATAAAACAACAAGGCTTTGTACTTGAGGATCTCAAAGCGTTTTCTGCTCTGCACCAGGAAATGTAATACCTCTTGGGAGCTGTGCTAAATTGGAAACAGGGACCTTCTCAAAGCTTGCTCAACTCTGCTCCAGCTGAGTACAGCCACGCTTCTACCAGCATTGGTGGAAAAGACAAGTGATGTTTTGACAACTTCAGTCTTCAGTCGTGACTTTTCTACAGGGATGCAGGAGATTAGCAAGCAGTGTAGATTTAGCAAAGAAGCAGTTAAGACAAGAGAATTAAATTTGCCATCTTGCATGCAACCAAGCCAGAGTCTTTCCTTGACCTCAGAATGACAGAAAAATCATCACCTCAGGTTCCTCTTAACAGCGAATCGTAAGGCTTCTAGAAAAATGGGGCTAACGTTGGGGTGGCAGTGAGGGAATAGACTGATTGAGGAGGCTCTGCTTTGACTGGCAGTTTCTCCAGCTCTATTTCAAAGAAAAATGCAGAACTGAAGGAAGATCAATGCCCAATTTAGTTTGTATGAATCATCTCCTCTGCTGCTGTTCTCTTCTAGTCACCAAAAAGGTGTTAGGGAAGAGATGAACGGTAGGAAACAGGACTGTGAAAGTGAGGGCAATAATTAGTGGAAGAGATGAAGTTTGTAAGAAGCACCTGGTACCTCAGCTCTTCCTTTGGAGAAGGGAAACCATTTTCCAAGAACCCATTTGGGTTCAAGTGGTGCTGGACCGAGAGAGCCTCAGAGGTGACTGCTGGGAAGGAGGTGACTGTAACAAAGCAGAGGAGCCTATGTAGGAAGGCGTGTTGTGCTCCCGTAGTTGAGTGTAAATGGATTGTAGCTGTCCTTTTGGTCTACTTGGCAAAATAACTTCTGTGGTTGTGGTCCTGCAGAATTCCCCAGAGCACGCACAAGGGGTTTTGCTGGATTTGCTGCACACCTGGCACAGCACCAAGGAAAAGGTACAGAGAGATGATGCCTGATCTGGTGTAAAACTTCTCAACACAAGGACTGCCCTGTCAAACGGTTATTAGTTAAGACTTTGTTGACTGAGTTTATATCCAAGCAATGATTTTTGTCAGGCTGTGGCTTTTCTGAACCAATGCTAAAAACTTCCCAACTAGTTTCCGCTATATAACTGACTTACCAGGGGCTGAGTAGACCTTTCAGCTTTGCTATCCATTTACGTGTTCAAAGCTATAGCACATCATCTCATTTCTGTCACAGAGTTGGTACAAATGTGTACCAGCTGAGGTGGGATATTGTGGCTCATTATCACAGAGTTTTTGTTTATTTTAGTACGAAGTAAAACTCTCTTATGTTCTTGCACAATATTGAGTATTTGCACTAACCAATGCAATTCTGAACAAGTCCCAATAACATGTCAGTGATGCACATGTTTATCTCCAGCCTCTGATCATACACCTTTTGTGACACACGGTGTGTCTAATGCATCCCTGTAAATTTGTCCTCATATGACTCAGCCCACTGTGGTCAATAAAAGATAGTTCATAAAACTGATTATTGGAGTAACGGAGTAATAAAGAAAGGGAGAAGAGGTGAACCAAGACCGATTCTGGGATTATATATTTCGTTTCCCCTTTTCATGAGTGGGTAAGCATCAGATGGAAAAAGGGACAGTCTTTGGGAAGGGTGATGGAAAGATTCTCCCTTTGACTGGCTGGACTCAAACAAAATCCTCATGAAGCCACGGAAAACAGAGGGAACAGAGGGAGAGGAGTGATAGTAAAGCTGCGCCCAGCCCTCTAACAGCAGCGAAAGCCAGATGTGGAAATTATTCCCTGAGCAGACAGGACCTGGAGTTTTATCTTTAGCTTTCCTTTGGCTCTTCTAAGATTTTTGTGCTGTTGGGAAGAGCCAGGTAAAAAGGGAGGGGAGAGGGGGGTCTTTGTCCAATCCTTCCACTTGAGTGTAGGGAACAGAGAGCAGAAGGTGTAGTGAGAAGGCTTTTAAAGTGGTTGTAGATGTGCGAAGTCTGATTCTGTTTTCAAAAACATATCCGTTAGGTGTAAGTGCATGGGAGGTCATTAGAGCTCTGCTGCCTTTCAGGGGCTGTGGCAGGACGGAGCTGGGCTCTGGACTGGGCAGGCAGCAGCACCGCTGCTGGGAGCGAGAGCCACCGTGCGATCAGCAGGGACAAGAGGGGAAAAGGGCTGGATTTCACTCTCCTCAGCTAATGTCATTGCTAGCCAGGCACTTATGTTTAAAATCACACCAGTTCTTTGTGATTATGCCAAGAGCTACTCTGGAGATAAGTGCAGCTTGCTGGCAGGGTTTTAAACAGAGCAGTTCCTGGTTTTGGTGATCACTGAACATCCTGTTATTTACGAGATCTAAAAATAAAGTGTGTTTTCACAGAGCAGAGCATATAGCTTATAGGAAAAGGCAGGTATTTCCAAATTCCTTTCCATGTGGTAGGTATCTCTGATTCATCCAACAATCCTTGCTTCTTCCCTAACCCTTCTCAAATCCCTGCTTACCTTCCATGAACTGGGACTGGAGACTTATCATGTAGCTTTTTATTCAATAGAAAAAAAAATTAGTAGCTGTGTGTAAATTTATTTCTGAGGGAGAGACAGATGTAACAGACTGTGGAATAGTTTTCTGAGTTTATGGGAATAGGTATCCTCTCAGACAGAAAAAAATGGTCTGATATTCACTCTGCAGACACTGTGTCTTTCCAATAATCATACTAGTCACTAATATTAAGATTCTTGTTGCATCTGAACTAATCTAAGATATGCCTGCGATGGGCCACAAGTGAAGACAAAAAGGGACAGATATGAAAGGAGAGATGTGATAGGGTCTCAGTTTAAGGTTGGCCATGGACTGTATATGACATTCTTGTAAGTAAACTGACAGTGTCCAGGTTTATAATAGCTAAACTCCTCAGTTTCCTTTACGTAAACATTTCACTCTAATGGAACATTATACCCAGGACCATGCCTCAGCAGACATGCATGTGTATGAATTGCATAAAGATAGACCAATACATAAATAGATATCTGGATTTAATAAACACTCACATTCTAACACTAATAGGCTGGTGAAATCTTACAGAGAGGGAGAGAGAGACTGAAGGAGAATACAAAATACTGTTGAGAGTTTACAGACTGGCACAACTGGAAGCACTCAGTATCAAAAGAATTAGGGGAGGGAAAGGCCAAGATGGATCAGGCATATTTGATGCTTATTAATGTTCTCCCATTTTGTAGCAACGAATGGTGAATGAGTCAGTGGGGTGGGTGCCTGCTGTTTCTTCAGAGGTGATATCATCATCAACCAAATCAAAGAGTTTCATTTATGAACCATGGAAGGTTCAGATATGTTTTTCCAAAGTCAAAGGATCTCTAGGAGTTTGTATTCCTTGAAAGTCAGGTGAGTGCCTTTGAAAATTTTGTTTTGACTTCTAGAGACAAAAATGCTTTTCCAGTAGGGACAGATTTCTTCTGATTGATCATTTTCCTGTATGCACTTCTTGACATTTCCCCCACTATCTTTCATCAAAAAAGAAGAGGGGGAAAAAAGTGCCCAAAAAAATTCCTCCATTCCCTATTCCCTTCCAAACAAATCTCTCTTCCAATTCTTGCTCTGGGAACCAAAATCCTGTAACAATGGCAGCTCTCTACTGAACTTGTTGAAATTGTGCCACTTGACAGAATACAGTCCTGATGGCCAGCATGGAAACAGGAGGATTCTGCATCCGAGAGCCTGTGTGGGAGGGCTCAAATAATCCCCTTCAGTTATTTTCTATGGCTTCAGAACTGGAAGTAACTAGATGAGAAGTAGGAAGAACTTTATCACAGTAAATAAGCAAAAAAACAAACAAAAAAATTTACTTAAACTGCAAAAAATAATTTCTAAGGTCTATCTTGCCCACTCTGCTCTGTCTTTTAAACAAGTGTCATCTGTTATTCAAGTAAGGTCAACCCAAGTGAGGTGTTGCCTCAGCCCAGACGCCCTTTCCCCCTTTTTTTTACAGTGCCTGGGTTTATTTTACTTCCCTTTATTTGGCTCCATGCCATTTTGCTGGCTAACATTCCCCTTGGCTGGATATCCCAGAGAAGGGTTGTTCACTGCTCTCTCCACAGTGTGCCCAGTGAAGCCAACTCTTCCCAAATGGCCACTGATTCTTTCTGCTGCCATGTTAGTGTTTTGGGGAACCAACGATTCCAGAAGCAAGCCCTCTTTTTAGCTGTTTCTAATTATCATTCTGAGCTACACTTAAAGAAAGTATTTTTCTTCTTTGCAAGGAACAAGCAATAAAAAAAAGGATCTGCCCAGTGCAAGGCAGGCAGGAGAGGAGTACAAGTGGAGCCCCCACACGCACTGGCACTGCGTACTCTCCCACCAGGGATCTGGAAATCTTGCATGCATGAATTGCCTTGCAACGGCCACTCGGCTGTCATTCTGTCAGCCCCATTTACAAATCACATAACAGCTTTAATTTTGAAATCTCTCTCTCTTCTCCTCCCCCCTCCTCTTATTTTTGCTGAAATGGATTTACAATGAAAGTATTTGAAAAGGAATAATTATCTATATGAGCAGCAGCAGCACAATGCCTGCAGCCCGCAGCAGTAGGGTGGGCTGCGATCAGAAGAAACGAGCCTTTAGCCTGAAATCTGCTTTTATACATGTGTACATACTTACAAAGAGTTAGGTATTTGTAAATACCTATAAAATATTCCATGGATATGATGTGATTTTAAATTCTGTGTGTGAAGCCTGATTTCAGCTTTTGGTTTTTGTTGTGCTAAACGCCACATTTTAAAATAAGTCTCCAACCATACCACTGTGTGCATTTTATATCTGAAATGATATTCATCAAGAAATTGGTTATCAAAACCTTAGAAATGCTTTCCAGAGTATTCCAGCCCAATTTATATTTTTAAAAGAGCAGCCAGCTCACCCTCTGAAAGTGCGGGAGAGCCCGTTTTATGCAGTAGTGGTCATGAAGCTGAAGCTTTTTCTATAGTCTCTGTCCATTTCTCTCAGTGAATTGAATCCAGTCAAAGGTCAAACTGGCCAGAGGCACTTTTATTGTCATGGTAACCATGACTTAATCAAACAATCCTGAGATTCCAGGTTTGTGGGAACAGGCAAAGATCTGAAGAGACTGGAATGAATCAATCAAAGGGGGCAGGGAAGAAAATCCTAAGATATATGACTTATCCTTCCAAATCTATTACTCTGTCCTTAAATACACAAGAATTATGCCTTGGACAAAGCCTCTTTTCAGACCAAATACCTCTGATTTTTGTTTTATTGTCCTTTGCATCAAATTTCCTAACATACCCTTGTCCTACAGAATCAAACTTCAGCCCAGATTTAACCAACAAGAGAAAAAGAGAGGAAACAAAAATTTTAGAACAATGAAGATTATTTTGTAAAAAGCCACTTCAAAAAAAAAAAAAAAAGAAAGAGGAAAACCAAGGAAAAATGCAATCAACCACCTTTGATTTGAAAACCTGTTTAGGCTTTTCAGTAGTGATCTAATGCAGATCTACAGGCAGTAATTGCATTTTTAAGCTTTTTCTGCTTTCTGGCCAACTGCTGCATCTTCTGGGGATGCCAAGGATTTGGGCCCTGCTCATGTCTCAAGTGCTGGAGCCATTCAGTGGTGCTGAGTTCATGTGGCCTCTGCTCTTTGGCGAGAGCCTGATATCTTAAGGACTGTGTTGAGGCATCTGGAGAGTGCTGGAGGCTGACTACCCTGGGACTTGGCTGAGGCTAAGGCTGCTCTGTTATAAGGCTGTTTTGTGCATCTTTGCTCTCATTTCAGAGGCAATTTGCATATGTCTTAACTTCTATGTGTGCCTGTGAGTCTAACGGCTGCATTCCTTGGTTGAAGGAAGACATAGACCTGTAATCTCTGCTCCACCACCTTAATTACTGGGGGGAGTGTCTTATGGGGTTTTGGGACCATCTGACTGCAAGCTATGTCCACATGCCACTAAGCCCCCCCCAGTTATTCTTGCTTTGGTTTCTATTAAAGTTAATGTCTTGCTTTGGCTTCCTCTACCCTGAGAAGTCATAAATAAAATAGTAAAATCATGGGCATGTGAGAGTAGTAGGAGGGCTTTGCTGAAGTGTTGGCGGTATTAGGTTCGACTTTTTATATCTGGTTAAGTGGAGGTATCACATGTTATTTCCCAATTTTAGGGAAGAATTAGCTAAGAACCTGAAATAAATTCGCTCTGGGAGGCTTTGCTGAAATTGGGTGTCCGGGAGTGGATTATTTGTACAGTGTGCATGGTCAGTTACACACTTAGTGCTATACAGCTGTTGATTGCTGTGTCATACTGGAAGCCTGGTTTTGTAATGGCATTTGGGAATGTTCACCTCCCCACCCTGCTCTCAGATGCAAGGCAGACTGAGAAGCAGCTGCCTGTTTCCCAGTGACTACCCTGTCTGAGGGAGATTGCTGCTGAAATTTTGCTGTATTCATGTTAGATAAGAAATACAGGTAATGACCTGCAAATTCCAAACCTAACTATATCGTTTCAGAGCCTGAAACCAACTGATTGATTCTTGTTCTTAATGTAGAGGGATCCTTATGAGAAAATGTGTTCTCTCAATGAGCTCAGCAAACAGACTCTAACAGGTGAATCGTCTAGAAAACAAGCTTCTTTCTTTCTGCCTGATAAGTGGGGGGTCACCCGCAGAGATAGGCACTGGTAGGTAACATGCAAAAAAGCACTGTGTAAGAGAGCTTGGCAGATGGTCAGAATTCCATGGACACTGCCAGGATACTGGCAGGACAGAAGAGAAATTACTGAAGCCTGAGCATCAGACAGGGAAAAGGGAAATGAGTAGTTGAGGAGGTCTGGAAAGAAGGAACACAGACCTGTGTCCAGAGAGGATGAGATTTTTCAAGTGTAAGAAGAGAAAGGTCCCCTTTTGGCTTGACTGTAAGGAGACCACTGGAACCCCTGGATGTGCTTGTGGAAAGGAGACATTTCAAGCCAATGGAAAAGGGATTCAACATGGAAAAATAGCAAAGTTTAGAAAACAACAGAAAAGTGGAGGCAGAAGGTTGATCATGTCAAGAGAGCTTTTTCCAAGGACTGTATATATAGGAGCAAACAATGGACATAGAAAATAATAGTGGAGATGACATGAGAGAAAAGGACAGGGAGATCAAAAATGGGAGTTAAGGGATTGGATGAGCAACTGCATGAGTGGAGAGAAAGTGACACATCTGACATGGGCTTTCTTAACAGCAGAACAAGAGAAAAGTTTAAGAGGAAAAAAAGGCTGTACAGGACCTCTGAGAATGAACAGGGGCTGTAGTTAGAGATACCAGAATCAACAAAATTCAGGAGAGTTTTGATGGTTTTTGATAGGGAAAGGCTTTTCTTCATTTCTTGTCGAGTGCCTCAAATAATCTTTAAGACCAGGGCAAAGAGCAGCACTGATAAAGATGAATTGCTGCCTCCTGCAGCTGTGCTGAGTACCTTTCCTATCAGAACTACCGGGAGCAGCAGGCACTCAGCACCACTGGGAAAGAAGCCTTAAATCTTCTTTGCTCTTAATCTGTTGATCTCCTCTGGACAAGACTGAGGAAATTGGTGAGACGAGGGACCATGGGCAGGTTATCCATGGAGCCAGCACTGCACATGACCTATGCTGAAATGAAATGCAAGTCTGGGAGGTAAAAGTCCCTGTAAAACTCCTTCCCCTTGGCAAAAATACCATCCAAGTTAGCTTTAACACTTAAGTACCACGGTTCCTGAATGCTACCTTTAAAGGTTAAAGCATTTAAACTATAGGAACAGCTAGGGGCAAAAAGAGGCCTGTTTCAATTTGATATGTTGAAGTCCTGCAAAAAGCCAGACTGGGGGGTCTCTGAGCTCTTTGTCCTTTCCTTCCCTCCTGAACCTGAGATGGCCCTGAGGCCCAGGCTGGGCTGTATTTCACTATCCTTTCTTTCTCTCACTGTGTTGTAGTAAATTAGACATTTCCAAAGGACTCAAGCAGGGGAGTCTCTGTTCTCTGGGGCAGGCACAGGCCTGACTCTTGCTGTTTTACACCACATAGAGCAGGGTGAGCTCCATGCCCAGCGGTGTCCCTGCAGCACAAACAGTAGGACTGTCCTGGTGTGCGGGGAGTGTTTGGCTTGTAGGGAGATGAGAATACCCTGTGGACTTTACCCCACACTGTAATCCAGAGAGTACTGCTAGGTTTACTCTGGCCTAAGCCTTTCTGCAGGCTGCTGCCTTTTACTGTGTTATCTGGTGTGATAGCCATGGTATTAACAGCAGGAACCTTCCCTGCAAAAAGCCAGTTGCAGCACCAGCGTGGCTCCTGTTGTGCTCCTCGCCTGCATTGCTATCTCTCTGTACAAGAAAACACTTCCAGGTTTACTCCAGTGGTTACAGCTAATGGAGATCACCATCCATTTTTCCTGAATCAGCACAAACAGTTCTATCTGTAGGTGGTGCCTGCTGTCAGCTCCCACCCTTTAAAATGATGCTGGAACTTCCTTGTACTCAGAGATGTGAGTGAAGGTCTCCAAAACTTTCTAGGCAAAAGCAAGGCTGAAGGTGACTACTGGGGAACAGAAGTGTAAAATCTGTGGCAGGGAGCCCTGCCACAGAGAGGTCTTCTACCATTGTGTTTCCCTCTTTTAAAGAAACGTCTTTAAAAACCTTTACAAATACATAGAGGGACTTGCAAGTGATCACTTAAGGGATCAGGAAAGCCCAACTACTTGATGAAGTTCTTTCACCTTTAGTAAAACATGTCGATACTGGAAAGCTGCCATGTGCTCTTACAGGGTTATCCTTACAATGAGATGTCTTAGAATAGCTGCTTTTCTTTTCAGGAAAGAAGAACAGCTGTGTCTGACCAGGAAAGCTTTCTGAGAGTCTCTTCCAAGGCTTGCTTTTTACATGGGAGCAGATAAAGCTCCAAGAGTCACACTTCTCTGTTACCATAACAGAGCTCACTCCTACTGTTATAGCTGTGCTTAGCTGCATGGGCAGGCAGAAGTCCTGGGGAGAAGTCTGAATAATACTGACTATTGAGTGCTTAATAACAGACTTTCTGGAATACATTTTTTTGGGGACAAGTGTTACCTGCACCAAGTAAAGCCTGTAAAATATGTGTATACCATAAGAAACTTATTGTCCAAGTACTTGGAAAAGACCTCTCAGAGTCCTACCAGATGTGGTGGGACCCATCATATTCTGTAACAGATACTCATTATCTCTGTTCTGCCCCTGGTGCAGCTGGGGACTGTGGTTGTGTCAGGGAACTCTGAATTCCATGAGTTTCTGCTTCTCTTATCTCCAGTGTGATACTTCCTAATAGCATCATTCTGAACAAGATTATACTGAGATATACTCATTTCTTTGTCAGTCTTCATTTGATTTATAAAATAGTTTTCCATCATCACAAATTCTAATCTATAACATTGAACTCTCTCTCCAAATAGATCCTACAAAAGGTGGATGTGCAAAATCTTTTGTTATGAATCTTGAAGTCCCTAAGAACGGACTAAGTGGATGTGGTCTTCTGGTCTTCAACACCTTTTTAATGGATAACAGATTTGCCATCATCACACATCAGTTGGAATATATTATGACAAGACACAGAGGCTAATATAATGCATTGTCTATAACAGCCTACTATGTATTAGTGAATTTTTCTTTAACTTGATACAGGATTATTTGGATCCAGTTACAGAAGCTTGCAAATATTTTTCTTTGAAGAACCTAAACCCAGCGCAAATACACAATGTATCCAGACAGCATCAGATGCTTTGTTACAGAAGTTGCAAAATGGTTTCTTTGCTTGCATGAAATTTGGGAAGAGAAGCATGAGAAAAGTTTCTAACTTTCTGGAAAGCCCAAGAGAGGCAATCAGAAATGCCAGATTTTCACTTTACTGGGTTCTGTTCCCAGAGGTACAGTGAGTTGGATGCACCCTGAGCCAAGTTCATTTTCGTTTCCGATATTCAGATGTGAATCCTGGAAGGGTGTTTACAAATCTTTCAGCTGCCTGACTGCTGGATGCTTGCTGTCATCACGAGTTTGGCAAGCAAGGAGTGCATAGAAAGTGTAAAAGCGCAAAATATTCCTTCCTATACCCATGGGTGATGAAAGAGATGTAAACTTCAAACTAAAAAAAAAAAAATATTTTGTTATTTAAAGACTAGTACATGCAAAACTTTTTTTTATATAAAACAAAAGTTTGATCAACAGAGCAGCCCTGGCCACTGCGAGCACATGCTCTTTAAACTTCCCTGGGCAGGTGGATGGATAGTTGAAACTGGAATGACCCAGGAATATTGAATCATTTGCTGACATTTTACCCCCTCTCCACTTCTACAAGCAATGATTTGTTTTCTTCCTTCCCCTTGATTAGCTCTATAATACACTCAGATTATAAAGTGAACTCTATTTTGTGTCTCTTATATTATCTGTAGTGTCTCATTAGCTTTAGTACCATTATAACTCTTCTCTGAATCATCATTTGTATATGAATGTTGGACATATCAGCTGACTGTCCCTTTTTCTCTTTTCTTTCCCATCTCTTCTGAAAGCCAATGAAGTTATTTCCGTTGATACTTAAATATCACAATTCCTCCCACTATCACTAATAGCATAATGGTATTATGAAAAATCTTCCTGCAATGCGTTTTTGTGTGACGTAACACAAACAGGATGGAACTCAATGAAAACATCATTAAATGTTACCCTCTTAAAATTCATTCATATAAGAATGAACAAGAAGTTTGTACCAAGCAAATGTTGTTTTTCAGGAACTAAGCATTGAACAAAGTATTTCCAGGACAGCTTCAGTTCGGGCAGATTTGACATGGGAGAAGTCACCATAGTGTTTATATGACCAGGAAGTAGGTTCTAAGGCACAAAAAAAAAAGTGTCTATGTGCCACTGCAGACCACTGTGTCATAGAAGTAGTCCTGTTTTCCCCATTCTCATAAAGTGAGGTGAGAATACTTTCTCCAGATATATGCTAAAATGGGATTCAGTGTCTCCTGCTTCCATGCATTGGACAGTCAAAGTAATGCTCCTTGGGCTTTCTCTGCTCTGTGTGATGTAGCACGAGATTCTTGCAGGCATGTTGCTTTGCTTTTGTTTTCGTGGCATCCGTGGTCACAACCTGTTTTTCACTTCTGGAGACCTTTGTACACAGAGCTACCACTTTTTAAAAATAAAATAATTTAAAACATTGTTACTTTTTTTTTCAAGACAACAAATTCTGGCAGGTTTTTGGTACTTGATATCCACAGGAGCTAGCACTGTTTTGCAAATATCCTCAGATTTTCAAGATGTCATTCCATCAAATATAACTTGTATTTTTCTAATATTTTTCTTTGTCCAGCTTCCCTGCTGTTTCATTCCATGTGATTGCACTTGAGTCTTGTTAACTATGATAAGTTCTTTTGTTTTCCTGTTCTATCTTATCTTCACAGCCACATTTATTTTTCCTATGTAAAGCCAGGCAAAAGTCTTGGTGTTACAGAGCTGATGCAGTGGTGCCCAGAAAGCCAGCAAATGCTTTCTCAAGAAACATGGCTTATAGGTACAAGGGAAGTTGGGTGCACACAGAGCGCTTTGCTGGACTGGGGTTTTTCCTTGATGCAGTTTTGCAAAGTGTTTGAGCCATAAAACTGCTGCAGCAATGGGATGCTGAGCTGTCAGGCTTTCCTCATTCTATGGTCTCCTGAAGTGGCATGAGTTTAGTAACCATCCTAGGAAATTATAACTCTTTGCCCTATAAGACTAGGGAGCATTGAGTTCAGTTGGTATCCTTGATGAATTTGACTTGTGCAGAATTTTGTTCTTGCTGGTAAAGAAAAATAAATCTCTAATATTTTGAGTTAATTCAGTGGCTTACTTAAAAGAATTAGTGCTTGGTGATGTCAGCCTTCCTGGGGGTATCACTGACTGACCTCCTGCTGCTGCAGATCTCCTGCAAAGGCACTTTGGTGGCCTCTGTAGGGGCTCTGCCCAGTCCTGGCAGGTAGTGTGGAGTCAGGAGAGTGGTGGCTGCTGTGTCAGTGCTTTGGGAAGCAACAGGTGCTTCTGCAGAAAAGTTTACTTCCCAGCACCTGCCAGGCTTCATTTTCCTCTTTGTATGTCCTGGAGAAAGGACAAGCACTGGCAAACTGGGCAGTGAAAGGTGGTTAGGGGCTAATCTTTCCTTGCGGGGATGTGGAAGCAGGTGGCAGACTTAAGGCTGTCCTCGTCCAAATGCAATAGTTTTGTCTGTGCATTCCCTGGCAAGTGTGCTCACTGGGGACATCTGTGTTCTTACTTGGATAATTAGACATTAAAATGTGTTACCTTGCATAGAAATTAGAAGGCTCCCTTTCCATCACTTGCTTTATTTAACTTTTGGAATGGGTGAGGTTTTGTTTTCTTCCCTGGAGTAGTCACTTTGTTATGATGGAGAAGCTGAAGAGTCCAATTACCCACCCTGTGATGTTGTTTGTAAAGCAATTAGAACTGGCAGATTGTGATTAAACCCAAGAAGTTATCACTCTTTTCTTGAGGCAGGGAGGGGTGACCGTTTGCAGATGAATATGCACCAAAGAATTTCCTCCCTCAGTATGTAATCTCTACTCTTACTGGCTGCATGTCTACAGCTGTATAGGTTTTTGTGCATGAATTAACACTTGTAGCTAATAGCAGTAAACTCACAAATGGACTATTACTTTTTATAGCCTTTAGCAGAGTCAACCTAATGGAGCAAAACTGTTAACAAATTAAGACACGTTTGACAGGAATTCAAGCAGGAATCATAACCCAGGAGTCACTGGTTGGGACACAAATGCAAAGCTGTCTGTAGAAGTAGGCTGCATCTCAGCTGTTGCATGGAGGCAAATGCTAAACCACAAAATAAGAGTTAAGACCAAGAGTTAATCTTGGTGAGATTTTCAGAGCAAGGTATTGACTTAATTTAATGCTGTCACAACTGTAGTGTTACAGAATATAAAATAAATCACAGTATAAATAAGTCATATTTGTCTACGTATGGCACTGTACATATTTTAGATGTATGATGATTAGGCCACAGGAACATCTTATCTTCTGAGGGGTGTTTCCTTAAGCCATGGACAGAATACATTTGACAATGCAGATGCAGGGCTTGAATATAATCCAGACTGGAGTAAGAATGGCTGTAAGAGCCATCAAATCTGTTCAAAACAAGTCACCTTTCCCAGCAGACACCCTGCAACAGCCTAGCAGGGTGTGGGGTTTCTGGGGGAGGTATGTGGCTTCAGCTCCATACCACTGTCATTTTTTTCAAGGGAAGGGGTGGAGGTAGCTGGACATAGACTGTGTTTGCAGAGCAGCTGGATGTGCAGTGGTTCCTCTGGTGTGTGGGAGTTAACAGAGAGTAGCTGCCCACCACAGAGCTTTCTACCTCTCCTTGTCTGTGGCTTTCAATCCTGTCATTCTGCTTTTTATTAGGGATTTCACAGAGTATGTAATTTCTTTTACCTCATCAAATCCCATCTCAAAGACAATCTTTCAGTCAGCTTCAACTTTTCCCTTATTTTAGAGCTAGCTGATGAGGCTTTTGCATCTGACATTGATTCCTTTCCTGCCTCATCTTTCTAGAACTCAACACTGCATTTGATAAGACAGAGATGCAACATATGTCCTGAAGCCCCAGTATAAGCTTTACCCTACCAAGGGCTTTTCTCCCCAATGGCTATGCTTATTAGTAACTCAAAGCCCAAACTTAGAGACATTCAGGCTGATTTTATTTCTCTTTCTCTATCTTGAACCTTTGCTCCCCACTAGGCTTGCTAAACTTCGTTCAACATAACCTGAAGTCTTGTTCTCCTCTTAATACCTTGTGATATTCTGCTAAGAACATGCAGTGTTACAGTTCCAGCATAATTATATTTCCCCACAGGTGTAAAATGTGTCTGCATCAATTATTAAAAGAGTGTAATAAAAATTATGACCCCACAATTCTGCTATTAATATAACAATTCCAAGCCAAGAAAGCTTCCTGATCCTTCTTACATCCCTGCTGTAACATGGTACAAGAGCAGAATACCGTAAGCCAGTTTAATCCCCTCTTTTCACCCCCTAGCAATATACATTGGCCCAAGAGAGTAACATGAATTGAAAGTTTAATTTATTAACATGCAATACTGATAATGTCAAAAGAACAATATATAAACCCCACACAGAACAGGATTACAGAGTACATAGGGGAAACCCTAGAGCTAATATTTAATATAGCAAAACACAGCCAAAAATAACTTTATCCAAGGAGCAAAAGAGGGAGAGCTCTGCAGGTGCTGGAGCAGAGGAGCTGTGGAAGAAGCCTCCGCCTTCAAGTGCACAGCTGGACCCAACCAGCTTTCCTCTGGCTAAACTTCCTCTCTGCTGGGAACCCACAGAGATTGTGGCACTTTCCACAAGTGCCAACCGTTGGGCAGTGACTGAAGTTCCCAGCTACCACTTTGCCTACTTTAAAGTCTCTCACTTCTCCAGTTTAAAAATGTGCTCAAGAATCAGAGCAGCAGACACAAGCAACACATGTGGAGAGCAAGCCACAGCAAACTGCAGCAAACGAGCAGTCTCACAGCTCAGAGCATTTTCATAAGCGAAGCATGAAACCAACTGCTCGCTTCAGCTAAATTGTTCACTTAAGCTTGGATGAGTAAACTTTCACCAGTAGCCAAAGTATCCTGCAGCCTTAGCAGAGGTACAGCCTCATTACCATTCCACTAGGTTTGCCATAAATGAGCAATTTGCCCGATAGCCTCAAATCAGTAACACTCATGTGATTTTCAGCCTCCAAGGGACTGGCAGGTTTCAAACACTTCCTAGAGTTTGCTTCCCTGCTCTTAAAATGATCAAGGGATGAAAGAACAAATGTGAAGGAATAAAACTCAGTACTTCCCTGGCATTACTGAGCATTTAATGTACAGGGAAGGACAGTAGGAATACAGGCAGTGTTTAATGTACAGGCAGAATTCACTCTTAGAGGGCAAGTTGAGAGAGGGGTGAGATGGGAGGCGGATGCCAGACAGGACCTGGCTGCCCTGCAGCTTTCCCACTCTGCCATGCATTTCTTGAGCAGTGGGCTGAGATCCAAGCTGACCATCAACCTTCCTGGTGCTTGGCACTGTCACATCCCTGTGCACAACCCTAAGGAACTGCAACAGCAAATAAGTATGTGGTCAAAATATGGGACCTACTTGTCTCCGTTGATTGTAGAATCTGAGTCCGGCAGCCAGGGCTCTCTTAGCTGTTGTGTCTGTAGATTCATCCCATTTGATTCTTCTTCCAGCCTTCCCCAGCTCTAATCTGTTTACTGTCCTTCCCTTTGCTGGAGTTGATTGCTCCCTTCATGGGATAGTCTGATTTAGAAGAGCCAGGTCAGCTCAGCAAAGCTCTGCTGCTTTACACTAACTCCTCTCCTCTTGAATGCCACACACAAGATGCTCATCTCTCACATAGCAATAATCTCTAAAAGTCAAGAGGAGAACTGTGGAGATGAGAAATGAGGGCAAACCAGGAGAGCTACCTCTCGGCTGAAACACGAGCAGCTGGGAGAGGGTGTGTGCCCACAGCCTGACTCTGCTGCACCTTGTGGATCAGAGTCCACAAGCACAGGGAAGATTCAGATCGCCCTTCCAGCCCCTTCCCAAGGAGGGATAAAAGAGGATGCTTGTGACAGCAGTTCTTGTACAAGTTAGCAGTTGTTTCTAAAAATTCTTTTCCTGGAATTTCTCAAGTGCCAGAGCCCGGGTAGATTAACACAGGTCACAGCTGCCCTGTGCAGAGGTGTCACATCACACTGCCTGGTTTTATACATGGGGGTCCCATGATTTATTTGCAGCTTCTTTCAAAAGCTTTACTTCTCTCTAGTTGGCTAAATTAATGTATTCGTAGTCGTTCAAAATGGGTGACTAACTGCAGGCTGGGCCTCTGGCTGAACAGAGGAGGGGTGTTTTCTCCCCTTCTGCAAGGAGAGAGGGGTCAGGAAGAGTCATGTCTCTGCCTGGCGACTGCAGCCTTTCAAGGCCTTTGTGGTATTCTGCTTTCCTCCTGTGGTTGCCATTGCTCTTCAATTTCCTGTATTGTGGTCATTTCTTTTTGTTTTATTTTGATACTCATTAAATCTGTGATTATATTTTGCTCTACTCAAAGCTTCGTGTGCTGTGTGCCAGGGTTTTACCAGCAATGATTAGGGAGTTGGATTGACAGTTATCCAAGGGAAAATCAAGGCTGCAAAGAGGAGGTTTTGCCCAGGGGTTTGCATATCAGGTGTGGGGCAAGTCCCAGGTCCCAGTACAGCTGTGGGCCAACACTGGACCAAGTCACCTTGGAAATGCAGCTGTGAGTGTTGTGTTCATGATTATACAGTTCGTAGCAGGATGAGTGATCAGACAGCAGAGATATGCCCAACATCAGAACTGTATGAAGTGAAAGTCAATAGATCCCTTGGCCTCTGAGCTCAGGGCACTGCAAGGTGACATGCGTAATCCCCCTCCATGCCTTCTATGCTGGGTGAAGCAGTTTCTAGTCTGAAGACAGAGTGGTTGTACCTGCTCCAGGGCCTCATTGAGCAGAGGAACGTGAGGCTTCAGCCTCATGACAGATAAGTGAGTCTCACTGGTAAAGTGAGCTTTACACCAGCTGGTTTCTGCTCTGTCACTAGGTAAGGAAAAAAGTAAATCTGGTTTGCACAGTTTCTGTGGTTTTAAATATCTCATTGTGTTACATGAGTTAGATGTGGGGATATAATAGATGGGGTAAAAAAGAAAAATGTGAGACAGAAAATGAAGAAAAGTGCCATCCTGTTCAGTATAAATGATTCTGCCCTGGGCTGAAGAGGGCAGGAGAGAATGAGAGACAAATGCTCAACCATAGCTGAAAGGCAAACCTGAACAAGAGCTGTGAGGAAACAGGAGAGAGTGATGCTGCAGTAAAGGAAAAAAAGATTAAGATCTGACCTAGATACAAAAATCATTCCCATCCTGCCCCCCATTTGCTAGGTCAGGAGAGGTAATGAGGACAGCAAGACATCCCAAGGATTGCTACAAAATTCCTCCGAGATTTTGAGCCCCCATAAGGAGGCCCACCAGGAAACGCAAGGTAGCTGTGCTGCATCACGTATGAGCTGGCACCTGCCTGGATGCTGGGGCCAAGATTAGGGAATATAATCTTGTTCACTGTGTGTCCCCATTCCTTAGCTCCTCACAACAGCAGGTAGAGGAGGTGTGGAGGAGCAGGTGGAGGACAGTGTGTGTGTAACAACGGGTGAGCATTGTGTCAACCTGCAAGGGAGATGCTTTTGCTCAGTGCTCGGTTTAACAGCAGCATCTCAGCTCCCACCGTGTGCAGGATCTGATCTCCTCAATTCTTTTCATGTGTTTTCCCCCTGCCCTGGGAAAGGTCAGGCTCTTGCTGTTGCCCATCTTAAAATAAGGGTGTATGGCTTAGCTGAAAAATGTCCTCTAGTGACAAACTGCCAGTAGGTGACGAGTTTAAAAATATCAAGAGGTATGATGAGGAAGACCAGAAGAATAGAACTAGGAGTAATAAAATGAGGGTGACAAAGGAAGAGTCACCTGAAAAGTCTCCTGGGAGGTCTGCTGTGCCAAGGCATGGCCTCTTGGATAAATGTGAGCCTTCCTATGAAACCATTCATAAATTATGTGAACTGTTTGCTTTTAAAAGCCTTGTAGCAGAGACAGCTATCCATGTCAAGTCACCTGTTAAGTCTCGATATTTGCAGCCTCTCTTCTCTGCCTGTTGCTAGTACCCTGGTTACAAGGCTTTCTTGCACTGATGAGTTATCCTGTCTTATCTGGCCCAGCAAGGTTTGCTCTCTATGGAGCTTATTCACAAAAAATTAAAAAAATTATTTGTTGCTCAAAATTCAAGCTATTTTACTTGGCCTTTGCTATTATGTTTGTATCCTGACTTGAAGGAAAATTTAAAAGTGCTCAAATGGACTGATAAATTCTAGTTTCATTTTTAAAAGTTACTTGGGTACCTCATTCATGGGGAATTCAACCCATTTGAATTTGGGTCCATTTAAATTCTGGACAAGGTTTGGATCACGTATATCTCCAGGCTTGGGTCCCTGTAAGACCATCCAGACCTTTGTGCCTAAACTCTGTAGTGTGGAGGAAAAACATGCATGTGGAATCCTTTGCTAAAACCTTTGGGTACTTGTGTGTGATGTATTTAAGTAATGTTAGGGGTTTTTCATGGAAAAACGTATTTTACATTTGGTTTTCACTGGTCTTTAGAGACTGACAGTGAACACAAACCCCTCCATATGTAACATGAAAATAAATCTTTAATCTGCTGGCTTTTCTAAACATGACACACAATGCTCTTTACCACTCCAGAATTAGAGAAAACATTAATTTGATCCATTTAAGTGATGGATGCCCATAAAATAAAATGTTTTCTTTTCTGGAATGATGACCTTGGGCAGATTAGAGCAGCTAGGTAAGAAATCCAGCAAGTATTTATCAAAGGCTTCTAAGACAGTGCAAACTCTAGCGAGTTCAAAAGCAAGAGACTTTTAGTCTTCATACAACTGACAGGGTCATAACGTTTCAAGAATGCCAGGAATCCATGTGGCTGTTCCATTAAACACCCCTGATTAATGAACGTGCTGATAAACTTAGAGAGTCAGAGGTCAACACTTCGGAGCCAAAGGTACCCCAGGTATCTGAAAATGTCTCCAGAATTCACGTGCCTCTCGCCCAGTTAACCCCTTCCATCACTCAACCCATGGAGGCTCGGAAGTGGAAAGAGAGTGTCTTGCACACAATATTTTCCAGACAATCCTGCAGATACACTGAGTTATTCTAAAAACTATGGGAAAATTACCTCAGGCACCTCTCATGGAAATGTTTGTGACAGCTGGCTGCTCTTTGATTTCAGCCACCTTGCACTGGCTTATCCAGCCTCTGTCCCCTCGACTCCAGGTGATACCACGATGGCAGCAGGCTGTGCATTAACATACTTCCAGAGCTATCAAACTGCTGGTATGACTGTGGTTTCAAAATACTCAGGACCAGCCTCAGCACCTCGTCACCACACAGAGCTCTCCGCTCTGTTAAAGTTTTGTTGCCAGAGCTACAGCTGGCATCAAGTGCCTGTAGCAGGCAATTGGGAAATCTGTGAAAACACGGGCTGTGTGCCCAAGCGTCGCTTTTTGGTTTAACTGCAGCACAATCAGGAGGGTCCCGGGAAGGCTGAATTATCCCAGTAGCCTGCCGGGGTGTCAGCCCATTTTCCAGACAATTGCCCTAACTGGCAAATCCCCTTCAGGAGGTTTCTTCTGCTGCAATCTCCCAGGCAGCAGTACAGGCCGCAGAGTTTGACTGGTCCTGCGATATATGGCTTTTCATTCACACTCTGATTATGAGCTGCTGGAGGTACTGAGGATTCTTGTCTGCTGAAGGCCACAGCGTGACCCCATCAGTTTCTTTGAAAATCAATAGAAAAATGTTGGAGAATGCAAAGGAAGCAGGAACGGTCAAAATAAAGGCAAGTGACGTCCTGTAATTGCTGTAATGATTCTGAAATACACAAGGTCACAGATAATCAGGAATCTAATTCTCCTTTGAAAGAATCTGTCAAGTTACTTCCCCTATCTCAAAAACAACTGCTGATTGATGTTATTTATGGGCTAACAAACTCATTGAAGGCAGTCTGAATGGATGTTGTATAGCTTTACTATCCAGGTAGAGTTAGGTGGCCTCAGCTGTAGAAAATAAAAAAGCAGGTTTTCATTGTTATAGTAAAATAGTCTTGATAGGATGTGTTTCATGAAGTGCCAACACTGTTGCAAGCGGCAGCCACAATGGAGCAGTTCTGTTAATCAAACCCTCAACAGTTTAGGCTACAGAGATCTCGTTTGGTACCTTTGCTGTGCTGCAGTTGTTCAGAAGTGAAGTGCGGAGAAAAGACACAGGAATGATGGAACTGCCTTGGGACCAGAAGTGTGCAGAGAGGTCAGGGCTGGTGGAGAGGCTGAGCAGGCACTCATATGAGCATTACAGAAGGAACCAAAATTCAGTGGCTCTTTCAGGGGATGTTAAGCTCTGCAGGCTGCATCTAGTAGGATTTTGAAGCCACTTTGTACCAATGGAGACTGCAATGTGCTGCCAAGAGCTGCAAAACAGGACAGTTAGTAGCTAACACTTCCTCTCTACCATGTTTCTACCAGTTGGTTTTTGAGTTTGCTTCAAATTGTTAAGAGCAAGGGCAGCGCTGTAGGAGAGAAGTAAAAGGTTTTATAATAAGCAATTGGGTCAGTTGAGAAGAGGGGCTCTTTTCCCTGGACTCTGTGTGTACTTGCAGCTGGCAGTGAGGGAGCTATGGCATGGATCCAGATCCAAAGCAACTTCCAAACAGCAGAGATGCAAGGCGGATTTGGACTTCAGCACAACCGTGGGTGTCAGCTCAAAATGTATAATGCAAAATTGACTCACAGCTCAAAGACCAGGGCCACAACCAGGGAAAGAGGAACCATACAACTCACAAATTTTGGGATTAGGCTGGATGGTAGAGTGAGCCAGCAGAAGGAAGATGCTATATAAGCATCTCATGTAGGTATAATTTAAAATACACGGTAATTGTGAACTGCATTCTGAGAGGTTTCTTGAAATAAGGGGTCTTAGGGTTTGAGGGTTTTTTTTAAAAGCTGATTCTTAATTTTTTTCACAGCTACTTCAACCTCAACAAGGTCCTAGACTTGAGGGGAGACAGGTGGTCCTTTCCAAAGAAAGAGCAGCATAGCTAGAGCTGTTTGGATCATTTTAACTTCAAAGATGTGGGATAAGGAAGGGCCATAAGAAAATGTGGTTGCAACAAGAAGGAGAGAACATGCGAAAATACGTGACGAGTGAGATATGAAACTAAGGCAAAGATGAGTTTTTGGCTGGCTCCACCTGGGTTCAGCTGGTGGAGCGCTCTCAGCACTGAGGATTCAATGCGATTCAAAGTAGAAATTCCAAGTTCCAAATACAATAAAACCTATTGTTCAAAACTGAGTTATTTCTGCAAAGTGACAGTCAAGAATTTACCTCACCCCTAATTTACACAACTTGGACATTTAGAAAGTAGTGACGTGAATAATGAGGTAGATAGTAAATACTGAAATGCTGTCTAAACCTCCATGTATAGTTATGAATTATAAACTATGTATTTCCTCACATCCAGGTATTATTTTTTGGCAACGAGGTTGTTTATGGCATGCTATTTTGTTATCTAGTTTTGTATCATTTGAACAAGGACTTTGAAACTGCAAATATAGTCAATACCCAGTGCAGGCACAGCACAGCCAGAGCACAGGAGTCTGTTCCAACAGAGCAGTGCTGGGGTTCTGACAGGACAACTGGAGTTGGAACTACAACGTATATATGGGTCCTCCCAGAGGACACAGAGCAGATGTGAGCAACTCGACCCAGCTCAGCTGGGTAATTTTCTGCCTGGTCTCAGTGCCAGCCTTGCCTAAGCCAGTGTAAGGGAGGGTGGGCAGCAGTAGCTGGTCTTCAGGGTAGGAAATGAGAAGTTACACAGGGCAGACCAGAACAAAGCCAGTTTTCTCAAGTGACGCTCAACCACAACTGGAGAGGCTTGTGCAGGTTGGGGAAGCCAGCTCAGCTCTTGGGAGATTTGCATATCAGTGTCCCTGTGCCAGAGCCTTCCCTGGCAGTGCTGTGAGGATGAGCTCTCACAGTGAAGCTGAGTTTGCTGGTGGTTGATGATCTCAGGGCAAGCCCACATCGAAGTGGTGAGGTTGCAACTCGTGTAGATCTTTGTACTCAGATAGGCTCCCACGAGGGCTGCACTGCTGAGGTCTCAGCTACAAAATTGCTGTTAATCTGCAGATGACCCCCTGAAGGCCTTTGAGGTCTGTGCCTCCTCCGGTCATGATCACAGGTCTGCAGCACAGTTGCAAACACATGGGATATGACTTTCGAATGGTCACCATCATCTTGCCTTTGGGGTTTTTTCTGCTTTTTGTTTTTGCTATTGCAGACTGCATGGGAGGGTCTGTGTCAGCCTATCTGGATTATGGATTATTGTCAATACCAAAACCAGGCTGGATTATACAACAGTTGGTGCAAAATCAAACCTGAACAAAAGCATGTGTTTTGTTTCACCTACTTTATCCCTGTGGACCAACTCCCATTCACAGATTCCTTCTACATCTCTTCTTCAACTTAGGGTGGCCTTTGTGAGAAGAAACGCCGCAGATGAAAAATGGGTGCATTGGTTATCAGTGAAGTTTTGCACTTTCCTTTGAACAAAAGGCTACTACTTAAGGGGAAAACAGTCAAGATTCAATGATAGGTCATGTGCCATGTGTGCGTGTCCCAGCAATACCCTGTTTCGTCAGCATTCGCCCTCTACTCTCCCTTCCATTACTCAAAGATTTAAAAAAAAATTCTAATAAGGGGCACAAGCATAACTTTCACTCCAGCACGAAACATTTCAAGTGCTGTTGTTGCTCTGCATGTGGTAGGTTCTATCTTCTTCCCAGCACTGAAGTTTTTGGAGCCCAGATTTGTAGTCAAGAGTTTAGGCACATTTTTGTGGCCTCGTAGTTCCTATGTAGTTTAAAAAAAAAATAAATCCCAACTATTTTAATAATTTGATCTGCATTTTCATAATTTCTAATATCTGTGGCATCCTTCCAGATATGTTTCTGCCCGCCTGACCCTCCTGTCAATAATTATTAATTTCATGGCAATCTTTCAAGTGTGCTTGGAAACAAACAGGGAACAGTTACTCTAAGGTCAAGAATGAGCCCAGGAAAGTAAAACAGAAAGAATCTTGCTCTCTACAATAGAGAGTATGGTATTTCTGTTGCTTTTTCTATCTTGCACTTAAAGTGGGCTTTATGCATACAGATCAGTAAAACACCCCTGAAGAGGGAAGTTGCTACTTGAGCTCTGGAGGAGGCACCAAAGCATAAGTTACCAAAATGAATCAGTGAGTCAGTGGCAGTACGAGGAGGTCCAGGGCTCTAATCCTTGCACAAGATCTTCTAATGGAGAAGTGAAACATCATTGTCTTAATCAGGCTGAGGGATTTGACTACTTGAATAACCATCCACTGGAATAACCTGAGGGATAAATAGTGTTGAAAAGCTTGTGACTCTACGGGCAGCAGGACCAGGGAGGAGATTGATGTGTCCTCAGTGTGCAAAGTGCTTCCCCAGAGCTGTAGCTTTCTTGATTTGATATGCTTACCAAGTCGATGTAAATCAAACCTTTTCTATTTATAGCGAGAAACAAACTTGGTTTTCTTTGTGAAACCACAAGAGAGGCTGCTTGCCCGGGGGTTTTATTATTCTGCCCCATTTGCACAGCTGGAGAGCTGTGCTTGTGACCTTCAGCTCTTCAAAGGAAAAGTGAAGGCACACCAGCTAGAGCTGGGCAAAGTGAAGGGTAGGGTGTCAGTAGTCCTGGATGACAAAACTGAGCAACTGGTGTCTTGGGCAAACATGGCCTCTTCTCCCTGGAGTTTCTCCTCCTGATTGGAATGAGAAGTCTCCCAGATCCAGGTACTCGCTACAGGGGCGGTGGGGTCTGGCAAGACGATTTTTGGAGCCTCCTCTGTATGGTGAGAAGTGTTTCTAAAGACGGGGACCAAGCCTGAGGTGGCCGTTTCACACAGTGAGAGAAGCCTCTGCGAGGAGGTGGCGGCGGGAGCGGGGGCTCCGCGTGTCTCCCCGGGCTGGCGCAGCGGGAGGGAGCCCCTTCCCGGAGAAAACGCGTTGCACGTCGGAGCGAGGCGAAGGTACGAGGTGCAGAGGCAGTGCTGCTCTGAGAGAGCGGCGGGAGCAGTGACGGGAGCGGTGACGGGAGCGGTGACGGGAGCGGTGAACCCCCGTCCCCCCCCGAGCGGCTCCTGCGGCGGCAGCGCCCTCCAGCGCCCGCCCCGCTCCCCGGCACCGCGGGACTGAGGCAGCTGCGTGCCGGAGAACTGGGCTGCAGCCTCACCAGGGTGAGGCTTTTCAGGCTGTCAAGGTCTTTCCAAAGCACTTCCAAGCAGTTGTCGTGATCCACTGTCCCTGCAGAGTCCGCTCATGAGGCGGAGCTGGCGCATGTGGGTGTTCAGCAGTGGGATCTCTTCGGGCCGGGAAAGCCTCTTCTGTGTGGCCCCAAGGAACCAGCCACACACGTGTCTGTACCAGCGCAGGGGTACATGGGGACTCAGAGTGACCGGAGTCCCTCGACCACGTGTGGAAGAGACCCAGCTGCGTTTCCCTGGGTGAGCACAAGTTGGAATTTCATGTTATGTTGTGGATTCAAAGAGAAAAGGAAGGTTGGGTTTTGTATAGGGCTTTTACTAGAGGAAATTAAAAAATACGTATCTGACATATCTGAAGACTCAGATTTAACTTGCATCCTGATTGTTCCAGATGTTGTCCAGATGTCAAAAGGAACCAGGCATTGAACCAGCAGAACACATTTTTTAATAATGTTCTAACTTCAGTATTGTCAAAGAATTAAAAGCCTTGGGTTTGTTTTAATTTTTCCTTTCATAATAACTTCAATATCTATTAATTGTCTACTAATCAAATTGAAAGTGAATTAGTTCCTTTTTATTCCAGACAGCATGAAGTTGATATACATCCTGATTCTGGCTGCTTCCTAATCCCTTCTCATTGGGTTTGTATGGTACTGAGCAGCTCTGGGAAAAGTGCTATAAACATTGGCAGCAACTGATGCACAACCACAGGGGTAAAAATAGAGAGCTGAGTTCCTCTACAAAGTGGAGGATTAAAAATTAAGTGGAGGATTATAAAATACATCAGCTTGGGGCTTCCTTCTTTAGCTCTTCCCTTGACAGAAAGATTTTAGGATGTGTGGAAGGGTTGAAGGCTGCAGGAGAGGTTGGAAACTGTTCCAGTCCACTGGGCAAATTTCCTTAGCAGGGCTCAGCATTCCTGGGAAGTGACAGCCAGGGCAAAGGGTCCCTCCAGGATTTGGGGAAAGGAGCTGCAGCCCCTGGAGTAGGACCTGGTTGAGGCAATCTTCGCCTCCTCCCAGGGAAAATGTGGGCTGAGGGAAGTGTGCGCTTCTTCCCTTCCCTCCCCTCCCTCCTCTCCCCTTCCTTCCCCTTCCCTCTCCTCCTCTCACTTTCTGCCTAAGTGAGAAATCAATACTGAACCTAAATATAACGTGGAAAAAAAAAGTTTTTCAAGAATCATTCAAAAAATCAGTATTGTTTCCATTACCTCATCTGAGTGCAAGGGTACCAGGTACTCCTAATTCTTCAAGGGCAAATTCATTTTCACTGAAGGAGATGCTGTCAGTGTCAGAAACTGTAGTGTTTCATGTGTATGGGAACCGGAACCTGAGTGACGAACTGGGCACAGGTGCAGTCGCTTGAAGAAAGCAGACACAATTTGTGCGCGTGTTCTCTTGGAGAAGTTTGACGATACGTGGTTTGCGGATCTGCGTAATGAGGGAAGGGAGGCAGCACCCGGCTGTACCGCGCGGAAACAGCGCTTCCCGCGGCACAGCGCTGCGCGTGGGCTGTGGAAGGAAGGGATGGCCGTGCATTTTGCCCATGTTCTTGTCCCGGGTCCCGCATGTGCCACCAGCTCTGGTCGTGCCCAACTCCGGGCTCAGAGCGGATCGGGGGGGTCGAGCC
>NW_020884906.1:127364-189577 GCF_003945725.1 Corapipo altera
TCTGTGTGTGTTTATTTCTGTGTGTGCCGCGCCCGCCCGTGCCGCCGCGGACCCGCCCGCCCGCGCCTTCCGGCGCCGTGACCCGGCAGTGACGCGGACATGGCGGCCCGCTGAGGCGCGGAGCGGGCCGGGCCCGGGGCGGAGCGGGCGGTTGCTCCTTGGCCGCGCTCTGTTCTCAGAGTTCAGGTGGGAGCGAGTCCGGTCCCGCGAGTGCGGGTCTGTGGGTGCCCGCCCGCCGCGGTGTCCGCGCTGATGCTCTGTCCCCTCAGGCTCGGGAACTGCCGCGCCCCCGCGTCCCCGGCCCGGCCCCGCGGCCCCGCGGGTCACCCAGCCCAAGATGAAGACCGTGCTGATGGTGGCGGAGAAGCCATCCCTGGCGCAGTCCATCGCCAAGATCCTCTCGAGAGGTAGGACGGGTGCAGCTGTGCCTGTTGTTGTGCCGGCGGCAGCGGGAGCGTTCCGGAGGCACAGCCCCGCCGGGAGAGGTGTGGGAGCCGCCAGGAAGCGTCTGCGAGGGTTCCCAGGTTTGCTGTCCTTGCAGGGAGGTTAAGAATTACCCTGCTCAGCGACTTGGCTGTCTCAGGGCAGATGCCACCTGGGACAGGTTGCAGTTCATAAAAGAGCTGGGTGTCCCGTCACATTCTGTTTGTTTCTATAGGCTGATGCTTCAATAATAAAGGAACGTGGTTTTGAAATATAGCTGTAGTGTGTGTTAGTGCATCTGGTTTCTGGAAATTGTCAATCGAGTAGCAAGTTGCTGTTCCGAGATTTTTGAAGCAATAGTAAAAGTTTTGGAAATTACACGGAAAATAAAATTAGTTGATTATAACTGTTCCGTCTAGGAAACTGTCTATATTTTTGTAAGGTTTCCTGGTGGGAGGGAAAAGATGGAGGAGATAGTGTATAGTTTAACTTGAAAATGAAATATACTTTAAAAAAGGCCTAAAGTGGTAATTAACTGAAATAAAAACTTGATCCATAAGTAGAATTTTGTGATCAGGAACAAAGATCTAAGAAAATTAATTTCACACAAAATAACTAATTTCAATAGCTGTTTAATTTAAGCTCATTGGTATTTATGGTTTTATTTTCACAGGAAACATGTCCTCTCGCAAGGGACTGAATGGTGCCTGCTCTGTGCATGAATACACAGGATCCTTTATTGGACAGAGTGCCCACTTCAAAATGACATCTGTGTGTGGTCACGTCATGACTTTGGATTTCATAGGTATTTGTTCATAAGATATTTTAACTGCTGCTAGTGCCTTGTAGAGCTGTCAAGGATTCCTAATAGGAAAATACTGATTGTGGAAATAAATGAGAAAGGATTTTTGGGAGAGAAGGAGCAAGAAAAGGAGAACAAAAAGATTGCTTGTGGTCAGCAGTTCTATATTTTTGTTTCTAGTTCTCTTACGTGACTCAGTCATGTTACTTGTCTTTTCTGTGCCTGAATTACATCCCTGGAAAATGAGGGGAGATGAGGCTTAATTTGCCTATCTGGAAAAATGTTTTGGTACTTAGGATGAAAGATGATTAAAGAACGCAGACCCCAAAAGGATATTTTCTTAAACATTATAGTGCATTACTGCAAAACAGAGATCTGGTAAGGATTATGCACAAAGAATCCTGTCACTAACCTGCTCTGAAACGTTGGACTAGTCATGTGACTGTTGTAGTTCTTCTAATTATAATTGCCTCAGAACTTTACTTCCACAGTGCTTTAAAGAAGTACAGTTTTGTGTAATTGCTGAGCAATATTGTTGACATTACTTGAGAGAAATGAAAATGAACAAATGCATTGATATGAGCAGATGGCACAGGGCACTTTAGGGCTGAGACATAACTGGCCATGTAATGAACAGTAAAAGAGACTGCAGCGGTCATGTTATATGGATATATACATGATATATATGTATATGTATATATAAACAAGGAAATGTAGCCCTTCCCCTTGATCTATTGATTGTACAAGAGGTGTTTTAATAGCCCATGTTAAAATTTCTGAAAGATGAGCAGTATTTTTTTTCCTTCACATTTCACGTTTCTAAATGATAGATGCAATTCACAGAAAAAGCTAAGGGGACCCTTGATATGCAATAAAGCAAGATTTGTTAGGGTAGAAAATTTTCCATACAAATTTTGAAAGTCAAGTGTTTTGCAAAATAAAGTTGCTTGTTGTTTGTGGTTTTTTTAAATATATCTTAATATACTTTTGCTTTTCAGGAAAATATAACAGCTGGGACAAGGTGGATCCAGCAGAACTTTTTAGCAAAGCTCCCACAGAAAAGAAAGAAGCTAATCCCAAACTGACCATGGTGAAGTTTTTACAGGTATTCTTTCTTCTGAGTAGTATTTCAGAAAGATCTTTTTCTATGTTCTTAAATTAGGATTTTCTCCCCTGCAAGGAGCAGGTTTTTGTCACAATTACATCTATTTTTTTTATTTTGCTGATTCTTATGCTGTCTGAAATCCTTGCCTTGTTAAATTTGCTTTTACCTTTGCCTTCTGAGTTGTTGGATTGTTGATATCCTGCCTTTCAGAATTGTAGCATTAGATGGATGTTTAGTTTCTAACAGCAAGTGCAAGGCAGAGCTTATAAATACCTTCTTTAAAATAAGTGTATTGGTTATTGTTCACCCTTCATACATCCTGCTGAGAGGAAAGCAGGACTTTGGTTGCTTTTACAAAATAATATGTTGTCTGAAGGGCAAGTGTATGTGGTGAAAAAATTATTTCTGTCAGACAAATTTAGACTTAGCAGTATCTTTATGAACTAGGAAAGTGTTTCTTCGGTTTGTTTGTGTGTTAGGGTTTTTTGGATTTTTTTTTTATATCTGGAAATGAGGGCCCAGAAAGGGAAGGGGCTATGCCTGAGGCTGTGCATGCAGACTGGAGCTGTTTCAGGAGACTTCCACTGCTATACAGCTATGCTGATTATTTTCAGAAAAGCATCTTATATGCAGTTTTCTGGTCCCATGGAGTACAGCTTGCTCCTCTCTTTAACCACCGTTTGGGTACCTGGAGACTTCTTATTACTTCTGGTTAATTCTTGCAATCCTTTTAGCACCGAGTAAATTATCTCCAGTACTTCAAAACAGAGAGGGAAGGTGGGCTGTTTTTGTTGCTGAAGAACTCTGCTGGTTTTTTTCACAGGTGGAGGGAAGAGGCTGTGATTGTATTGTCTTGTGGTTGGATTGTGATAAAGAAGGAGAAAACATCTGTTTTGAAGTAAGATTTCTCTTTTTAAGACATATAATACCGTAATATATTTGTCTGTGACAATACTATCAATGCATTGGTTTATGAGTATACAGTAAAATTCAAACTAAAGGCTTGGAGGGCCTTGGTGGAAAAACTCACGTGCTTTGAACTCTGTAAGATGTCAGTTAAAGAGTAAAAATCAATTTCAGAGATGTTGCTCATCTGAGATAACAGTCAGGTCTCCTAAATGTTAGAACATTCCAGTGCTTTCAGAGTTGGTCTGTATTACACAGCTGGAGTAGTTATTTTTCTGTCCTTGTAAAACTTTATCTCTATTATCTTTTGTTTATTAAGCAATTAGATGCTTTAGAGCACCGAGGCTGCTTTTAAGTGTAGGCCTTCTGCAAGAATTTGGTCTCTGTATGTAAAAACATAGAACTAAAACTTTCTTAAGATTTTTTTTAACATCCTATTTCCAGAAGTCTACACAAAGAGTATTTGTTTGGGGTTTTTGTTTAAAGAAGCACATTTTATCAAGTAATTCTTTTAAGTTCTTTATATGCCATTGTATCATTGCTTGGCCCTAGCAATATGTAGAATAAACCCAGAGAGAAAGTGGTACATGTTCATCAAAAAGTGCTGCAGCTGCACTGGTGAATGTCTTTGTACTTGGCCAGCAATAGTGATTTGCTTCCAGTGGTTGCTGTATGGTAAATAAATCCTTCAGTTTTGGCAATCCTTAATGCACTTTTGAGTGGATGGACAAATACTGCTTTGGCTTATCAGTTAGTGTATTGACATGACATCTTGCTGAATTATGTAGTGTCATATAGGCAAATATTTTGTGGAGAGTGTTGGGGTTTTTGTTTCTTTAGAGAGAAAACCTTACCGAACCCTTTATCTTTTAAATACTCTTACTTTCATTAGGTTCTTGATGCTGTTCTTCCTGTCATGAACAAACCTCGTGGCACGGAAAGGTCGATTTACAGAGCTAAATTCAGCTCCATCACTGACACAGACATCTGCAATGCCATGAATCACTTGGGAGAACCCAATCGCAACGAGGCTCTGTCCGTGGATGCCCGTCAGGAGCTGGATCTGAGGATTGGCTGTGCATTCACAAGGTGACAGCACGGATCACAGATGGTTTTATGGGAGGCTAAGGAATGGTTCTGTCCACTCGTGGGTTAACCCCAGCTGGCAGCCAAACCCCACACAGCCACTCACTGTTTCCACCCCAGTGGGGCAGTGGGAGAGAATCAGATGGCAGAAATGAGAAAACTCATGGGTAGAGAGTAAAGGCAGTTTAATAGGTAAGGCAAAAGCTGCACACACAAGCAAAGCAAAATAAGACATGAATTCACCACTGCCGATGGGCAGGCAGGTGTTCAGCCATCCCCAGGACACTCGCAGTGGTGACTTGGGAAGACAAACTCCATCACTCTTAACATTCCCCCCCTTCCTCCTTCTTTCCCTGGCTTTATATGCTGAGCATGGTGTCATATGGTCTGGAATATCCCCTTGGTCAGTTGGGATCAGCTGTCCTGTCTGTGTCCTCTCCCAACTCATTTTGCACCCCCAGTCTGCTCACTGGTGGGGTGGGGTGAGAGGTAGGAAAGGCCTCGACTCTGTGTGAGCCCTGCTCAGCAATAGTGAAAACATCCCTGAGTTATCAACACTGTTGTCAGCACAAATCCAAAGCACAACCCTGTATCAGCCTCTATGAAGAAGATTAACTCTACCCCAGCCTAACCCAGGACACCCCAGAATATGTCTCAGAACTCTAGTGGCTGATTCTGTTCAGCCCCAAACTGAGCAATTTTATGCACAGACAAATAAAAAGAATAAAAAGGTTGTGTGTGGGCTTACCTGAACAAGGTAAACTACTATTGGCAAATGTGGTATGATTTTGTGCTATAATGTTCTCTCACATTCTTTGGGAATAAACAGGATTCAGTGAGGCAAAGTGATTGTGACTTAATTAGCTGTAAGAGATGGTGTTTCTCAGAATGCTTTTTTCCTAGTGCCTGAATGCTTTTATAGATTTCTCATATCTGTGTGTGTATATGTTAATGAAAAATTTTTCACGGGAATGAGGATATTAATATACTTGTTCCTAGTTTGTTTTTTTTTTTCTCCCCTCTCTTAGGTTTCAGACTAAATATTTTCAGGGGAAATATGGGAATTTAGACAGTTCCCTCATCTCCTTTGGGCCATGTCAGACCCCAACACTTGGATTCTGTGTTGAACGGCATGACAAAATCCAGTCATTTAAGCCTGAGACTTACTGGGTGTTACAAGCTAAAGTAAGTGTTACAGTACTTGTTTATGTATGAGGACATATATTCTTACCAAGAAAATGCATTTGTATTTTCATTTCATTCATTCATAAATTTGAAGCTGCTGATGGGAATTCACAATGCCTATAGTTTACTCATGTGCTCTCATTCTGTTCACATGTGTCACCACTCTCAAGAACAGATTCCAGGATGTCAGTTTTGTATTAAAGTGCCTATTGTCTACTGCTTATAAGAATTCTTCAGTGCTGGTCGTCTAAGCTTAGATTCAGCCAAAAAGACTACTTAAAATGGTTTTTTTTTGTTCCCTGGGGTCCTTGGACTGACTGTTGTTAATCTGAATTCAGGAATTAATTAGGCTGCGAACAAACATTGGCATTACTGAGTGTTAGAATTTTAAAGCAAATAAAATGCTCATTGTGTTAACTGGCAGTTGAATCCTCAGAGTACTTTGGCAGCTTAGAGCAGTTTTACAGCCTCACTGCTGTCCAGGCTATGAGAGCAAACCAGCAGCTTGTGATCACAGGGATTTTTTAAACAAATAAGGGATGCATGGTAAAAAGTTGCCATTTTTAGATTTTAAAGGTAAAAAAAAAAAAGATGAAATTGGTGTCTACTGTCATCTCTTCTGATGTGTCTCGTGTCATGCTAGGAAATGCTTGGTGCCTGTTTTCAGGGAATTTTGTACTCTGTTGTATTGGTTGCTTCATATTAATTTTTGTATATGGGACTTAAAACATGACCTAGTTACAGTTTAATACAAATGATTGATTTTGCTAAATCAAAATGGTAAACTTTGAATTTCTGCCCACTTCAGCCTTTACTGTCTCTCTAAAGAAGGATAGTATTTTAGTTCACTGCAGGAATAGTTACAGTCACTCTCCGGCCCCCAGAACTCAAAGTGCTCCACCTTTCTTAAAAACCCCTGTGAAAAGGAGCAGAACTGTGTGTTTGAATCACTTGTCGTAGTGTGAGTTTGTCCTGAATTTGTCCTAACAAATCCTCTATGTCCTAGGATTTGCTTGCTGGGTTATTGTTGGGAATATGCATTCTCACACTTCCAGTAGTAGAGTTGGTGAGAATTGATTTTTTTTTTTGTCCAATAGGTGAACCCTGAAAAAGAAAGTTCTCTCACTTTAGATTGGGATAGAGTGAGAGTGTTTGATCGTGAAGTTGCTCAAATGTTCCTGAATATAACAAAGATGTCAAAAGAAGCAAGGGTAAGAATATTTACCAAGTGTCAGTAGACCCATATTTCACATTAATATTTCATTTGCTGCATATTGGGGGTTTTTGTTTGTCTTTGTTACAGAGTGCAGAGTATATGTATCTTGGTTTTTACTTCGTTCAGCTTTGTGTAAATGAGAATAAAAAGCAAGAGATTTCTTTATTGTAGTTCGTGTGCTGATGTGGTCATCTCAGCAGAAGCCTTTTCTTAATACTATCACTCCTGGTAGGAACTCTCCATTACTAAACCTGCTAGGAAATACTGTTCAGATCTCTCCAAGCTTACCTCTTATTTCCCATGAGACATTGTACAAATCAGAGTTTAATTATGTGTAGGGTAATATTCCTGCAGTTAAATTTTTAATCATGTGTATGGTACAGTCTTTGTAGCAATTAACTTATAGCTCTGCTCTATTCAATATTTGTTTGACAGAGTGTTTGGATTTCAGTGCTTTTAGACATCGAGGTTCAAAGACTGCTTGGAGCTTTTAAAAATCTGGGTCCTTATAGTTAGGGCCATGAGCCCTAAGTCCTTGTAGCACTGAAAGTATGTGCTGCTGAGGTAAATGGGAAGTAAAGACAGCAATAAGCTGCCTTGCTGCATTCCCAGTTATGGACCTGATCTAGTCTTTAGTACAAAGGATCTTTAGGACTTTAACTTTGGAACTTGGTAAAATTATCTCCAGTCAGATTTTCTAAAGTAAAAATATATTAGTGGCTACTGTTTTAAGAAAACAAGGCAGATACAAGAGTAGACAATGGTAGGTATGATATGTGTTTATAGTCATGATTGAAATCATACATTTACCAGTTAGGAAACTTCAGAACATTTACTGGGAAAATGCTGTTTTCTAGGTAGAATCTGTGAGTAAAAAAGAGAAGGTGAAGCAGAGACCACTGGCTCTGAACACGGTAGAAATGCTACGAGTGGCCAGTGCTGCTTTAGGTATGTGCAAAAGTTCAGATTTTCACACTGTTTTAAAGCAAAATATTTTGACTTCGCAAATGAAATAATCAAGGACATATCAAATGTAGTTTGATACTTTTCTCTCCTTATAATAGATCATTTAGATCGTTATAGATCAGTTCTGGGCCCCTCAGTTCAGGAAGGATATTGAGGTTCTGGGGCAGGTCCAGAGAAGAGCAACAAGTCTGGGGAAGGGACTCAAACACAAGTCCTGCGAGGAGAGGCTGAGGGAGCTGGGGTTGTTCAGCCTGGAGAAGAGGAGGCTCAGGGGAGACCTCCTCACTCTCTACAACTACCTGAAAGGAGGGGGGAGCCAGGTGGGGATTGGTCTCTTCTCCCAGGCACCTGTCAGTAAGACAAGAGGGCTCGGTCTTAAGCTGTGCCAGGGGAGGTTTAGGTTAGGTATTAGGAAGAAATTCTTTACAGAGAGGGTAATCAGGCATTGGAATGGGCTGCCCAGGGAAGTGGTGGATTCTCCATCCCTGGAGGTTTTTAAGATGAAACAGGATGTGGCACTTAGTGTCATGGGCTGGGAACTGCAGCAGTAGTGGATCAAGGATTGGACTTGATGATCTCAGAGGTCCTTTCCAACCCGGCTGATTCTATGATTCTATGATTTTGGGAGAAGGATCAAGTTTAGAAAGCTTGTCAAAAGTGAAACATTTGGGAAGATCAAGGTGACAGAATACAGAAAGAACAAACTGTGATTTATTTGGGTGCTTGGATAAGGTATATTTTAAGATGCAGCAAACCATAATCACAGTGAATGTGTAGATGATTTTTGTTTTGTCCTATCCCATCTTAGGAATGGGTCCACAACATGCCATGCAAATAGCAGAGCGTCTTTATACTCAGGGTTATATTAGCTACCCTCGAACAGAAACCACCCATTACCCAGAAAACTTTGACTTGAAAGGATGTCTGAGACAACAAGCCAATAATCCTTACTGGGCAGAAACTGTGAGTACATGAAGCAAAACCTGTACTAGCATCATTCGCTAGTGTGTGTTTAGAATAGATCTTATTTGGTGTATTAAAACCTATAGGCCTTCGGAAATTATGAATATCTCTAATTGCTTTTGTTTATGGATGTTGTATTGTTATGGATTGGATCTGAGTAAGCAATTTCTTCACCCAGGTAAATGCATTGCTATCAGAAGGCATTAATCATCCAAGGAAAGGCCACGATGCAGGAGACCATCCTCCCATCACCCCAATGAGAGCTGCAACAGAAGCAGAATTAGGTACAGGCAAATTCAGTCGTGTTGGGACACTGTGTGAAGAAATTAGTTCCTTGAGGTGTAGGTGCCAGTTTGAAACTCACTGAGTTTCAACAGAAAATAAAATTCTTTGAATGGCAGGAAATGAAGAGAGAGCAAACTTGATCCTCAGTAAAACTTCCGGTGACAGTGAAGTTCAGAGCTGCTCTGCTCTTTGATAGTTGATCCTCAGGACTATAGCACTGCTAAGAAAAAAACAACTTAATGCCTACTTTTCTAGGAGGAATTTGCCCCAGAATAGTGGCTTCCAAGTACTGAAATATTACTATATTTTTGTGCTTGTAAGCCAAACTTCAACTGCATTTTAATTTAGTCTGTATGGTTTCTGGGTTTTATATAAAAATATAACGTTTGACTTTTTGTACACTGTGCTCCCTCAAAAGAGGACTTTAAGGTTCTAAGGAAGTGTAGTGAATGGATTGTATTGTTTATTAGGAATAGCTAGGATGGTTGTAGAAAACTGATACCTATGGTGAAATTATCTCTGATAAAAAATAAATGCTTTAAAATTTTAAGTAATTGTATGGGCTACTGAATGGCCATTTTTCTTTAAACACAGCAAGACAAAATATGCAAAGCCCAGGACTAAGAACTAGGAGTTGTTCATAGCAGTGTAACCTTTCAAATATTCCACTTCCTATATGTAGATTGTGAATAATGAAACTTTGTTTTGCAAATTAATGTGTATTGGTGTTAATAAGTATTATTTTAGAGTGATCTCTTTAAGCTGCCCAGAGTGGCAGTTGCCACCAGAATCACGTTTTATGGTTTACATTATAATGTGGTCTCCAGGGGCACTAAGCAGTAGATAATTTTGGTTTTGTTCATATGTCTTTATTTTAGCAAGAATAGAGAAGTCTTTCCTACTTTGCCCTCTCATTCAAACACATTGCAAAACTGGGAGAGGGGCTGGCTAAATTGGCAATTCTTCTGCAAGTGCATCTGCAGCTCCTGTCTGTGACACAGGCGGGAAATTTTAGAGGGGAACTGGACAGACTTTTGAATGTTACTTTCTTTTAGCTGCCAGTTTTTCCTGTGATACCTGTGGGAAACTGGTACTTTTTAGAGTAGATTTTATATGAATCTGCAGGACTGGAGTTCCATGGCTGAGGTGTTGTAATCTCCAGGTGGAGACGGGTGGCGGCTCTACGAGTACATAACTCGGCACTTCATTGCCACTGTCAGTGCTGACTGCAAGTACCTGCAAACCACCATTGCCTTCAGTATTGGCCCTGAACGATTCACCTGTGTTGGAAAGGTGGTAACTTCACCAGGTAAAACTAATCAGGAGTAAGTAGTTGGCTACAGATTTATTTTTTTTTCCCATTGATACACTGAAAGTATATAAAAGTGAAGCACTGGGGACAAGTGCAATTTTGAAGACATTTTTTGGTCTGTCAAAACCAGAGACCAAATCTTGTCTTCATCTCCATACTGCAGTTATGATAGGAAAAGTCTTATTTTTCATGTAGTAGTCTCAAAGATTTAATGCCACGTTTACCAGTGTGAAGACCAGCCTTTTTGCAGACAGTAAATGCCTTGTGGGAGATAAATTACACAAAGGTAGATTTTTTTCTTGGGCCTCTATAAAAAGAATGTAGCACTAGTACTGAGATTTTTATGGTAAACTGGCCTAATAGTCCTTATTGCATTAATATGACTTCCTATCTGTATTTCCTTTTTAAGAAACTCTTCCCATCATTCTGGCACTGTGCTTTCATTCGTATAAACTATTTGCTTTTTTCAGTCATCAGACTGATTGAAGTCACCAAAAAATATATCTGATGTGGTGTAGTGAGAGATACTGTCTTGAGATTCTGTATTTCCTCAGCATTCCTGGCCTCACATATTTTCTGCTTGGTATGCAGACATGTCATAACTTTGATCTGTAAAATGCAGCCCATGTTAAAACTAGAAACATATACCTTGACTTTCTGAAAGCTGTGGAGATAAGCTCTCATTGCTTGTTTCTGTCTTTCTTTACCTCCAGGGTTCACAGAAATTATGCCGTGGCACAGCATCCCATTAGAAGAGAGCCTTCCCCACTGTGAGAAAGGAGATCTTTTTCCAATTGGTGAAATAAAGTTGCTGGAAAAGCAAACCAGTCCCCCTGATTACCTGACAGAAGCAGAACTGATCACTCTGATGGAAAAGCATGGCATTGGTAGGAACTTGTTAAACTTACATTATCCTGTAATACATCCACCAAGAGTGCAAAGAGTCACAATTGCTCCTCTGCACCCTCTCTGTCAGTAATGACACCTCAGCATGCATTTGGGTAGATGCAGTGATAATCTCTTCCCCTTCAAACCACAGTGCCTGTAGCTCCTCTCAGCAGATGGTAGATTGTTTCTTCCCCCACACTCCTTTCCCTTTCCTATCCTTATTTTCGGTAGTTTCTGGCCAAAGGTTTCCTGTGAAAGCAATATCCTTTCATAACAAATCCTTGTCACTTCTCTGTCTGAAAGAGCTGAAGTGTGGAAGGAAGCACCTCCCCATTCTTAGGAATGATTTCTTGTCTTTACAGCTTGCTTCAGCTTTGCTGTCTTCAGTAATCCTTCTATATCTTATTATACGATTTACCACAATGCTACTTTTCTTTATCAATCTGACTTGTTTCCTTTGAGGTATTTTTATAAAGTTTGTCCAGTTAGAGCAAACATAGCCTCTTACTCCACTGTGTTTTTCCAGAATAAATGATTGTGAAAATAAGTGTCTTCCCAATAGTAATTCCTTGGAAGAAATGAAAGGATTAAGGTTAAGACATATGTTTCAGACTTCTAAGAACTGCAAAGGAACATCAGAGTTACTGGAGAGAGAGTAGCTACACACTGGAAGTTGGGTAACAGTAAGAAGGTATCTGAATTTTAAGCCGTCTTAGGAGCCCTACAATTTGACATTAAACTGGAGAAGTCAGAAGTGAGTAATTTGATGACAACTCTGTTTTGTTCAAGATGGATCTTTTGTTTTCCTTTGTGTGCCAGGAACTGATGCCAGTATTCCAGTCCACATTAACAACATTTGCCAGCGAAACTATGTCACAGTGGAGAGTGGTCGGAGACTGAAGCCTACAAACCTTGGCATTGTTCTGGTTCATGGTTATTACAAAATAGGTCAGTTAAATACTCTTCCCTTTCCATTCTCTTGCCTTCTTTTCCCTTCACTATCTCAAGGGCTGTTGTCATTGTGTAAGTAGCATTTCTGTCTCAAAACGGTGTATCCAGGAAAGTATTACTAACCTAAGACTATAATAATTAAAACTTGTGTGTTTATTTTGATGACAGTTTCCTACCTCCGTTTTTAACCTTGCATTGCTGCTGTCTCTGGTTTTCTGTTAGATGCAGAATTGGTTCTCCCTACGATCCGCAGTGCTGTAGAGAAGCAACTCAACTTAATAGCTCTGGGTAAAGCAAATTATCATCAGGTCCTGGAGCACACCCTTGACATTTTCAAAAGGAAATTTCACTATTTTGTGGATTCTATTGCAGGTAAAACTTTTTACGTGCAGAGTTCCCTACAATTATTTAATTGTTGCATAGAAAATACTTATATATTAGGTTCCTTTCAAAGTTTTAGGCTTTCTGAAAAGTCCTACCAGGACTGGAAGTTTCAAAGTAAGTTGCTCTCCAAAGGGAAATGGACTGAATCCTGTCTCCAAAACTCTACTGCAGATTTATTTTGTGTCTGTGTAGTGGTGAGTTTTTGAAAACTTGAGACTAACTGAACCTAGGGTTTGTGCATGCTCAGTGCAAAACGCAGTGTATTTAAAATGTCTTTGTAAACAAGGAAGGGCATTGTGAATAAAATACTTTAATTCTAACTTCTTGACAGGTCTTGTAGATGATTTTGTTCAGGTTTCCTCTTAAGAACTAGAATTCTAACATAAACGGGATTATTTCTTTTGCAGGTATGGATGAACTGATGGAAGTTTCTTTTTCACCCTTGGCTGCCACAGGAAAACCCCTTTCCCGCTGTGGTAAATGCCATCGTTTCATGAAGTATATTCAGGTAAGTTTACTTCATACTTTGAATTTCACTTGCTGGGGGCGGGGCATTGAGTAGCAACTCCTTTTCTATTATTAAATTTGGGTTAAAATGTTGTTCTCAAAGTGCGTTTCTGAAACAAAATGCCCGATGGAGTTTTTCCATGGGGAACAAATCAGAAAGCAGCTCCAGCTGGATGTACTGCAAGTTGTAAACACTATTGACCCTGCAGTTATTCGGAAGACTTGTGTTCTGTTTCCAGGCCAAGCCGAGTCGCCTGCACTGCTCCCACTGTGATGACACCTACAGTCTCCCACAGAACGGTACCATTAAACTCTATAAAGAGCTGCGTTGTCCCCTAGATGACTTTGAGCTGGTGCTGTGGTCATCTGGATCCAGAGGAAAGAGCTATCCACTGTGTCCATACTGTTACAACCATCCTCCTTTCAGGGACATGAAAAAAGGTAGGAATTCTGTAAACATGCAGATATCACCCACACTTGAAATAAATCAGGTACAGTCCCTACAACGTGCTTTTTAGGAGTTCTAAAATCAGCGTTGCTTAGTAAAGTGCTGTTCAAATTAGATTCTGGATACCTAAAATTCACATCAAAGTTACCAAAATTTACTAGTTAATTAATTTTTTGCAGTTTTTTTCTTTATAAAAGAAGTAAGAAATGAATTTACCTGCATTCACTGTAGGTGACCTTCAGAACACTCAGCATGCAGTGAAAGACACTGAGATTCTGACACCTTGCAAATTGGAGTAGGTTTGGGTAGGACTTTAGATGAAGACCAGGTCTTGAGAATGTTATGATACTGAGTTAAATGATGTGTCAAAAGCTGTTGAAGGATATAAGAAGGGGTTAAAGTTACATTTACTTTGGTAGCTGTTAGACAAAAAGTTACTCAAAGTAGTGCATTGAAGCTCTGAGTAACAGGAGCTTTTCGGCATATATTTTATTATCATCTTTTAATTAAAAATGTCTTGGACTACCAGTGAGTAGTTCAAATATAAAGTGGCAGTTAGCTAGAAGCCATGCATTTAATTGAAAATGTAATTAGTTTTCACTAATTTCATCACTGGTGTCTAAACTGCCTGTAGTGTACGGTGACAGTATCTGGCAACTCTGAAAGTCATTATAGAGAAATTTTTGAAAAAGGGATTACTCTGAATGTGTGAAGAGGCAAGTTGCTATTTTGGGAACAGTTTCATTCTTTAGTGATTTTGAAAACATATAATATACTAAGTTTTTTGACTTCTGTGTCTCACTTCCTCCAAACTGTGTAGTGTGAGTAGTGCAATGGTTTCCTTGTGGTATGGTTTTACTCTTCTCCTGCTAGGAATGGGCTGTAATGAATGCACCCACCCCACATGCCAGCATTCCCTTAGCATGCTTGGAATTGGGCAGTGCGTTGAGTGTGAGAATGGGGTCCTGGTGCTGGACTCAACATCGGGGCCCAAGTGGAAGATGGCCTGCAACAAGTGCAACGTCGTCGTGCACTTCTTTGAGAACGCCCACAAGGTGCGGGTGTCGCCGGAGACCTGCGACCTGTGTGAGGCTGGGCTCGTGGATGTGGATTTTAACAAAGCCAAATCTCCTCTACCCGGTGATGAGACCCAGCACTCCGGCTGCGTGTTCTGTGACCCTGTGTTCCAAGATCTGGTGGAGCTGAAACATGCGGCCATGAGGCACCCCATGCACCGAGGGGGACAAGGGAAAAGGCAAGGGCGGGGAAGGGGGAAAAGCCGGAGACCTGGAGGAAGGGTCAACCCAAGGAAACCCAAGGACAAAATGGCAGCTCTGGCTGCTTACTTTGTGTAATGGCCACACAACAGTAAAATAAACTTCATACAAAAATTTGTTTCTCTTGGAGTTCATTTTTAAGTATTTTTAATCTTCACTGCTTTCCTGTTCTTAGAACAGTTAAAACACCATAAGTTGTTGTATGCCTTGATTTAATCATAAAACAAATTTTTCTGGATGATCCATTAGTAACTGAGTAAACCTTTAAGCTTTTGATTGGGATTCATTTATAAAAAGAGAGCTCACAAGCAGTAGGGACACTCAAGGAGTCTACATGGACTGTTACCTGTGGCTGGTAGAAAGGAAATGAAATTTCTCTCTTCTGTCATTTCTGGTGCCTTTGTCAGCGATACAAGTGCCAGGAATATAAGAACTGATTAAGATCAGTGTTATGCTGCTGTAGTCTTTAAGTGTGGCATGAGACTTGCTTCATCTGACTTTGAGTCTTCAAAAATAATAAATGACTAGTAGTTGTCAGATTTTTAAATTACATCTGCAATAGCAAGAGCACTACTTCAAATCTGTCACTCTGCTTCATAAGTGAATAATGCTGAGACCTGCAAGATGGAAATTATAAATGTGAAAGTGAATATCTGCCTTGAGCAGCGATTCCCAACTTATGACCTGTGCAGCCAAGTTAGTATCTTCTGGTCAATGGGGCCCAGTTAAATGAGATCTTCTGCTGCTGGAGGACAGATTGAGTACCCCTGCGCTTCTTTTCCTCTGTGGTCACACAGCAGATCATACCTGATGAAATACAGCTTGTACTGTCTGTTCCCCAAATTATCATTTCAGTGTTGGCTAGTTCTGTTATCAAAAGGAGGGTATCCTCATGGTTTTGTGTGGAGCTGTATGTAACCACTGTGACACTGGGTACAACATTGCAAAATCTAATTGTACAAATATATAATACTCTCTCCTTTCCTTCCATGTGCGCATGGCTGAGCATGTCTGATGGTCTGGTCAAGTACAGTTTGTGTCACCTGTCCCCCCAAAACAGTGTCAGTACTAGTTGTGTTTGGATGAGAGTTCAGAGGCTGCTGCATTTGAACACAGAATGTGGAGAGCAACCTGACACAGGATTTACTGGCAACAGAGAGGAAAGACCCTACAAGGGTAATGTACAACTCTACTGTGTGTGCATTAACTGAACCAGAGAACACAGCCCAAACTCCACAGCCCCAAGCCTGTTCCTCTGATCAAATGTTTATGCAGTTACAGCTCAAACATGAACTATGTTTTAATAGTGTTGCTTAAAAGATCCAGCCATAGGTAAAAGTTTTTTTCAGTAGTTTGATATTTTGGTTTTGGTGGATTTTTTAGTTCTTTCTGGTAAAAACCAGTCTTTCCATGTCCTTTATCCTGGAGCAAATAGCTTCTTTTTAGAAAGAAGCACACCTTTAAAAAATCATCTTGCTGTAGTGCCTTAGAGTCATAGGTCTTGGCCTAAACTATAATGGCTTTCAGGCTGCTTGTACTGACTCAGTTCAAATCCTCTTATTTCCTGTAGTCTGGTCTGGTACACCAGGCTACTGCTCCGAATGTCCCTGTGTGCCCAGCTTGCTGCTGGGAGCTGTCTGTCAGCTGGGATTTCTGTCGTGCTTGGAGATGGTCCTGGAAGTGTGGGGAACCTGTCATTAGTCATTCTCCATGGCTTCTGAGCTGAGTGCTAGTCCCAGTGGAAATAAAGTGCTGAGAATTTCAAGTGTTTAGGATGAGCCATTCACAGGGTCTGGCAGATTTCAGACCCGAGGGAATGTCATGAAGCTGAGTCAAGAGAGGTTTAGGTTGGGTATCAGAAAACGTTTCTTCCCCCCGGAGTGTGATCGGGCACTGGAACAGGCTCCCCAGGGCAGTGGTAACAGCACCAGGCCTGTCTGCGTTCAAGAAGCGTTTGGACAACGCTCTCAGGCACATGGTGTGATTCTTGGGGTGTCCTGCCCAGGGCCAGGACTTGGACTCGATGATCCTGATGGGTCCCTTCCAACTCAGCATACTCTGTGAGCGCTGAGCACCGGGAGAGCTCGGGGAAGAGGCGTCCCTGGGAAACACCTTTCTGCTGCTTTCAGCCCTTCTCTGATGGCAGATGGTGCGGGGAAGAGGGGCACCAGAAGCTGTCCTCAGAGAAATCTCTCCGTCCCGTCCGTCCCGCGGCACCAGGACCCCCGCGCTCCATCCCCGCGTTCCCGACGTGTTTCTGGCCCCGCCCCGGAGGCCCCGCCCCGCGCGGCCCTGAGGGCCGCCAGCGCTGCCAGCCGGTCCCGCCCCGCCGCCTCAGCGGGCGCCGCCATGGCGCGGGCACCGGGGCTGGCCGCCGCTCCCCTCGGCTCCTTCCTCAGGGACTTCCCGGCCCCGCTGGGCCCGGGCGAGCCGCTGCCCTGGAGCTCCGCGGGGAGCGGCGCCCTGAGCAGGGCCGAGGTTCCTGGCGCGCTGGCCGAGCGGGCGAGGAGCCTGTTGGGCGACAGGTGAGGGGGCGGCGGTGCGGGCGGGGGGCTCCGGCCGGGCTCCCTCAGGGGGCAGCGCCGGCAGCGGGCGGGAGGCAGCGGGGCCGCCCCGCCGCAGCAGGTGCAGGAGCGGGAGGCGCTTCCTCCTGACGCGGGGCCCGCCTGAGGCGGGGGAGAGCCCCCAGCGTTTCCCGGGGAATGTTACCTTTGGAGACTTATTTGTTTATTTATTACTACCCTCCTTGTTGCTTTTTGTGACTGTTAACAGCGTGCTTCTGTCACAGGCCTGCCGCCCCGGCCCCGTGCCTTTATAATATTATTTGTGTGTGCACTTCAGAAATATTCCGCTGCCGCTCCGGGTGCAGGAGGGATTCAATTACAAGCCTGCAATTAGCGCGATGGGGCGATTCTTGTGGTGGAAGTACCAAAAGCGGGAATTCAAGCCCCTAACGGCACCTGTGTGGGTCTGCTTGAAAGTCTGGGAGGGAGTCTGTGAGCTGCGGCCTCGCAGGGCTGTCAGGGGTAAGAAGCAAAGCAGCTACAAGGGTATTCAGCTCCTCGGCCCTCCTGAGGCCCGGGGAATGGGATGTGCTTGTGTGGGTTTCTCGAGTGGATGTTTTCTCAAAACTTCAGGAGTGTAGTCACACCACTGCTGGAACACACAGCTACTCATCAGTAGTGTCTCTGTCATCCCCTGACTTCGGGAGACACCTCTTATAACCTTCACCCTGAATGGTTTACACTTTAACACTGCTAAGAATTTAGATGAGACTTACTTTTGGCAAATTACTGCTTCATCGAGAGCAAATTGTCTCGATCCAACCTCTTGTCTGCTTATACTTTTCTCTCTTTCTGAAGCACTTGAGCAGTAGGGCCTATGCATTCCAGGTTTTATAAAGTTCCTACCACAGTCTGTTTGTAAGAGTCAATAACAGGGGTTGTGGGTGGTCTAAAAGAATCTTAGTGGTGGTCTGACTGTGTTGTGGTAATGGGAGTGTGAAGTCAGGGAGTGAAGGGAGACCGGTTCTGGTTAGGTATATGCTGAATGTTACCTGGTTACTACTGGAATTTGATAGGTAGAGAACATGGTTTGAATTACTTGTCTCTCTAACTACCATTTGGTGAGTTTAAAAACTCCAGATAGATTTTTGTTGTTGTTGTTGTTGAAAGTGTATATGTGATTTTTAAATATTTAAATTGCCTTAAACAATCAGGTTACTCCTTTGCTTTATATTACAGAGATGCTTCGGAACATAATATCACTCAGTTAAATGGTATGCCTAAACCTGAAGATAAGAAATGCATACAAAAAAAATATGATTTTTTTAAGCTGTAGTTTAAAAAGACCCAGATGATTATTGCATTATTTAGTTGTGCTTTGACTAAATTGCTCTTGAACAAAACACAGCTGTTGCATTCCCCTGTGAAACTGCAAATTCACTGCATATACTGAATCTTTGAACTCTGTGGAGCAAGAGTGGTTCCGGGTGAGTGCTTTAAAGAACAGGGTAATGCCAGTCTTGAACAAATACTTATCACATGGCAACCCCTCTGCCACGTGGGCCAGGCTGGTGTTTTCTACAGTTCTTTAAGAGAGGAGGGTATGCAGCTGTAGAGTTATGGGATATGTTATTCAAACATATGTAGTGATTTAAAAATCAGTATTTCTGAGTTACATATCTGTTAACATTCTCTTGTGCTCTTAGTGGGCACAGCAACAAGGGGAAACACGAGAGACATGCTGGTTATGCAGTGCTTTCACCTCACCTATCACTCCCGGTGTTTACACAGCAGAGCCTGCCAGTGTCAGAAGCTGCATTTTTCACATACCTGCCCTGCAGCCAGTTCAGGTTACACAGCCTGTTTTGTGGAGCTGCCCAAGTCCTCAGCTGGCAACAGAAAAAAAGGGAAAGGAAAGATAGCTAAAGAAAGGAAAGCAGAATATAAATTCAGCAATCTACTTACTTATCCTTCTTTTCACAAAATGTGTTGAAAACAAGAAATAGATATGGAAAGTATTTTTTTGAATTCTCATGGCTGGCTGCAGGCAGCTCCGTGTGTGAAGCCATGTGTTTGGGTATAGTGTAGTATACCTGAAGTGTCAAATATAGGGATCCCCACAGAATTATAGCTCAGTTTTGGACTCCTGTGACAATGAGAAACCCCGTTTTGCAGATGCAGAAAGGCTGCATTTTCCTGTTGGGTAGGCTAAGTTCTTATGTGTGCAGCAAAAGACTGGTACAGCCTAAGGCCAAGCCAGAAATCTGGTGTTTTGAAATTGCCGGCCTTCTTCTCATAAACTGTGTAATTAGGAACTAAAACTGAAGTCTGATTGTGTGAGAAATTGCCAAACATTACATTTTCTTTCCCATGTTTCCTACTGTGGATCAACTCAAAATGCAGTTTTGAAGGTTAAATAAACTTTTCAGTTGATGTGAATCCCTGAAATCCTCAATAAAATAGATGAGAGAATAGTAAGGGGATAAGAGAAAGAAGGATGTTTAAGATTTTAAAAAATGGGAAAATTAAGGGAGGGGATGACACTTCGAAGACATTTAGATGTCTGTATAAAGTTGTTGAAGATGCAGAAGTGGTGCCAGATTAGTGACCTCATGAGGGGTCACTGTAGTTTAGATCCAGTGATCTCCTGTTGCAGGCTGTGACAGCAGCATCCCAAACACATGGGTGGCAGCTCAATGGAAAATACTCGCCTTCAAATATCACAGTGTTGGTCTAAGAGGTTTAACACTGAAGATGTTATTGGATGTACCTCACTGACTGCTGGCATTGATGCTTGCCCTGTATTTCCTCAGTGTATTTCCTTCATTTCTCTAACACTCTAGCATCACAGAATGTACTTTACATGGTGATTAGCAAGGATGAAGGATTTCTCTGTAGATCAAAGCGTTATTGGGAATCAAGTCTGACACACAGTTCTGCTGTTCTGCTTCTCATTTCTGTGTTGTCAGGTACTTCATTCACATGTGCACAGATGTGTGGGTCATGCCCTGAAGGGCCTGAGCTAATATCCTTGGCTCATGAGGTAACATATGGTGATGTTAAGCTTGTTCTTCCAGTTGCTCGAAGGCACAAACCTCTGTGTCTTTGCAATGAGGAACATTGTTTCTCCACTGCTGCTCAGGATTGTTGCTGAGAAGAGAATGGGCAGAGGAATAACATCAATGAGGTCCAACAAGGAGTCTGAGTGCTGTTACTTCTCTAACGCTGCACACATCTCTTTACATGGAAGCAGTTGGATACCTCAGACTAACCCTCCTGAATGTCTGTCCTAGTCTAAAATGAATTATTTTAACAAACTTCTCCAAACTGCTACCATGGCCAAACACCAGCTAAGACAGCAAACCTCTTTTGCTCCCTGGCAGGCCTTGTGCTTAAATCACTAATCTAGTGAAGCTTTGCAGTATTCTGCTTCAAATAATTCATTTAAATCAATGGAACTACCTGCTCCTAACTGCAGTACATAAAATTCTGAAGAATCAGGGCGGGTTTAGTGATCTTGTTTTGCAGAATTTTAATTAACATGCACTTTGGGTGAGAGCTGTGTGTTCCAGCAGTCTGTGGAAACAGGTCAATGTGACTGAATAGTCCATTAGTTACTTACAAAGCTTTAGAAATCAACCTGAAACATTCCTGACTTACACTGGAACAGAACATGAGATAAAATCAGACCCCCAAATATAGAAATTTCTTCTGCCCCTTGATAGGACCTGAAACTTGTATGGCCATCCTGTGACATATCTGAGGAACAGTGTGAAATTCCTGTAGCCTTCCTGTTTGAGGAGCTTTGCTACAATAACAAACAGTTGGGAGACTTGAGCTTCCCGTTCTGCCCCCTCCCAAAGGATCTGCTGTGTTGCCTCAGCATCCTGTTTTGTGTCTGTGTTTTACACTGTAGCACTCACACCCAAGGTGTGGTCCTAGCATCTTGATTTTCAGCTTTTCCCTTCTTTCAGAGTAGTTAGTTCAGCAATTCTGATATTTTGATGTTTTGATGTTTGTACGTGAGGTAAGCATGAAGAGGGAGAAAAGAAATTTTATCTTGCTTCTTATTTCCCCAGTCTCTTCTTAAAACTCTTTTTAGTTCTTTCCTCTGTGAAAACTACTAATGCCCTGTTTACTGAGACCCCTGCTTTTAATAAATACTTCCTTATTCCTAATTTATACTATTTAGTGTAATGTATTAATACTTCTCATTGCTGGGCACATGTTTGCAGTGTCACTGTTCAGGTAAGACAGTGAATGTTAGGTGGGATTGCCTGCAAACCAACCTTCTAGTTTCCATGGAACCAGTTGTGCTCCGTAGCAGAAACAAATGTGGGCTTATCAGAAACAACCTGCTTTGGAACACCAGCTCTCTCACTGGTTTGGGATTAACAATGTTACAGTTTTTCGTAGCTTCGATAAAGTTAATGTGTAAGAGGAATGTGGCACTTCTGCTATTTATTAGTTAATTGGGCAAAGGGTTAACAAACTGGCTCTAGTAATTTTGGGTGGTGACCAAAACTAGCTTGTGTTCTGTTGTGTGAGGTTTGTCCACTGCTGCTGCTAAAGCTGATGGCAGGATCATACACAGCTTGGGAGAAATGATGTGCAGCCCACACTGTACATATGTCTGGATAGTAAAGGTTTTGGCAGCTCTGTCTTACCTTCAACAGTACAGAGAGGCTGGATAAACTGTTAATTTTGTGATCAGTGTGTGTTTCTTAATTCAAAACTCTCAGGGAGTTTTCCCAGTTACAAGATACTCCCAATAGTAATTTTGTGAAAGAATCACTTTGCCTTTAAAAAAAAAGCATGTGGGTGGGGACACCTGCAATTCAAGAAAGAAAAGACTTGATGAAATGCTAAAAAAAAAAAAAAAGATCAAATTTATAACAATGAGGAAACTTTCGGGGCTGGCTTGCTGATGTTTAAATCAGTTTCTTTGGTTCTACTTGGAAAACTGAAATTGTCTTCCAAAGCTTTCATATTTTGCTCTGGTAACATTTGTGAAACACCCTTTCCGTTGTTGTTTGAATTGGGTATCAAAATAAGAAATACCCAATTTTGAAACAACATGTTTAGGGCTTAATTGACAAGTGGCTTTTGTGGAGTTAAACCTCTCCTGTTCTGCTGTGTGGTTTTTCTTCCTGCTGAGAATAAAATGGAAGTAGCAGGTGACTCTCTGTTGCACATTTTCTATAAGAACTCTTCAGTGATGACTGAAGGGCCTGAACAGATGGATTCTGGATTCTAAAGCTGCTGCTTCTCGTAGTTTCATAAGAAAAGCTGAAAAAGCCCTGCTTTGTGTAAACATAAGAAATGGAAATTGTCTGTGTGGCACTGTTTATGTATTTGTTTTGATTTCATCTTGTTCATCTCCTTTAAAGACCTAATGTCATTAACACAAGAAACAACTTCCTGTGCATTTTAGGATGTCAGATGTTCTCTCCTCGATGGATGGAGATATATATAGATAGATAGATAGATAGATATATTTTTATACTTTCCTAGTCACCATCACCCTGGGAACTGTGAGTGCTGCTCTAATAAATACTAATGCTGCTTGAGTGGAAACATTCTGTAGTTGATTATAAGAATAAAAAGAGAGAGGGAAATAAAAGTAGCAGACTGGGGAGAAAATAGTGAATACAAGCAGCTTTTGTTTATGAGAAACCTTGTGACCTGCTATTATTTTGGCAGTATGAGAGGATCTTTCACTTGCTAGAGAACTGCTGGCATTTGCAGATCTGCTCTAAACCCACTGCTGATAGAGCTGTAACGTGCTAGAAACACACACTGAGTCCACAGTGACGTTGCTTTACTGGCAGAGTTGTGCCATGTGTGATCTTCTGGTGTTAGAGAGCCTCTGTAGCAAATAAGTGTGCAAATGTATCATCCCTTAAATGTACAGCAGCTGCAGCTGACTTATGTGACAAGCTTGTGCCAGCAGATATAGCGCTTCTTTTTCCCCAACACATGCATGTGTATGCATATGCACACTGAGAGGAGAAGAGGCTCGTACAGTGGTGTTCTGGCCTGCAGTGCCACTGCTGCTTTGTTGCCGTGACTGTGGTAATAATATCTAGAAACATCATCATGTAACTTTTTTTTTCTTTTTTTTAATTTGAAAGATGACAAGTGATCAATACTTGGCCAATAGTTGGTAATCTCTTGTGCTTCGCTTTCTATAAACAGATTTCTTGACAATACTGTGGGAGAACGTGTGTATTTGGGGTGGGAGGATCTGAATTCTTTTCCTTCCAAAAAAAAAAAAAAAGCAGAAGGCTTTGTGTTAACACAGGGTGTTTGGCCTTGTCCTGGAGAGGCTTGTGCCACCCTCCACCAGGTGACACAGAGCTCAGATCTCTGCTCCCAGTGCTGAGGAGCAGCTGTTTGGAATCTGCCATCTGCTGCACTGCTCTGTGTCCTCAAAGCTGCTGGGAGCTGTGGGCAGGGAGCACAGCAGGAGGTCTGTCAGCTCTTTTCCAGCCTTTGTAAAAAGTCTAGTTGTAGTTAAGGTTCTGGCCAAGGTGTGGTGGCCTGACTTTTGATGCTCTGGATGCTTCCCCCTTACCCGCAAAGCTGTTTGCTGGAGGCTTCTGAGCAGACCCTCTTAAATTCGAGGGGAAGAAGAGGTAGGAGCACCTTTGAACTAGTGACTTGTTTGCAACATTCACTGCAGGTGTATGGGGGATTGAGTGACTCAAACAGAATCAAATGCGAAGTGATCTTATTGGGTTTCTGCTTTCCAAAGGAACATGTTTATATTCTGTTTTTTCTTTCTGAAGACTGGTATGTAAGGAGTCAGTAACAGTCTTATGTTTGACTTCACATACGTGATTACACTGTGGCTGTGATGGCATGACAGCTGGTCTTCTGAAGTGAAATAAAATAGAGAGCTGAATTGTATTGCAGAAGAGAAACAAGGTGAACAAGAAGAGAAGTTCTGTTCTGTAACTCATGCCAAATATAAAGTATGCAAAATACAGTCATTGCTTTCTACTTCTATGTGTAACTTTGTTTTGGCCCAAAGGGATGTATATCAACAGGAGCTCTGCATGCTCCTTTTACCAGTACTGTGTGTGTCCAGTAGTATGGAATCTTTGAAGGAGAAGCATGGCATATAAGTTTGTGCCCTTTATTGGCATAAGTCTTGCTTTACTCTTTAACTTACCACTTACTTGGATTTTTGAAATGAGGCTTGTATTTTACTGTGAGTGGCTGGAGGATATAAACTCCATGCTCCAGCCCCTGCCAATCTGGCTTCAGCTGCTGGTGAAGCTACCATGCCTCATCTACACTGTTACAACATGCTTTAATTCTTTTTTAATATTTTCTTTTGTGGTCAAAACACACCCTTTTTGTTAGCAAAGAAATAGCCTGTGGCAAAGAAATTTAAAGTCTGTTTGCTACCAGCCTGTGCTGGGGCTGGGTAATTAGTATTGTATGTGCCACAGAAAGGGGGCTGACACATGCTTCTTCTAAGACTCTCTTAAGGCAACATCCTTTGCACATAACACACCCCACCAGCTGCCCTCTTCTTCCCAATACATTTGCTTTCCCACTTAGGAAACAGCTCCAATATTCCTTCTGAATCGTGAAGATTAAATTACGCTTGGTTCAGCTCATCACCAGGGTGTCTTGGGCTTCTTTGAAAGGAAGATTTTAACAATACATGACATTCTTCTTTGCTTACAGAAAAGGTTTGAAGTCTGATATAGTAGTTGCAGTGGACTTCTACTTTTGCCCTCGTTGCTGTAGGTACTGTGGTTGCTTCCAGATACTCTCCAGCCAAGTGAGACCTTGTAGCTCTCAACTAAAGCAGCATTTCTTACTCTTTTCTAATCACATATTTTGTTAACTCTTGAAGTCTCTGACTTAGAGGATGAAATTAGAACTGGTAAACACTGAACCTGAATGGAAGATGCCATTCCTTGGAGCTCCATTTACTTGAGCTGGAGTAAAAAACAGTCTTACCAATATGGTAGTGCTATAAAAAAAACTTACAAAGAAATCACAAATATGTTCTGTTCAGAATTGACATTGACAAAAGATAAAGGTCTGAAAAATGACCCTACCTATTTAGTTCAGTGTGTCAGAATCAACTGTTCCATGTTGTTGCTGACTGCATGGCAAAATCCCAATAAACAAGCATTTTTTTATAGATTTGCAGAACTATGGAGGAGGAGGAAATGCACAGGAAGCAAAGCTGAATGAAGTGTATCAGTACTGAGGAATCTCTGAATTTCCTTTTTAGGAACTGGGTGGCAACTGGAAAAAGTTGAAGGATGTGACATAATAACTTGTAAACTTTTTCTTTGTTACAGGCATCCTGTAAACAGAGGTTTATACAGGACTTGTGAATTACAGCACTTAGGAGGTTGCCTGTTGTTTAAGCTGCATTTTATGGACCCGGTTCTGCAAGTCAGGACTCTGGAAAGCATAAATCTATGAAGTTTAAAATCAAAGTAATAAGCCCTCTTCTGATGCTGAACTGGAAACCCAGGCTAGATTTGATTTTTTTTTTTTTTTTTTCAGCTCCAGCATTGCAGAGAAATCCTGAAGATGACGAAGCTGTGGCTCTCACTGTGCATTTACATTCATAGCTACTTCACTTAATATTTTTTTTCTCTGCTCCTGGAGCTGAAACCTGCTTTGACTAAAGCTTCTGACTTTCAGCAACGTCAGCTACACATCTGACATTGTTTGTTGGGCTTATTTTTTCATATTTCTTTCTTTTTCCCCTATACAAACAAAAACAGGAAGCAGGATTTTGGGGGAGGGGGGAGTTGACATATCCCCTTTGGATGTATTTCTTGCCTGACCTTTTAAAAGGTTGTCTATCAGTGTCAGCGATTATAAGCAGGCATTGTTACTTTAACTAGGCTAGGAAAGGAATGACTCCCCTAAACTTATTAGCCTTTAAAAAGAAATAAAAGCCACTTTCTGTTTTCCCTTGATGTGACATGACTGCAGCTAGCGCTGAAAGGGCTGCGAACACATTGCCGTCTATTTGAAGTACCGAAATAACTCATTAAAGGAGGTCGTCAGTGCCACAGAGCGCGGAGCATAAAGCAGGGCTGTGTTAGCAGCCTGCTGACTAACACAATGCTTTCTGTTTGCTGCCACGGGAGGTACTCTACAGGGCTGGAAGGATGTGACAAGGCCTCTCTTTCAGAAACACAATGGCAAAATGCATTTCAGCTTGTTGTCACTGAGGTCTAAAACCTCTGAAACCTCGCAGTCTTCCCCTCCCTGCCTTGCTGTACACACACAAACCAGTCATCGCTGTGCAACATCTGCACACACCAGTTGCTTCCTCCATTTCATCCTCTGTAGCAAACCAGTTTTATGCAGGACTTTTGGACTGTTTCCTGGCAAAACAATATCTCCTCCTTGACTTGCTGCAGGTGCCTTAATGTGGTATTTTCTTTGGTTGTACAATCTGATATTTTTTGGGAATCAAACACTCTATGAACAATGGATAAAATGCTTCTTATGGATGTTCACTGTGCTCATAGAAAATGGGTGGAATGTGTGTTACGTACTGTAGTTGTTAGTGCTTGCCATGGGAATATAGTGAATATAAGAGTTATTTTCTAGTAGCCCCATTTTAAAGTTGGATGGGACTTACTTGTTTACAGGTTCAAAGGCGTTGTAGCAATTGTGTGCTTCCTATAAAGCTCGAATAAAGCATTCAGTATGCAGGAGAGGGTGAGTAGATTGTGTAGCGTTATTGTCTTCTAGATGCTTACCTAAAAGCTTCATCTGACTCACAAGTTTTGGAATCTCTTCTTGCCCTAGTCCCCAGTGCAGACTCTTTGCACCTTCTTCCTGGGTGATTTCTCTGGGGAGCTTACAGGGAGGAGAGACTGAACAACAAGGGCTGTAGGTTAGGTTAGCACTAGGCAGGACTTGTCTTGTGAAGAGGAGTCTAAAGTAACCTTTTGGAGACTTGCATGTACCACAATACAGAGATCTTGATACTGTGGGACTGCAAACAAGAAACGCTGTGTAGTGAGTAAAAACAAAGTGTTTGTGTTCAGAGGCTGGAATTGAAGGTAGCAGTTCCCATTTGAGAGCTCAAGAGAAGGAGGTACCATCTGTGACTGGAGTGTGAGGAAACAGTTTGAAAGTGTGATTCATATGCTTCTTCCTCTTTGCATTCTTGAGAAAGCAGTTGTCTAACTAAGGATCTTACTAAAGATTTGTATGCATAAATATTGAACATATGGTTTCCTCTACTAGTTTACTAGTGAAGCTGGAATTACTGTGTGTAAGTTCTCTAATTTCTGAGGTCACCAGCCATACCCAGTGAGGTTGTAGCTCAGTTTAAACTAATGCACTCTTTTGCTTTCCCTTCCTTTTCTTACCAGCAGAGGTGTTTCACCACTTCTTGCAGCATCGTTGATCCATGCTGCCGTTGATGAAGTTCTCCAAACAGACTTGACTGAATTTAAGCTGCAAAATGTGGAAACAGAGGGAGAAGGAGATGAGGAAAGGTTCACCTGTAAGTATACTCTTTCCATCTGTGGTTTTCCCAGAGGCTGTCTGTCAGAAGACCTCAGTGTTTTGAAGTGTTTCCCAGATTATTTGGTTAGGCTGCCTGGCAAGCAGCAGTGAGCAGAACTTTATTTGCTTCTGCTGGGTATCTGTGAGATGAAAGGAAGCTGTGCTAGTTTTGTGGGCAACATGCAAAGGCGATGTCTGGAGCCCTGGACTGATCGTGTGGGTTGGCTTTCTGGAAAAGGAAGAGAGTGCCCTTTTCTCATTGGTAGGCTGATCTTAGCTAAGACTCCTTTGTTTTGACAGTGGCATCTTCACAGTTGCTGATATGCAACCACGCCAACACCTTAAATTCATCCATATAAACCATCTTGCTTTTGTCTTGGGAACCAGATTTTGAGACCTCTGGCATTCCACAACTTGAACATCCTGAAACTCCAGATTTTTCTCTTGGCAAGTTTCTCAGTAGTCACTGGCCTTATTGATGATTTCTTCTCTTGCCACCCTCCCTATATTCTCAGACTTCCTTGTTGTTTCAGTGGAAGTGGTTCAGTAGGACATAAACTGACCCAAAGCCAGGCTAATGCTTTTTCAACCCTTGTGTCCAAGACAACAGCAATATCATCTTGAAGGCTTTTCTGAACACTTGATTATTTCCTTTTCTTTTTTTTCAGTAGGGAGAAACTCCTACCATTATATCTTATTAATTTTACTTACGTAATGATAACATTTATGTCTAATATGCCAGACTGACTTTTGGGTCTCTTTATGATTTTGCACCTACTTGATAAGCCTCTGTTTTGAAAGAGAACTAGCAAGTGACGAAGCTGCTGTTATCCTTGATGTCATCCTAGTTACCATTGCAACTTCCTCTCAGGACCCCATTTTAATTCTTGCAGAGCCTGTACAAGCAGAGTGCTGGATGTGTATATGTAGCTGTAAGGAAAGAAATTTGAAGGAAAGACAGGCCAAAAGATGGGGTAATGTAGGAACGCAGGGCACAGCACTGACTGTTTTGTCTTTGTGCTGTCAGTGCTGGATGGGGAGTCGCTGCAGCGCTGCTTCTTTAACAAGCTTCGGGACATTTGCTCTGAGTGGCACAAGCAGTTGCCATCACTGAGACCCCTGGAGCGGTTCCTGCTTGTTTCCATTCACGCCATCCGTAACACTCGACGGAAAATGGAGGATCGCCACGTTCTGCTCCCAGAGTTCAACCAGCTGTTTGGTTTATCAGTAAGTCTGGACATGGCTGGGGAGGCCAGTTGGGTAGCTTTTCAGCACTGCTGTAAATACAATGGCCTAGTGATGGATGGCCTGTGAAATGGCAAAGATTTGTTGCCACAAGTTATTTATCATGTCTGTGCTGGAGCAGGGACTTAGTGACTCAGATTGCTGGGGGCCAACTACTGCCCTGATAAAGAAGTGATACAGGGAGGATCTTGTGATTTTGGGTTTCATGTCATGAGTGATACAGGGAGGTGGGAAGTTCACCTAGTGTTATGTTGCTGGAGTTACAATGTTCTTGTGACTGACACAACTTAGATATTTACTGAGAGCAGCCCTGGGGAGAAGGACCTGGGGTGTTGGACGAGAAGCTCAGAGTGACCCAGTAGTGTGTACCTGCTACCCATAGAGCCAAATGTGCCCTGGGCTGCATCCAAAGCAGCATGGGCGGCAGGTCAAGGGAGGGGATTCTGCCCCTCTGCTCTGTCTTTGTGACACCCCACCTGAAGTGCTGCATATAACTCTGGGACCCACAACAAAAAAATGAGATGGACCTGCTGGAGTGAGTCCAGAGGAGGCCAAAAAGATGATGAGAGTGCAGGAGCACTTCTGCTGTGAAGACAGGTTGAGACAGCTGGGGTTGGTCAGCCTGGAGAAGATTCTGGGGAGCCCTTTGAGCACCTTCCAGGGTCTAAAGGGTTACGGGAGAGGGGCTTTTTACAAGGCATGTAGTGACAAGAAAAGGAGGAGTGGTTTTAAACTGAAAGAGTGCAGATTGACTTGAGATGTGAAGAAGAAATTCTTTACTGTGCGGGTGGCAAGGCCCTGGCACAATTGCCCAGAGAAGCTGTGGGCTGCCCCATCCCTGGACGTGTTCAAGGCCAGGTTGGATGGGACTTAGAGCAACCTGGTCTAGTGGTAGGTGTCCCTGTCCATGGCAGAGGGGCTAGAATGAGACTGTATGGTCCCTTCCAACCCAAACCATCCAATGACATTAGGAACAAAAGGGGGGAGAACAGCAGTTGTATAAGTACCATAAATACCAATTAATTAAACTGCTGTAGGCCTACATAACCAGCCATCTGCTGTTTCAATTCCAGGTTATATTCAAGGGCATTAAGTGACTACCAGTAAACAAAGAAAAGTAATTCCCTTGCAAAGTACCCATTTTATCCATTTTGTACATGTGTAAACAGATTTAAATTGCTGTTTGTGTGAAAGAAAGCCCAGAATAAAGAATCTTTGCTTGTTGGTACCAGTCTGCGAGCTGTATTGTTTTTGAACATGAACTGTCTTCTCCTCTCTCCTTCCCTGCTAAAGGATGATGTTGACCGTGCTTACTTTGCGGTATTTGATGGCCATGGTGGAGTGGATGCTGCCAATTACTCAGCAACCCATTTACATGTAAATGTTGGGTTACATGAAGAGATTGTTAAGAATCCAGCTGAGGCCTTGAAATGCTCTTTCCAGAAAACAGATGAAATGTTTCTTTTCAAAGCCAAAAGAGAGGTGAGTGGGTAGAGATTAATTCCATTGTATTTAAGTAACACTGAGAACTGTTGGACAACGTGGTATTACCCAGAAAATTCTGCCGGTACAGTTTCTTTGAATCACTAGCTTCTTTATGAAATTATGCTACATGTAAAGGTTTTCTTTGATCAACTTATTTCTTATTTTGAGGAAAATCAAAATGACAGTGCTTGAAAGTTCAAGATGAGTAATTGAAAAGAGGTGTTAAAGTGGTTTAAATGGTTCTGACATACCAATTATTTGAGAGAACACTGCTGCCTCTTTGCCTAAATTGGGGAGCCTCTAGATGTTCTATTTTTCTGCCTCTTATCTGGAAAAGATATTTTGCTCTTCCCTATAATATGGTCACTATCTTCCTCTTTCCTGTGCCACCATTAGTGTCACAGGTGATTGCAAGTGAAAAAAGAGTTCTATTATTTAAATCAGACTCTTCAGTTCATTAAACTTATTGATCAGCTTTGAATCAAGTTGGTATGATGAACATTCTTTGTTCAAATCTATGTAGTGGGAGGATGATTTATTACACAATTTGAGAACTCTTTTATTATGGCTATATGGAAGTATTCATGGTTAATCTGTCAGTTAGGTACAAAAGAGGGACCAGCATCTCCATGAGGTCTGAATCACTTATCTAGGACAGTTAGATTCTTTCCTTTGTTGACATTCTTATTTAAATACCCAAGGATAAAGGGATGTATGTGGAGCAAGGTGTCTGTAGTTTCTAGTGTTAGAGTGGAAGATGTGAAAGGGATTGGAGAGACCTGTGTGTGTTTGTGAAGTGTTCATAATACTGAAATTCAGATCCTCTTGCTTTTCTATATCTCTGTGTTTTAAGCAATAGAGCTCTTATTCTCCTAGATCAGTTTTGGAATTAATAGCAGAGAAGGAAGAACATAACAGAGGTCGTATTAACCACCTGCATGCTAGAAAATATGTTTATAAACAGTTTATTTCAACTTTGTCTACGATCTTGTACCTTTTTTTCATGTACCTGAATTAGGATTGGCAGGTCTACTCTGCTGCATTTAGTGTGATTAAACCTGAGTTTACACTATTGCCATATATCCTAGTAGGGCATGTTGAATGTTCACCAGACATCCCTGTTTCCTTCTGTAGAAGCTGCGGAGTGGCACAACAGGGGTATCTGCGTTGATTGTAGGGAACAAACTGCACATAGCGTGGCTGGGGGACTCACAGGTGATGCTGGTGCAGCAAGGAAAAGCTGTGACATTAATGGAACCTCACAAACCAGAAAGAGAAGTAAGTCTGACTGGTTAATTTTTTCTCCTAAGTGTGTGTTGTCAAGATCTCTCATGAAACCTTTTGGAATCAAGCCTTGTTAAGTGTTTGGTGCTTTAAATAATTACATATATTGTATGAGAGGATCTGGAGAATGAACAAATTTTTTTTGCATACACTCCTGTGTCTTGACAAGGTGATTCCTGCACCTTGGCTGCTTGAAAGTACTGATGGTACTGGTAGTCCTGACTTCAGTTCCTGCTCAGACTGTCTGTTCGAAATTTGTAGTAATTAAAGACTTTTACAGGATATTTGTGTGTGTGTGTGTGTGAATTTAAATTTGCCTATTTCAAAATAACTTACTATTTCGAGATTAATAGCTATTTAAAATGTTATCATAATGCAAGTCTTTCACAATATGCAGTACTGTCAATGAAAAGCTAACACTAATCTACTGACCTAACTGGCTTAAAGTGTATTGCATTTCCTATCTGTTTTAAATAGCCAGATATGTTATTACATGAAATTGGATGGGGGCCTTGCAAGTTTAGCTGGCATTGCAAGACCCTTTGCCTTCATTGCATAAATATTTGTAATAACTGAGTAGTTAAAGAAGTATCAAGGCAAATGCTATTGTTACTTTGCCTAGTTATCTTGTATTTCATTCCAAATATATTTACCCAATTGCTGTATGAGATGACAAGAAGTGTCAGGAAAGAGTACTCATCCATGTGGGAAAGATCATGACAATACAGAAACGTAAGAATTCTGCTTTTTTGTGGCCAGGCCATAGCGTGGTTGGGAAGAATTGGTTTGTTTCCAGTAACCCTATGTGCATGTTTCTGCAGTAGATTCTGCTGTGTGTGCTTACTGTGTTCACAGTAGAAATACAGAAGCTGAAACAGCATAAAAAATGTATTCCCCTGTTTTTCAGGATGAGAGAGCACGGATTGAGACTCTGGGTGGCTGTGTAACCTACATGGACTGCTGGCGGGTTAATGGTACCTTGGCTGTTTCCAGAGCAATTGGTAAGAAAAACCATAGGAATTAGTAAATGTCAGATTATATTTGATTGAAATACACCACCTGAGATTGCAAATGGTATTTTGCTCAGCATCAACCACATAATAAACGACTCTTACTGTCTTTCCCATAAGGCAAACTATAGGACTTACATGACCTGCAGATACATCATGGTATTGGTTTTACCGTGAGCACAGGATATTCTTTTATTTTACGTACTAGCCATGATAATCCTAATTTTTTTCTACTTCTAAGCTTTTTACTTCTTATAAATTCCTTTGATACTGTGGTGTTTTGTAGTAGTTTGACAAATGTGTAGCATTTAATTTGTAAAAGTGGATGAAGCAATATATGTTTATCTATTCTTCTTTATGTGCCCGAATATCTGCTTTTTGGGGAAGTTTGTCCACTTTCATGTGAATGTATCTTTCTCCTTGACTGTGGATCTTTCTCTTTCAAATCATACATATCCAGCAATTTAGAGTATTTTGATTTTAGTATTCCAGAATCTTTTTAAATAAGCTTACTTTGCTATTAACCGATTAGGACAAAAAAGAGAAAAAAACATGGGCAATACAGTAGATAACTGTAATGTATGAGTGGAAACAAATTAGTATAAATTTGCATTAATACTATTTGGGTTGGTAGCAACCCATATTTACTAAGTGTGTCCATATAAAACTGATGAACTAAACACAGATTCTGATGACATTGTGCTGTATATCTGTATAGCTAAGAAAAATCTTATTTTCATAGCATGCTGAAGGCTGTATAAGAGGCACACCTGCAAAATGAAGGCCTTGCCATCTCCTTGCACAAATATATTTCTGAGAGAAAAAACGTAGTAATAATTTCTTTAGTTTCCCTGCAAAATTAGGAAAGCATAAATTAAAGCAACCCACTGGATTTAGGTAGATTCCAAGTGTTCCAAGACAAAGGTCTTCCATGCTTATTCCATAGCTTTTGACTACTCTTATCCTGCATCAGGTACCTCTGGAATATGATCTGGCTGTCCTTGAGGACGGTAAAAGCAATTGGTGGGTGAAGAAGTGCCTGTTTACATTTGAAGTAATAAAGCCTTTGTTTTGATTGCTTGTCTCAGGTGACATATGCCAGAAGCCCTATATCTCTGGGGATGCAGATGGAGATTCCTTTGAGCTGACTGGTTCAGAAGATTACTTGCTCCTGGCCTGTGATGGATTCTTTGATGCCATCAAGCCCTATGAGGTTGTAGACTTGGTCCTGGAGCACTTAATGCAGACCAAAGGAGAGGGGCTCAAAGCAGCAGAAAGACTGGTGGCTGCTGCCAAGGAGAATGGATCCAGTGACAACATCACTGTTCTAGTGGTGTTCTTGAGGCATCCCCAGGACATCTTGGCAGACTGTCTCAGAGACACGAAGAGCCTTGGGGCTGATGATGATGCTCAGAGCTCACCCTTTCATTTCCTCGGCTGTAAGCCAGCAGCCACACAGTGACAGAGTCTGTTTAGTCCAGAATGCTCAGATAAATTCACATAAGGAACTACTTTCCACTGAAGAAGCCTCTAATACAGTAGGCAAAATGTATCAGGAAAAAATGACAAATGGACAAACATGGAACAGAAAGGCAAGACCCTTTTTACTATGTTCCCATTTGTCTTTTCCTTCCTTCCTTCCTCCTCCCTTCAAAAAACACTGAGCAGACGTGGAGGTTTGTACAGTTATTTCATCTCTGGGAGCAGACACTAAAGTGTGTCCCAGGGCTGCTGGTCATATCCCTCTACCTTGGAAGTGGTAAGAAACCATAATATGTATAAGCTAATGGGTAAGAATACCTGTTTATGAATTCTGAGTGAAAATTTAAATTAGTGCTTAGAAAGAACACTGTATGTTGTATTTAATTGTAATGTTACTTTGGAGGTTGGAGGGGAGAAGCTGTTCCCATCACAGAAAATTTCTTCCTGTGTGTGTTCTGTAGGAACACACTTGTGTGAGGCACTGGGTGACCAGAGTGCTGTGTAGGGTGCTTTTGGTTTGTACCAAAGATGATATTACAAGAATGGTGCAGCCTCTTTATTCAAACAGAAACATTTAATTTTGTGTGTATGGAGAGCAGAAAATGAAAACTGGATGCTCCAGAAAAAGAGCAGGAAAACTAACTAGAAAAATCCCAGGGAAAATGATAGAAAGTGAACTGCTTTCTGCGATGCTCTGGTTTAAAAACTGGAACCTGATATTTAACTGCAGTGGATTATTCTCCCTAACAAACGTGCTTTATTGGCTATTTGGCAACCTGAAAAGAAAGGACCCCTCAGGTTGTATTTGAGAGAGATCTTTACAGTATGTGTGCTCAAGCAGGTAAATGTGCCCTTCCTGCCACTATTTTGTGTACTATAACAAAGGAGAATTTTATTTTTATTGTAAGTGGCTTTTTAATTTTCTGAACTTTACAGTTGGAGGAATGTTTTGCAGTGTTACTTTATTTTGTTGTGGTTTTTATTTAAACCGGAATTTTAAAGTGGCTCTGTGTTTATTATCTGGTATAAAAAAACTGACTACCCTCAAGTGCCTTAAATATTTCACCCAAGGATTGCTGGCTGCCTATCACATGATAAGCTGGCTTTTACTGTTTTTAAAATGTGACCTTTTTATTTCAGTAATGCACTTAAATGTTTCAGTTTTGTGAATTATCGTAGTAGTAACTAGGTTTCAAGAAAACACGTCTTTCATTGTTGCCAAATGTTGTGGTTTGCAGTAAAAGCTTCACTTGAATTACTCCCTGCCCAGTGCAAAAAGCTGTAGTGAGTTAATCATAAAGTAACAATCTGAGTCACTATGCCTTTCATTTAAAAACAAGTAACTTCTGTCCTCCACAAGAAAATTCAGTAACACAAACTAGAAACAGTTTAGTAACAGTTTTTATTAATGCATACTTAATTTGGCCTTACTTCCTGAACCTTTGGGTCTAGATAACTTTCTAAGGAACTGTGAAGCTCAGAGGATGTAAGAGTCTTAATGAGTGTGGAAGGTGTTGCACAACTGTTCCATTCATTCCGTGCTAGAGCCTCTGGTTGTGTTTTGTCTTGCCTGGCTCACGGGACTCAGCAAGATCTGAAGGCTCAATGGTAAATTTGTTATTAATTTCAGTGTCTAAACAAAAAGTGCTTTGCATCTAGCAGCAAGATTGTAAGCCTAACTTAGAAGCACATGTTATTGCGACATGTCAGTCCTGTTGATTAAAATATGCTGAACATTAATGTTGCTTGGGGAGGAAATTTAGGTAGAAGGGATGGCTCAGGGGAAGAATGGAGCAGCATTGGTTGTGTCCCCAGTGTCTCTGGATCATTGACTGCTGTGGAGCAATGCAGTGACCCGAGTGAGCTGAGGTTTTTGCTGGAATGCTACAGATGATCCTGTGGTTTAATGTAGGAACTGCTCAGTGAGCTACTCTCTCGTGACACAGCAGCTGAGAGAGTGACTGCCTTGTTTTGCTGTGCAACAACGGGAGCTTTTCCTCTGAAAAGAATGTGAGCAGTTTTCCATCCTACGTTTTGGTGTCCTAAAATGTGTGGGGAAGGCTTTCTGTGATGGTAGCCTGAGAGGGTGGGTATCAGTTTTTGTAGTGAACCTACTTCAGTTGAGAAAACCCTTTGTAGTAATCCCTTTGGATTTATCGTCTCATCTCTCTTTGATTTCTAACCCAGATATTCAATGTCATGCTAAATTCTCATGACCACTAGTGCCTCTTGGTGTCTTGGAAATAGTTCTCAGTATTAATATGGTAAAAATCACACTGAATTGTTTGATTTCAGTGCTATCTGAGGTTTATCAGGAGAGGGGGAAGCTATTGTATTCATGAAGGGAGGTGTGAAGTGTTGGTAAGTTCATGGTATGGTTTAATAGTTTCTGACATTTGCCAGACTTCCTCAAAGGTGGAGGGGACTGAACAAGCCAAATTCTTTGTGGTGATCCTTTTATTTTGACCTTTTCTGGGCAGATTTGCATTACAGAGGAAACAAAGTCTTGAGCGAATGGATACTTACAGCTTTGTGAGAATATCCTTTGTTGTTTCAAATTTGATAATTTTTGTTTTATGGGAGCTAGGTGAAATGGGCCTTTAGAAAGCTGCCTGTAGCAATCAAAAAATCCAGTTCTCAAGCTGTGCCCTAGGGAAAAAATTCTACATTCTGTGAAGCTGTTCCCTTATATAAATGTATTCATTCTGAATGACTTAGTGCCTCATTTCTTTGAGATGTCTTTGGGTACTTACACAGATTGTAATGTGGATTAAAAGTATTTCATTTTCAGAGACTTCTTACTAACTTTAAAAAGTCTGGTCAGGTCTGCAGGTGTTGTAATGGGTCAAAAATCACATCAGTGGAATAAATAAGTCTTTAAGTGTCATTTACAGGAAAATCCCAAATGCAGTTTTGGGGGAAAATAGATTTTGGTGATGTCTTATCTATTCTTGACAGCCTGATCAAAACCTATGGAAACTTGTTGGGGGTTTTTTGTTTGTTTTGTTTTAAACTAAAAAAAAATTTCAATTTGATATTGAAAGTATGACACAGGATGCAAGTATGGATTTTGGAAGTGCACTTCTAAAATGATCATCAGGATGGTCTTATTCTTGGGATGGCAGTGATACAAGAAATCAATTTTGGTTTCATTTTTCATTTTGATATCACTTGTAGAAGCCACAGTCTCTAACGCACAATACTGTTACAAGGAAAACCACTAATATGGGTGGTGAGGAGAGAGGGGAAGGAGCTCTAGCAGAAGGTATGAAATTAAACTAAATAGTTCAAAATATGGAATGATGCTATATGTTGAATTTACAGTACTAATCTACTATGTTACCTTTTCTCTTAAAGCTTCTTGGATTTCTGGTCTTGACTGTTCTGTTTTTCTTCCCTCCTTTATTTAAAAATAAGATCTAATTTTGATGAGAGAATGCTCTGGCCTCTCTGGGCCTTCCCAGTGTCATCTACAATATATTAATAGTTGTCCACCAGTGTCAAATCAGCTAATGACAAATTGAGTAATCTGTGTGTTTTTCATGTTGTCTTTCTGATGGGCCTTCAACAAAAGCAGTTCTTGAGTGTAGCCAAAACCTTTGAGGCTGTAGACGTTAGCTGAAGGATTCAAGACAAACGTTCGATGAAAAATGAAAGTATTTTCATGTCTTACTAAGCTCAAAATGAACGTCTGCTGCTGCATTTTAGCACCCAGCATAAGAAAAATTGCTCTTCAAAGGAGCCTGCATTTGTAAAACCAAGCACAGTTAAATTCTTGTGTTGCTTGATTGGAAACTGGCTTTTGTCATTTTATTTAGTGGGTATTCAATATCTCTTTAGCTTATGGGTAAATCATACTTCTACCTTCCCTTCCTTGCCTTGTCTTCTCCTACAGATACACATACCTAAGGCAGTGAAATCTGGGTCTGACACAGACAAGATTAAAATTTTACAAATGACATTTGTTGGGGGGGTTCATTTTGGCTTTTTTTTTGCCCTCGAGATATGATAGAAATGCAGGCAAATTTTTAGAACAGAGATTAAGTAAAATCCACCCTCTGAGTGATGGAGGAGTGAAAGAGAGAGACAGGAATGCATTTAAGTATTATTAATGCCTATTTTAAAAAGGAAGTGGGCTGGAAAATGGAGCTACAAATGTCAGTTCTTTAAAGCGAAATACCAGTGCTTGAAAGAATTAGAAACACACCCATTAAAAAGGCAGAACTCAGCTGAGGCAACTCTGTCTTCAAACAGCCAAGGGAGGAATCACACTGAAAGTGTCCAAGGTGACTTACTGTGACCCCTCAGCACTGCCTTGGAAGCAAATGCTACTAAATGGATTTTTCCAAGCGTCCTCCCACGTAAAGTGGTGCTGAGAGGGAGCATCCAGGGTCTGCAGCTCCTGCTCACTGTGAGTGCTGCTGTGAGGAAACGCCCTGGGGTGTGTCCATGAGCTCTGGAGGATGAGGAATTGGGCACGGAGTGGTTACAGGAGAGTTGGCAGTTGAATAGTGTTAATCACACTGATGACTTTAATAGCATTTAATAGACACTTATCTGAATTCAGAGTCAGATGCAATACTGCTCTTTTAAAAACAATTTCCAATGCTACTAACTTTCTGTCATGAAGAGCCACTAAAATTTCCATTTTTCTGTTGGATGTTGGGAAAAGTGCTTCTCTTGCTTTCTCAGCTCTGGAGATAAGTTGGCTGTCTGCACTGGAAAACCCGTTTTCAGTTGGTAGCTTAAAGCAGCTGTTTGGGGTTGAGGATTCCCTCCCAGGCAATGCCTTAAAAGCTAACAAAAAGGTGTTTCCAAAATAGGTGGCTGAGGAACACGGGTATTTGTAAATGGTAACCAGCAAATACCCTCAACCTATATACGGCATAATCAGTGAAGTCTAAATTAATATTCCAGCTTCAGTCTTTGTGTAAGTTTGACTCTGTTGAGTAAATTACTCGTATTCTTGCAGATGCAGGCACTGAGTGCACAGTACCAGCCAGGGTCTATTCTAGTCTTATAGTATTGAAGTATCAAGCAAATGCTTTAGGGAGAAGGTGGGGGGATGTTAGCCACAACAGAGCAGATTGCAGATGATTCATGGATAATTTAGCTCTAGTTAAGCCTGAATTAAATTTCCCTGCTTAGTTCTATTACTGTCCCTTTTGCAATTCGACCTTCAGACAAAATCCTACTAGGAAGAAGTGGTCCATTCCCCTTTTCGAAGAGCAAACCTTCCTGATGAACAAAATGCCATCCAGGAAGGGCTGGAGAAGGAGAAAAATGAGCTTTTAAATGTGTGCAAACCTTCCCAACCTACATGAAGTCATGTATTCTCCCTAAACACAAGCTGATAACAGGTCCGGTTGCATTTGAATAGTGCTGAAAAGCAGTGGGGTTTCTGCCAAGCTCATCATAACCTTTCAGACAGCATCAAAACCAAGAGTTGGTCCTCTCCCTGTTACTAAACTGAGCCTCTAAACCAGCCAGCCCTGTGGAGTATTTGTTTTGCAGCACTGACAGCTCTGAACTAAGCCAGACACTTTCTGCATGTGTTTTGGTTGGTTTTAATATGTTTATTGGGGTTTATTTTATCTAAAGCTATTTTTATTGTTATCAGTCATGTCAGCTGAAAAGTAATCAAATGGAAACATAAAGGAGCGACTGGACCTCTGAACACCTGTCTGTCAGAGACACTTATTAAAATACTGCCTTAAAATGAGCTGGTAGGTTCTTGTGATAGATAACCTTATCTCTGCATGGAACAGGAAACCAAAATCTTACAGAGAATCACTTAAGCCTTTATTTTGGTGTGACCCCTCAGAGCCTGAACACTCACAAGCTGTTCAGTGTCCCTGGTTTAATGTGTTTTCCAAGCTGTTGCTGATGCACACAAAAATAAACAAGAGCCAGCTGTGTTGGCCACATAGAAAATTTAGTGAGATGCAGCTTTTGTTACAAAGAAGAGGACAAAATCAATAGGAAAAGAAATGTTTTCAGGCTTCTTGGAGTGCAAACAATGGAATAAAAAAAGCAGCCTTGAAGAATTGGCAGTGCACTGTCTACTGAAAACCACTGCTTTAAGCAAATGAATTTGGCTGCTTTGTAACATCTGCCTTATTTTGATAACAAACTCCTCTCAGTCAGAGTTTTATGTCTTATTGTGTGCTTTTAGTCTGAAGAGAGAAGATACATTCAGCTCCTTAGGCAGTTGAATATATCTGTGCTTTGTGACTAGTTAGATTATGATTATTGATTACTAATTGCCAGGGGACATTAATATATCAAGTACTGAACTTGTTAATGATTAAATGGTTCTGAATTTCCATGCACAGGAACTTCATTGGTCCTTCCTGATCTATCGGGTTGCTTCTCGAAGTTAATTATCATTTTTGAGGCAATACATTAGGCATGTGGAAGGTTTGTTGCTTTGACAAATGGAGCTGGAAGGTGTGACCATCATTCCCTCTAGGAACTATTTATCCTTTTATCTAAGCAATGATGGTTTTTTGGGATGTCCAAGGATAAAGAAATAATAGCTAGGGAACTAGACTGATCCTGTGGGGAGCTTCTCAGGGCAATAAAATGCTATGATTTCCTTTTTTTCATGCTGCCCTTTTGAACTTTGTTAAAAGGTATTCTGCTGAATATTGGATGATTAATGCTGCTTTTTTCCCCCCCTTTTTCTTTTTTTTTAATCTTTTTTTTCTTTCACCTTGTTTAATAATAGCAAGATATTTGTTTTATTGTGGGTTAAAAGTTTATACTGGCCTCTTTTTTGTCAGTATTAAGTTTTAACTCTAAGTACTTTTAATTTAATGACTTCAACTACTTTCAACTTCCTCTTCTGAAAGTCTGTTTCTGCTCTGTCTCCTCCTTATTCTCTTCCCAATTTTCTCTCTTCTATCTTTTATGTCCTTTGTCATACCCCAGACCCTCTCACAACCATGGTGCTTCTTAGACTGTAAACTCTGTTAGCTGTTAAGTTAGTTTAGTTGCCATTTTATAATTTTAATTTCATCTGTGTCCATAGGGAACGTGGTCCGATTTTTGGAGGCCTGCAACACCAACCAGAGTGTAAACAGTGCTATGTCAGCTAGGAAGATAAGAGACTACAATAGCTGTTGTGTCTTTGGCATGGACCAGTACTGGATGTCTAAAAAGAAAATTCTGTTATTTGCATGTTATTCCATAGGAATACTTAAGCTTATTTCAGGTAACAGTAGCTCTCATCCTGATTACAGGACCAGAAACATTCTTGTCTCTGTATTTCCTTGTTCCTGCAGATTGTTTTCAAACATTTGCACTGTTTAGAGTGGGGGAAAAGCTTTCTGACTTCCTTCACCTCCTCAGCTCTCTCTCTCTCACCCCAGCTGGCCAAGCAGACAGGCTGGTAACAGAGCAGTCCCACGGCTCGTCGGCCCTTCGGTCGGTGTCATTCTCCAGGGTCTGCTCTGTAAGGTAATGTCAGTCCTGTGCTTACGTAGTGGTAAGTTAGACCTCTGTGGCTACTGCTGCTGACTTAAAAATATATGTTCTTATCAGTATTAAAATAGTACAAAAGCAGAGCTGTTGCTTTAGGCACATTTCTTGCCACTGTGTTGGTTAATGAACCTTGAATGAAAGTAAGAGGGCCAGGGGCTCTGAAATAGGAGCTGTTAGCCAAGTGTTGTAGAATCATAGTCCTTATTTATTTTGTATGCTAATCTGCACTTGTGACCCTGAGCAGAAAAGCTGCAGTACAGCAGGTTTTATAAGCTGTGGCTTAACCAGTTATCTAGTCTCTTAAAACTTATTTGAACTGACTGGTTTTATGCACAGACCAGAACCCTGTTGCCACTGATCATTAAATGCTATGCATATTGTACTTTCATTTACGTGGATTGTTCTAATAGTGCTTGTGTGTATTATGCTACATTGCCGTATTTTTTTATATATGTATGTATTGCATGAGGTTTAATTGGGATTTTTTGTATTGTCACTTTTGTATTCACACAGTGCCTCATGTATCTATTTGCATATTGCAAGAAATTGTTTCAAAGCAGTGATTGGAAACAGGTGGGGATAATAACTCACCACTGTAGGATCTGATGTTTCTGAAGTATTAATAAAAGTACAGTGATTCAAAGCACTGTTTGTTTCTTTCCTTAAATATGTTTTTCATTTTAATACTTCAAATAGCTGGATCCACAATGGTCATGTTGCACATCTTTGAGTGGTTACCATCACCACATCTTACCTTCTTCCATAGGGCTTTTCTGGGAAAAGAAACCAGTGGAAGCACTACAAGGAAACAATCCTTGGAATCACACAGCGTGCTTGCTTAAAAAGATGAATGTCACTAAAACTATCTTGTATTGTTTACCTCCAATTCATGGATTTGATCTGTTTTCCTTTTTTCCTTTTACCAGCTGGCCACAGTAACACAGCAGGTTAAATTGAGCATACCATATATATGTCTTACAGTAATGGGATAATGATCCAAAAGACCCTGTTGCAACAGAGATTATGACAGTTTTTGTTTACTTGCATACTCGTTAAGGAAGTGGTCTTTAACTGCTGAAGTGGAAGGATGAAGAATGAATTCTTAAACTGTTAGGGCTGATTTACTACAGAACATAGAGGAAGTTCTAAGAAGGATGGTAACTATCAAAATATAAGTATGACTTGGAAGCTAAGCTAATGTGGGATTGTTTCTGAAGTGCAGATGTTCAAGTCCTCAGGAAGACATGTCAGGAAGAGCAGGACAGAGGTGGGAGACTTGACAGAAGTCAAGACTCTGTTTAACAGTCTTAGGGATCTGAGAGATGCAGTCTTTCATGCAGTTTGTCTAAATGCTTATGTATTTATTCCAGTGAAGAAGAAAATAAAAGTGTACTAAGAACCCAGGAGACAGCATCGGAGGGAAGCAGATATAGTATTTCTTGAAATTCAAAAGTAAGTATAGCCATAATGAGTCATCAGGTAGATTCTGGTCAAGATGCTGTGGGCATGCTTGATCCTACTTCAGATCAAATGCCAAATCTCTTGAAAATATCTTTCATTTCATGGTTCTAAATGTTTTGTGGGTTTGTTGTTATTTTTTTTTAACAGTAAGAATTTCAGGGGTGAAAATTCACTTGTAATAATCTGTAGAAAAGCAGCAAATTCTCAGAGAAGTGTAGGGTGGGGATTTGCTTGACTGAGTTTAGCGGCATTTTCCCAGCCTGTGATTCACTGAGCTCACCAGGGAGCATAAGCAACAGCTGCCTGCCACTGTTCTTTTGTGGTTTTGTAAGGCAGCAATGGGAATCCATCATTCAGGTAACTCCACAGTCCAAAGGCAGCTGCAGCTGATTTTTGCCAATGACAATGCAGAGCTGAACAAAGTCACTCCCCTGTCTCATAGGCATCCCTGGCACTTCCTAACAAAGCATGCTGCCTTTCCACACCTTTGAGCCCACTCCAGATGAGTTGAGAACAGGGCTGGACATCACTGTTGTTTCTCCTTTCTAGTACCCAACATTGGCTTTACTGTCTCCTTTTGAATAGTAGGAGGTGAAATCCAGATGTTGGCCATTCTTGGCTGTGCTGTCTTACTCTGTTTTCTTTCTCATCTAGCAGATCTCCAACAGCCCATGTGTTCAACATGGGGCTCAGAGCCAAACTTCTGCTCCTGTTCCCAGTCATTGCAGGTTCTGTTGCTGGTGGGTTCGAGCAAGAAGCAAATCAATAAGCCTATGGAAGGAATGTAAAACTTTGATTTAAAGCTACATGAAGCTAAACTTAGGTGTCATTGATGGGGTTCATGGCACAAAAACATTATCCACCTCGATTGTTTGAGCAAGGAATAACAAATCTTCATGTCCTGTTTAACTACTCTGATTGGATATGTTTCTTTGTGGAAAATGTGCTGTAAAATCTGTAGCCACTCGTTTCCTAGACTGTAGGAAATACTGAAATAACAGTGGTGACGAGGCAGATGTTTCTATTTCAGCCTGAATTAGTGACTGTGGCAGCACAAATGAGGGCTATTTAATTCTTCTAGAGCTGCTCGGTTTACCTTGACCAGTATTTGCTGATTTCATCCACATTCTCTACAAACTTTACAGGGGAGAGGGTTGCTATGCAGAAATAAATTCATTAGCTTGTCATGGTTTGATCCCAGCTGGCAACTACATACTGTGCAGCTGCTCCCTCTCTCCTCCCTGCCCAACCCCCAGGCAGGAGGAGAATGGGGGGAAAAATTTAAAACTTGTGGGTTGGGATAAGAACAGTTTAATAATTGAAACAAAAGGAAAGATAATAAAAATTGTAATCATAATAATTAGAATAATTTTAATTAAAAGTTGAGAGAGAGAGGAGCATAACCCAAGTGAAAGAAGTGATGCACAACACAGTTGCTCAGCACCCACTGACTGATGCCCAGCCTGTCTCTGGGCAGGGATCCACCCCTCCTGGCCAGCTCTCCCCAGTTTATACACTGGAAATTATGTTCTGTGCTATGGAATAGCCCTTTGGCCAGTTTGGATCAGCTGTCCTGGCCATGCTCCCTCCCAGCTTCTTGTGCACTTCCTCACTGGCAGAGCCTGGGAGACCGATTTAGAGTAAGCACTGCTTAGCAACAACTGTAACATCAGTGTGTTATCAACAGTATTTTCACACTGAATCCAAAACACACAGCACCATACCAGCTTCTACAAAAAGAATTAAGTCTTCCTGCTGAAACCAGGGCACAGCCTGGAAATGCCTGTCCTTTCCACCTGGGAAATGGAGTGAGCAAAAGTGCTTCTTCAGGGACTAGGAGAACTTTTAGAAATATGGACTCTCCTCTAGTAATGCAGACTTCACGTGTCTCTGGTCTTTGGTGAGGGCCAGTTAAAACACTTTCTGCATCTAGATCAGGTTTGCTATTCAGGTAGCACTAATGTAGATTACAGGCTTTCATTTTACTGTCTCAATTTTATTTTTTTTTTAAAGAAATCAAGCATAACCTTGAGTATGTAATGCAGAAAGCTGCTTGTAAGTGACTATAATGGGTATTTACCTGTTTCACCAAACTGATAATGCAGTTTTGTGCACATAACTGTTCGTGTGTCTTACAGTCAATATCCCTTATATTAAAAAAAAAAACAAACACAAACAAACTTGGATTTTTTTCCAAAGTGTTAAGCTGTTCTTGCACTTTTCTGGTTTGGATATCTAACAAAATCTGTTACCTGTTGCACTACAGTAAATTCTTAATATCTTGTTAGATGCTTTTTGATACTTGTGTTTTGATTTGTTGGGGTTTTATTTTACTGGAGTCAAAATGTTTTGAAGTTTGGGTTTGCCAGTTCTCATGTTGTTATGTTGAGCTATTTGGAAAGAATCTTAAGTTCTCATTAGAATGAGAAAATATTTAAATGTTTAAATGCTGCAGCTGTTATTTAGCCTTCAAACAGAAGTAGCTTTTGGAGAGAACTATTTTGAACATGCCTTGACAAGGATAAACCTGCTCATTTTATACAAGAGTTCACTGTATGCTTGAGGCATACAGTAAGGCAAAAGCAAGTCTTTTGCATAGCCTAAAAGAAAAAATTCTAGCTATGTTGTGCTGAGCCAGAGCAGCTCCAGCACTTGAGTCTGGTGATGTTCTGTTTTCCCTGGAAAAGGCTTCATGAGCGATAGAAAAGAGACTTCCCACATCATATTCCAAGCTGTGGAGTAGGCACTTCCAGGAAAAGCCTGTGACTTCCTTGTACCCGGCCTGATTTTCTGCGTAGACCTTCTGTTCCTGAGCCCTTGCACATACCAGGACGCTGCTTCTGTCTCAAGGTAAGGCAGGAGGGGCACGGCATGGAAAAGGCAAATGGTTTTGCAGGTGCTGAATGTTCCTCCGGGGCTCCGTGTGCCACCCCTAGAGGGCTCCCGCCTTCCTTTGGCCAGAGGAGAGAACCAAAAAGCGGTGGGAAAGGGTGCGGGATTTTGGCCATGGCCACAGACTCCACGGAAGAGCCCTCTGCATATTGTGTCATTCCCTTAATATTTTCATCTCACGGGCGGGCACTGGAAAGCTGAGTGGAAAACGTTTCTTTGCATAATATAATCCTTCCTTCCACATGTCTTTTAAGAAGTGTTTCTGGCACTAATTCTGTGATTTGATTTTTACTGGTTTTACTGGTTAAAATCCAAGTAGCTGGTTCAGGCTGGGGCCCAACTGCTCAATATCAGATCTCTGATAATGGACAGCAGCAGTAATTTGGGGAGAGTGCAAAAAGCCTTTTAAATGGGAGGCAAGAAATAAATCATTCATGTAAAGAGTGAGACTAAACAAGTATAGGTTAGAATAATATTCTTTTTTTGCATCTCTTAGTTGAGATTAAAAAAACTCTGAAGCCTTGTTTCTCTTTATATAAGACATAAAAGGTACTTCTCCGTGTGTTTTTCGGGCTACAAGAGATACCGTTCTTTCAGTTGACAGCCCAGTTCGTTTATGAAACCAAGTTCTGGTGGCAGTGTGGGGAAAGGACAAAAAAGTTAAACAATGGATAAGAAGACACTTCAGGCTTTCTGTATAATTAATTATAGTCATTTAAAATCTTGAGCAAAGTCTGTGTTTGGAGAAGTTCGAAGTTATAATTAAGCCAAGCTGGTAACGATGGATCTAATTGTTGGGTTACAGATGGGTGCAGGTAATGCGAGTTGGGCCACTGACATCAGATATTTCACTCAATTGTTTTCTACTGATGCAGCTAATTCCATACAACTGTCCCAGCAGCTGGAATGACCAGCATGAGTTGAAGTGTGGATGAATGTCAAGAGTTTTCCCTGACAGACTTAACTGGCTGAAGGTCGTTGGTCTTTAAAGGTACCGTGTCCTTGGTGCTGGCTCTCAAAAGACTCCCTGGAGCTGTTCCAGCCCAGCTCCTGTTGAACCCCTGCTATGAAGGACTTGAGATGGGAGAATGAATCAGGACTGAAATGGCTCTGCCAATTCCTCTTTTCTATCGTATCAGTCACCTGAAGCCTCATAACTTTCAGAAGAACTGAAATGTTGCTGTTGAGACAAAGGTCAAATTCAACAGTGCCGGGGGGCTTTGGTGTTGCACTGGTAAGTCTGCTTTTAAAAACAGAGTAATTCTGCCCTTCTCTCTGTCCCACTCTCCAGTGAATTTCCATCTCTTCAAAATGTTAGAAGTATCAAATCATACATGGACAGCCCTTCCTCTTATTACAGATTAAACATTGGTTGCCTGTACAATTTTTAGTGTCCTGATGGATCAGGAAACTAATGTGAAGATCAGACTCTCCAGACTTTCATATTAATGTTGCATTTAAAGTCTAAATACAGTGTGTTTAGAAATTACCAGCTGAACCACTGGAACAATGTTCCTGCTGCACAGTGCAGTGATATTAATCAGGAAATTATAAGGAAAGGATTTCAAGTGCTCAGTTTTGTACTGATGCTAAATCTTTGAAAAATAGTTTAATCTTCCCCCCTCCACCTCCCCAGTTATGTTTTTCCTCCTGGAAAAATGTATAAGGCTGGTTTTTGCCTTAATTGTAGTATTTCAATTTTTGCCTTGGTTTTGCTTGCTTTTTAAGGTAAAGAGATTATGGATCTGTGTTCTCAGTCTTAAGCTCCTTTGTAAATGGTGGCTTTTACTTTTTTATTTCTTTGGTAATGCTGGCAAAAGTTTGGCATCTGCAGGTTTTTCTGTATCTGTTTTCTACAGGGTAAAATTGACATAGGGGGGATCCAAGCAATGTGGTGGGTTTTAGTTTGAGGTAGTTTAAGGAAAAGTTAGTGAATAAACCCTAATACAAATACTAATGAAAACTGTTGGTTTCTTCTCCCTACTAATAACCTAATAACTAATAACCTTTTGTAGACACATTGCATGCCCCTGCCATTAGAAAATTGCCTTCTAATATTTTCTTGTTAATGAAATTTTAAGTCAGTGAGCTATTCCCAGTAGCAGCTGGCCAGGCCAGGATGTGCATTAGCAGGCTAATGGCAGGAGTCCTGCTGTGCTGAAGGCCATGGCTGATGGCAATCCTCTGGAGATGGCTGCATCCCTTGGAGCACTTAATCCTGGCTCTGCTAAAGCACTTCTTGTGCTTCCCTTGCCTCTTTTGGGAGGCCACTCCATTGACTAATGGATCTCACTGTCAGGAAGTCTTTCCTGTTCTTCAGTCATAGTGATCTCAGTTCCAAAATTTATAACTGTAGCTTCTTTGACAACCCTCTAATGAAAAATTAGGAAAAGAAAGGCAAAAAGTCATCACACTTGTATAAAAGGAAAATAAAATTGAAACTAACCTGGTTTTCAGTCTTCATTGTAAAACTTGGGGTTTAGTTAAATGCTGCCTGCATACATTTTTGGCTGATTGTGGCAGGATCTGGAAGTTGGCTAGCATAAATCCACTCATAAATAAAACTACTGCGACTTTGGGCCTGTCAGGGGCCAACGTTTGTGCCTGTGACATGTACAAAAGCTGGCAGCTCATGAAAGCCATGCTGAGCTGCTCAGGGCTCAAGGGAAGTTTGTGAGGTTACACAATGCACTAGTTGAGATGTCACAGGAAAGCCGAGGGCTGGGGGTGTGGAGGGAGGACCACCAGGGCTGCATTTTGCTAGAAAAAGGGTGTCAGCACAACAGCAGCCTGCAAAGCTCCTGGGCTGGGGCAGTGGGAGCTGCTTGCAGCCCTTGCCAGCTGTGGAGAGGTTTTCACAAGGACCTGTTGTTTGGTTTTTCAGATTGTTTCAGTGTTCTGGTTACTGAGAGGGATTTGGGTTTTGCTTTCAGCTTTATTTATTTTTGCCTGTTCTCAATTCTCTTTGTGAATACCAATATTCTGAGTCACCCAGAACGATTTCTGCCTTCATTAAAGATTCCTTCCAGCTCCCCTTCAATTGCCCGTAGGCTGGTGCCTGCCCCTGCCTCCCCCTTTGCACTTTGCTGTGCATGTTTAGCTTCCAGTATTCCATCACTCCTCAACTCCTGCAGCTCTGGCACTTGAGTACCTTCAACTGTATTGTACCTTTGGTTCTTTGCACAACTTTATTTCTTCACCTGACCTTCTGCGCTGTCCTGCGCTGTCTGCTACTTCGGAAACATGTTTCCAAGCATCTGAGATACAGTGTGAGGCCACAGTTTATCCCAGTGCTGCAGCAGCTCTGCTTAGAGCTGATCAAGTGAAATGGATAGACAGGGAAACGGGACTTCCAGACCCATTTGGCTATTTCTGTTACACTGTGTGTGTCATCCTGGGTAAATCCAGTTACCTCTTTGTTTCTTTGGTGCTGAAATTGTCGGTGGTGTCTATACCAAACATTTCTAGAAAAGTAAAATTAAAAGATGCAATATAAAAAAGAATTGTATAGTCCTTTAAGGGGTGTACCTACATTAATTGCTGAGCTCTGTCACACTCTAAAGCTCATGTGTGAGAAATTCTACAAATCAATAAAGAAAATAACCTGGGAAGGAGATTGGGTCTCTTATTACAGCTCAGTGTCAATACTGTAGATGTCTTAATGCTCGTTAATGACTGTCCTTAGTGGTATTTAGACAGTGTACATTTCCTTTAGCTTTTTTCAAAGTCCAGATGAGCTGCTCAGAGCTCTCTTAATGATGCAAATTATTTAATGCTCATTTGTATGCAGAATGCTCCTTCTTTGAAAGTACTTCACAGAATTGGAGCCAAATTCAGCCCTGCAGCTCCACTGAAGTCAGTACTTGTCTATGCGTCTGTTGGTCCTTCTCTTTTTAGTTTTGCTTGAAGAATTAACTTCTTGTTATGCTGATTACATTTTTTTTTTAGAGGTAATATCTGCAAAGGCTTTTTCGTCCTTGCCTCCCAAAAAAGCAACTCTAAGTACAGAAACAGTTCTGCTGATTCTCACATCTCCCTCTTTACCCCTGCAAAAGGAGGACAGGCTAAGCAGAATACAATTTTTTGTGTTCTTTTCTTTCCTCTACTTTGCACCTCCTAAGCACAGTTTCAGTGATATCTGACACTTCTCCTGAAGATCATCCTGCAGAATCTCTGCCATCTGATCTATGCAAAATACTCTCTGTGGCCCATTTCTGGTTTAACACCACATGAACTGATGGAGGCCCAAATCTTAGGTTAGTTGGGCTCCATATAACAATGTCAGGATGTACTTTTTCATGGTTGAGAGCAATATGGCATGGGAGCCTACCTGATACTTTTAATTAAAAGTAGCTGCTGAAAGGTGGAAGAGACATTCTTGGTTCAGGCATATACTCATTTTTTAGTGTTATGACTTCATAACCGCAGTATTCTTGTAATGTAATTTTTAACTCATCCCGATTATGTTTTTAATACACACATTGAAAGAAAATAAAAAAATCTTCTGCAATAATATCATTCACTCCCACTAAGTAATGAGTAGAGGCGTGACTTTCAGCTTTACAGCACAGACCCACAACCATCTATTACCTGCATGGAGAAAGTGGGAGTAATGGAAAGGCATCCTTTCTAGATGTGCATGTCACTAGAATGGGCAGAGACGTTTCTTGTCAGGTGTTAAGAGATATGCTGGCAGCAGAGGGATGAGTGTTGAGAGGTGGGAATAATAGGTTCATTTCCAAGCTCCACAGCGGATAAATCTAGATGCCCTGCTGCCATATTTTATATAATATAGTTACAGTGTATGACTGCTTCCCCTCTCCCTTTCCTGCAGCACTGTCTTCCAGCTCCTGCCTGTGTTCATTTGGAGGTTCTCTGTAGCTCACTTCTTCCCCTGCTCCCCTCAGCTCCTCCCTTCCCAGTGCTTGCCCATCCCTTCAGGCCTGCATCTCTCTTCCCTCTCCCCTGGTGGGGATGGATGTAATCCCCGGGGGAATGTGGCCCACAGGCCTCTGCAGGACTGGGGCGTGTGACTCTGGAGAGCCTCTGATGGTGAATAGAAAGCAGGAAGAAGGAATCTCTTTCACCTTGCAGCACAGGGAGGGAAGAGCTGGATGTCTGTGGGGTGGTCAGTGTGCCTGGCTGTCGAGCCAGCTTGTCAGAGGAAAAATAGACAATAGACTTTTCAGCTGCATGTGCCGTTTCCTTATTCACCGTGGCTGGGTGGTGTGTTCTCTGCCTGTGGTTTGAATAAATGTCTTGCATAGCTACCTTCTGCTTCAGTCCCCTTGGGATAGCTCTTTCCAACTCAGCTGCATCAGTGTGCTGAAGATTTTAATTCCAAGCGTGTGGACCAGAGGGAAGAAGAGAGAGAACTTCATGCAAAGCATGTATGTAAGAAAGCTTTAACTTCAGTCATATCTGTAAAAGCTGCTGTATGTAAAACAAGCTTCACCTGAAGTGCAAGTTGAACAAAGCTCTCTCAATCATATTAACTTTTCTTGTCTTTCCTCTTTGTGTTTATATGTTCACAGAACAGTCAGAAGTGTTTGCAAAGAGAATCCCAAGCTACTGCTAGGATCCAAACTTGGGATGGTTTTTAATAAGGCTTTGCATTTGAGATGTTGCTGTGCTTTAGAGAGTATCCTGGAAAAGTCAACAGAGATGTAATGGCAAAAAGAAATATAAAGATCACAATTCTGTCTGGGGAAACTGAGTTTTGTCTTATGTAGTAAGCACCCATCTTAACCCTGCTAGAGCAGAACAAACCCCCTTCTCCAGCAGAAACCAGAGTTTGTTGTTAATTAACGTCTTACTGGAAACTAAGTCTTTGCCATCTGTTCCGCCACCTCACTACGAATGCCGCTCGTGTTGATTATGTAAGTAAAAATGAAAATATATTTTGGTAGAGTGCTGCACGGCGCTGTGCTGAATCTTCTCCTGTTCCTGTTTACCATTCCCATCCCACAAGGAAAGGAAAAGGTGACAATTGTTTGACTTCTTGGCAGCTTTATCCTGGAGCTGCCATTATGGCTGCCAAGCCCTGTGTGTTGTGGGAGCAGCCACCTCATCCCTGCTGCATTTGAGCTGGGAGCCCTTTGCAAACCCTGGTTATTAGACTCATGAAAAATCCGCATCAGGAAGATGCCCCTTAAACTGAAGCTGCTCTAAATTCTTGTGAGGGGTTAACTTGAAATCCAGAAGAAGAAAATTGAAAAGAAAGAGGCTAGGTTACTCCATAAGTGATAGCATGACCTCTGAGAGCAGCCGGCTGCTCCTGTTACAAGCGTGGCCTCTGTCTGTCTAAGGGTGGAGGAAGAGAGAAAGAGGAGGGGTAGTTTTCCTGTAAGTGGGTTAGAGCAATTACTGAGGTCTCTTACAGCAAATGAAGTTGTCAGTGTGAGTCACATTCCCTTTTTTCTCTCACTGCCAAGTTTTAGGCAGTAACCAGACAGAAGGAAGAAAAGAAAAAAAAGGACAAGCAACAATAGGGAAAAGTTGAACTGAAACAACCCTTCATTGGGGTATTGTTTGACGTTTTAGCTCTGATTGTACATAGAGATAAAGGATCTATAAATATCCTGTCTGCTGAAATTCCTTATCACAACATCGCCTGTCAGCTGAACAAATAGGTTAGGTTCTCCAAATAATACATAATTACATATGTAAATATAAAATTACTGATTAAATCCCTGTGCCACATGCAATGGAGCTTCATCCCTGGGGGAGGACATTAACCTCTTGTGGTGTTCTGAGAGGTGCCACAGCCCCAGCACAGCACATGCAGCTGGTACTGGTGAAGTGGCACAAGCTCGGAGACAGGGCTTGAATAAGCAAGGAGATATTTATCTGCCTGACTAGATGAGATGAAAGCATCTTCTGACACTTTTTGAAAGTATTTGAGCATTTAGTTCTGTTTAGCAAACGGCTGGAAGCTTTTCTACTCTGCTTCAGAGCTTTTAATGAAGCATTGTGATTCCCATTGTGGTCAATTGTTTGACACTTTTATTATTACTGGTATGCAGAGCGTTTTTTAATATTTGACGGCTGGAGAAAGAAGTATTTTGTGCATTCAAAGTTCTAGCACAAAGCTGCTGTTTTCCATTCTGCCTTTGTCTTTTATTCTGGCTGATGCAAATAAAAGAAAGACAGAACTGATTAAATTACATTTGTTTACTTCTTCCTTGATGATAATAAGACACAGCCTGCCTCCTCTAAAAGACAGAAATAGAGGATGTGACTGTTTCTACAGTATTTCTAGAAAGACTTTTTTTTCCCTTACAATATAAAGGCATTTATTTGTTTCTATTGTCTTGATTAACCAGATAATGTGCACTTCCTAATGTGTGTGGAACAAGAATAGAGCAATGAATGACAGTTAGAAATGGATTCCGTTTGGAAAGCTTCTGTCTTGTTATTTTTATTAATTCAACAGTATAAATGATCAGACCACATCACAAAACAAACACAGCAAGATACTTCTGTCCTCCACAGCAGGATGGCTTCTGATCATTGCACAAAGCAGAGTCCTCCATTGCAGGGCTGGGTTTGTACACCCACAGTCCTTCCTGGGTCCTGCCTTGGGGCCCTGGTGCTACTGGAGTGCTGAGGGGCAGAAATAGAATCCTCTGGATTGTTTTGGTGAGTAATGCGCATGTCTTGATGATTGTGTAATACTTTTTTTTTTTTTTTTTGAACACTTGTCCTGAGAAAGGAGGCCTGCATTTGTCTGTCTGGCTTGTGCAGTGTGTTTGCAAGGAAAAAGACCCTGGATCGAGAGGACATTTCTAGAGGACAGCAGGTGCTTGTGAGATGGTAGGACAAAGCCACCAGGAGCAGAGAGAATTACAGCAGAAAGACTTTGGGAAGGGTCAACGGTAGAAACACGAGAGGCAGAGGACGAGCAGAAAGAAGGTGGTGAGGAAGTCACTATAAAACTGCCCTCATGATTGCTTTTTCCTGCATTTTTCAAGAACAGAGAAAAGTGCAGCAAAGGATGGCAAAGGCAAGAGAAGTGTCTGAAGGCTTCTCAGCAGTGCAGTCAAACCTCTGTGTTTTACAGCTGAAACTCGTCTTATGGACTGATATCACCTGGCAGCTGAGCCAAATCCAAAAGACTGCTGGTATCAAAATGATGCTTCTGCTTCCAGCCCTGCTGCTTTCAATGTGCAGGTCTGGTGCTTGTCTGCCTCTTTAATGAGCTCATGCAGCTCAGTAAACTGCAAGAAAATAAATTCAGTAAAAAATATACCAGCCCAGGAAATGAGAAGAATTAGATGCTGTGAGAATGGAGACTGGAACTGCAATGAGTGAGAGAAGTATGAACATCAGATTTTTTTGCTGAGGATTTGGTGTGTTTGGGGGGATGCCTCACTGCTATTTGATGCCTAACCTCCCACTTCACCTCCTAGGTGGGGCTTCCCTCAAAAGGGCACAGGATGAACACTGCCTGACCCATGGAGGGTGACTGGATGGGTGAAGGAAGGTCACACAGCAGCACCAACCCACACAGCAGAGAAAGGACTGAATGGAACTGCAGGATACCAGGAAGATGTTGGCATGGGTAAGAGTCCTGGAAGATGAACCAAGGAGGAAAGAGCACATGTGCAGAGTAACCACAGAAGGTTGCAAAAAGCACTGGAAAAATTCTTGAATACAAGATGATGGTCCCATCCTAGCTCTTAAAGGATTTATTCTTATGTATCCATGTGGCTGTCCCTGAAAGTGGGATCTTGCTTATGTCCCTTATTTAGACATACATTTCTCTAAATTGGTATTTGATAAAAGGACAGCTGCTGCATTTTATTATCTGTGATAAGCAGCAGTAAAAGCTGTTCAGAGTTCATGATGGAAATGTATCCATATATTGGCATTTATCCAACTGCACTTCACAAAGGTAAGTGGGACATAAGAGTGGTGCACAGCCCCCTTTTAATCCATTTTCTCTAGATGGGGGTACTTTGCCTCTCTGCAGGAAAGGCCAGCACAGCTCCTGTGCTAATAAACACTCATTTCTCACTGCAGCATATGTGCTTCCCAGACTCATAAATCCAAGCAACTTGTAGTTGAATAACAATTAAATATCCACGTGAATTTCCATACCACGGTCTGGTGCACAAGGCATAGGCTAAGTGGCTGCACATCTGTTGTCTGCTCCCCCACATGTACTGTTGGCAGAGAATAATCACTTAATCTTACCCTGCTGCCGTTAATGGTACATGTAAAATTGGATGCAGAGCATCATCCTGCAGATATTTTGCCATGTCCTTCAAAAAGAATGGTGTTCTTTTTCTTTTTTTTAAAGTAGTAGGATTCCAGGCCAGGGATTCAGTTTGACTATTTACATAAGTGGGAAATGAGACATCGTATTGAAAAGTTAATTGAGATGCAGGATGCTGTTGGATATCAAAACAATTTTGTGTCACTTTTACAAAACCCAGAGACTCAGTAATGCAGTTAAGATAAATGTAGTGCCTGATTACAATGGATGTGTTGCACTTACAAAAGGCATCTCTTATCATGAGGCTCTTCATATCTGCAATAATAACCACCATATGTCAGGTAAGACAAAGATAATGTGAGCCAGATAATTTTCCGATTGTTAAAACTTTAAAAATCCAAAAAGCTACAAATGTCTTAATTATTAATTTAATTTTGCTAGATGTGGTGCTGGTAGCTGGAGGGAACTTTTCTGAGGTTCAGTCTTTCCCCTGGTCTAACTGATAACAGTCTGTGTGGCAGAGTTTTAAATGTTATAGCGATTTAAAGGAGTAAGAATTGTACGTAGTCACTACCCATCTTGAATTTCCGTGCAGCAGGATTTTATCACATGAAACTGCAGTTCAGATGTTCCCATCTGGAACAGATAGGCCTTGTAGTTTGCTCTGAACTTGACAAGCCTTCCTCAGTGGTGAGGCTGTAAGAGGCACAAGCCTGTCTTGTGCCTCACTGTACAGTATTGTTGTTTTACAGGTACCTATCAAAATGTTTATTCCCTGTAGAATTGACAGAAACCTTGAATTCCCTCCCCAACCCCCACCCTGTCAGCTTGCAGACCAAGTCCCAGCCATGATCACAAGAACATCCTGAATCAGTCACAATAATTTGCATTTCCTTGCCAAAGATTTTATCTGCTGGGTGTGCAAATTGCAACATCAAGGTTGCTGGTGTTGAAAAATCTGCACTCTTCTGCTCCCCAGCTCTACCTTTTCCAGCAAGGTTAATTTATCCCGAAAAATTAATTGAGGCAACAAAGCTGTCAAGTGAGAAAGGCTACACAGTGAGACAATACCACTGTGAACATCTGGACGATTTGTATGTTTGATTGGGTACCTCAGCACTGGCAGATTATTGTTGTTAGAAGCAAATCTTACTCTTGTCATTTCCATACAAGACTCTGTGCTGCAATTCTGCAGATGTTCATTCTCTGTGTCCCCACACTGTTTAAAAAAATGACAAATGATGATAGTAAAAATTACATTTGGTCATTCAAACATCTTGCTGTTTACATATAAGAAGAATTATGTGCTGGGGTGCAATGACCTAATAAGAGATGCAACATGGCCTCCAGGAGGAGGTGGATGGAACCCTCAGAATCTGCTTCTCTCACACAAATAGTCCTCTGATATATATAATGAAAACCTTCTTTTGTTTATAATGACAGATGCCACGGGGGGTGTATATTTGGAAATTATTTTTTCTCTAGGAGTGTTTATTAACAAATGTTTGAAAGTTTTATGATGTGGTGAAAACTGTATCTCTCGTGATAAACAGGAAGTGCTCAGAGATATTGCATTACCCTGTAATGCAACACAGATTCCAACAGCTTGGCTCTTTTTTTCAAAATATGTTGACACTACTTCCTTCAGGAAATTACTCTTCTCTGTACTGCTTTTATCTGCTATAGATATGCAAAACTGCAAAAGAAAAGATTGTTTTAAAGAATGATGATTCATCAATTTTGGACTGTAGAAATGGATCTCTGTAATATTTACAATATCTATTAAAAATGAGCAGCACAGACTCTATGGGCTGTCAGGTCAGTGGATTGAGCCAAGTGCAAGGAAAATAGACTGATACCTCCCACAGCACAGGTGCACCTTAGAGAGCAAAGATGCAGATTTCCCTGCAGGTGCCCTGAAGTGTGTCCCAGCCATAAATCTGGAGATGCCTCTTCTGCAGTTCCATGTCAGCAAGGCCAGCACCTGCCCAGCAGAGGAGAAGAAGGAATCCTGTTTCCATGTGATCTGCCAGGAAAACTCAGTAGGACAGTTTATTTTGCATATGGAACCTTATATTCAAAATTGCTGTGCTAAGCCTCCAACCTGCTCCTAAAGGCTGCCACCCAGTTGTCATGGGATGTTTTATCAATGCTGGCTGAATTTTAAACCCTGGTGACTTTTAGGTGAAAATGTCAAAATGCCATTAGTGTACTGTCCCTTATCACTTGTTTCTGTTCAGTCACTGCCCATTGTTTATACTAAATATAATAAGAGCAGACAGGTAGGACATACCTGTGCCATCACAGTCATTAGTCAACATCACAGTGTACTTGTGATGGATATCACCCCAGCAGCCAATGATGTCAGGGAAAGCAAGTCCTGGTGAGCTCTTTTTGGAAGGCCTGGCATCATTCTCCAAACCAGTTCTCCATGAAGGGACTTGTGTGTCTGCCAAGGGCTTCACATACACGAAGCTGGATGGAGTGGGGTCTGGATGTCACCCCTCCAGCTATGACCCTTCTACTCCTACTACCTGTTGATTTTAATTTACATTCTTCCCTCCTCATTCTCTTTTACTTTTTCTTGAATCACTGTTTCTCCCCTGTCCTAACATCAGCCAACCTCTTCATCACAAATGCTTCCTAAATTCTTTAGCTATGAGCAAGAAGTATTAAAAATGGAGCTACTGCAATATCTGGACAACGTAAAACCCTAATCATCCTGTTTCTACATGCTTTGACTTCTGCCTCTGCTGGAGGCATCACTTGTCCTGCCTTACAGCTGAACAGAGAACAAGTGGGAGAACAGGCTGCATGGTTTAGTATTTGTCAATTATTATACTTCCAAGGCTTTGTAATAATTTTGTATCTTTTTTTTAATTGTTTTTTATTTTCCTAGCAATCAGTTATACCAGAAATATGGAGATCCAGAGACTGATATAATACACTAGCTAAATCTTTTTGTAAGAACTTAATGGTCTTTCAGTTCATAAAGCTTCAGCACAAGAAAACAAAGGTCATGTACCAGGACCTCAGTGACGACTCACAAGTCACTGCAACATTCTGTATAAATACTGACTACATGTATGTTTTGTTTTGTCAGACCTGTAAAATAACTCTTTATCTGGTGATTCAATTCTTTTATCATTCCCAGCTTGTTTACTGAATTTTAAGTCTTGGGCAAGATGAAGCAAGCTCATGAGGAGTAGCTGGTTTTCAAAAGATACAAGCTCCAGATAAGCGAGGACAAGTAAAGCACACACAACAACATTGAAATCACCCAGAGTTTTGTTGCAGCTGACTGAGACAGAGTGTGCTTTGAGGCTGGGAAATTTCCATTACTGAACTGCAGGACAGTGCCTGGATGCTGCTGCTACTGCAGATGAAAAATAAAAGCAACTTAATTTTACACAGACAGCAACAAAATGTCAGTATGTTAATTAAAATTGTTAGACTTATATAATAAGCTTTTAAGGTTGCTGTAAAATGGATCCCTTGTAAGATATTTAAAGTATAATTGTAAACTATGTGTTCAAAATTAAGAAACGTAAAAATGACTTAAAATTGCAACTATGTTTTCAAATTATATTTGTAAAGAGCAAACATACCCAGAACATGATAGATAATACAAGACATCTCCTACAACAGTGACAGGTTCTGACAGTGACAGGATGATGCCCAGTGCAGGATCAAGGCTGTTATTGACAGTATCATTCTGCAATTAATAATCTTTTGTGCTCCCCTTGGCATGCACAGAACAACCACAGCAATCTGTTTACAAGTTTTAACTCCATGGTGTCTGAGCCACCATAAGCTCCCTGCAAACTCCATCAGAATGTCGAATGGAGAAGAAAGGAAATACTGAGGGGAAAACTAAATTTGTTCTGGCATCAGGTGGACAGCAATTTGGGTGAGAGACTGTTTTTAACTTCCCAACAGTGTGAGATTACAGCGAGACCCTCCTTTTCATTGAGGTCACTTTATGCTGTCAGAGCAGTAGCTGACATTCAGATGAAGATCTCCAGGGATTTCAGCTCTGTGTCACCCATTCGATCCAGCCCAGGTCGGTACTAACTAGAAGTCATTAGCATCTGATGCTCTTAGAATAGTTCCCTGTGGATCAGAGCTCATATCTAAGCAATTTCAGGAACCATTACCATGGTTCCTGAGTGCCTTAGAAGTTAAAATATATCTTTATAAAACATTTTAACGTGTCTTTTTTCTCTCTCGTCACCCCCGCACAAAGGCTTGAGGTCTTTTTAAATAATGCTGGGAAAATTGTATATACTTAATGCCTGTGTTTTGTTGGGGTGATGAGGAGGTTCAGGGTCACACTGATTTATTCCAAAAGCAAGTGCCATACTCCTAGAGCAGCTACCAAGAAAGCCATGGCTTTGATGTCCCAGACAAATAATAAAACTAACAGACTGATGATGATCTGGACACATATGGCTTCAGTTTTGAATTAGCACAAAACCCTGAAATCCCTCCCACCCCCACTGAAGAGTGGCACCATAGGGCAGCTCTGTGGTGTTTGTCCTTGGCCCCAGCCCAACAGTGCTGATCCCAGGGCTCACAGGGCCTTCATGAGATGATGTTCACTTTTCAAGAGACCTATTTACAGAACACGAATTAACAGTTAAAGTAATACATGTGTTACAGGGAATTTCTAGACCCTCATTGTAGGATGAACTCATCCATGTGATTCCTGAACGTCATATGAAGATGGAGACAGTCCAAACCATGGCATATTTGCACAGACTGATTGTATGGCTTAGCTGTTTCCTGATATACCTGTTAAACTGCAGAGACTGTGTTTCTGCTTCGACAAACTCTTCTCAGAGGTGCTTTGATTTCTATTTGAAATAAGGAGGGTTTTTTCCTCCTTGTTCTCATTATCTGCCATCATTTTTCAGTAAGTATCATCTCTTCTCCCCAAACACAGCCCTTTACTTTAAGCATGGAACTAATAATTTTCTTAAAATGTGTTTATGTTCTTTCCAGAATTGAGGCTTTAGTGTCGCCTTGTTAAGGCAAAAGACCCAACATTAAGTGCAGGTACTGGCAGTGTGTTTCAGTACGTTGAAAAGCAGTTGATACTCCTCCTGTCTGCTCTCAGCAACAGCAGAGCTTCACTGAAATACGTGCACTGAGTTCTGTCATGGGAGGAGTTTTTGGGTAAGCATTCCATAGCTTCTGACCACTTATTTGGGTTTAATTGGATTAGACACATATTTGAACACAGCACTCAAAGGAGCTGACAGTCTTTCCACAATTTCCTGGCCTGCCTGGTTGGTTTCCTTTTTGATCAGGCACATCCCAGTGAAAGTAGAAAATAATCTAGATACGTGCCAGTTTTTAATTAAATTTGCTGTGACAGGCTGTGTTTAAGCTAGATTCTCTACAATAATTTGTTTTGCATTTGCTGATGACAGATTTATTTATGTATGTAATCAGAACTGTAAGCACAATTTCACTTTTAGAGTTAAGACAACCTTTTAAATAATATTTTACTTGGTTTCAGAAAAATTAAACACTCGCATTTACTGCTGTCTACAATATCTGAGTGAAAAAACACTTTTTCTAAAGTGAAGGAGAATACATCATGGAAAGGAAAACATAAACAAGTAAAAATAAATACATCAGAAGCATTATCCCACTCAAATACACAAACCCATGAGCTGTAGAATTGAATGTCTGTTAAATACAGAGAGAAGTTTATTAGATTATGTTGCTCTTGCCTGAGAGCTTGCTTTCCATCAGCTAAGGCTGGGTGGCACCTGGAGCCCCAAGGGAGAGGCCTCAGGGACATCTGGATGTGCATCCAAAAACAGTGGCTTCCCTCCTGGTCAGAAGCCAGCCTGGTGTTTTGGGGAGGTGAGCAAGTGTCAATGAGGGGATTGTACAGTTGTGGAAAAACACAATTGTCCAGCTGATGGCAAAGGAAGCTGGATTGGAGCAAGTAAGGACAGGAGAAGGTGGGATGCCAGAAATGACCCTATGGGAGCTGGGAGAAGTAGGACATAGGCAGAGACATCGGCAGGGACACTTGCAAGGCAAAGACAGACTTGAAGCAGCACAGTAGCCAGAAGAGATGTCAGTAGTGAAAAACATCAATAGGAAGAGATGCAGATCTGAGAGAAATGTTAAGGAATAGGGCAAAGGATTACCAGGGAGAACCTGGGAGCAACTGGATAGTCATGGAACATCTTCTGGCTGAGCACTGTTACACCGGAATTAATAATTTAAAAACTAATAACTACTTAAAAGAAAAAAGCCTGGTGGTCCAGGGGTGACGGGCTGATCACAGTGTGCTCTGCTGACAGACTGGGAAGGGTGTGAATGTGGAGACATGAGCACTGCCAGGTGTGTGAGATGTACCTGACCACAGACCCTGCACACCTCGAACAGCCAAGGCAGGGCTGCAGTAGGGGCTCAGATCCGGGTTTAGTGCTTTTTGACAGGATCATTAGGGAATTGCAGGGAAAAAAAAAAAAAAAAGAAGAAGTGGAGTTAAGGTCCTTGTGTGTAACTTTTGCAAAGAAGAAAAAGCTATTTTAGGAAAACCGAGCCTTTAAGGGAAACAGAAAAGATATGTCACTGTGGCGAGGAGTGACCCAAGGCTTCAGACAAACCATCGACTGTGCTTTCACCTCCCCTGCAGAGTTTATTTACATTTGTACTGGAAGTAGCCAACAGGAAAACGAAATTCCATGTAAAAACAGCGTGTAAAAAGAGGTTACGAGCTCAGGAAATGTCAGAACTAAACTCGCCCTTATCACGGTCACTCGGCTTTCGCGTGCGCTGGGGGACAACAGTGGGTGCGACCGCGCCTCGAGCCCCGCGAGCCCCGTCCTTCCCTCAGCCGGGGCACGGGAGAGAACCGCGACGGGGCGTGGGATGAGCGGTGGGATCGAGCAGTGGGA
>NW_020884906.1:189587-287645 GCF_003945725.1 Corapipo altera
CACGTGACCCGCCGCGCGTCCCACGTGACCAGCGGCCGCCGCGCCCCCTCCCCAGCGGCTGCGGTACCGCAGTCCCGGCCCCGCCCCCGCTGCGCGCGGCCCCGCCCCCCGCTGTGCGCGCGGCCCCGCCCCACGCCGCTCCCTGCGCGCGCCCCCGCCCTCCCCTCACCGCCCCCTGGCCCGGGCGGTGCGCGCGCGCGCGCGGCTGGCGGAGCCTCCTCAGAGCGGCCGGGGCGGGATCGGCGCTGACGGCACTGACGGGGCGGACGGGCCAGCACCGGCGGAGCGGCCGCGGCTCTCGAGCGGGCGGCTCCTCTTCCTCCCTCCTTCTCCTCCTCCCTTCTCCCTCCTCCTCCCTCCCGCATCCTCCTCGCCCGCCTCCGCCCTCCCCCCCACGCAGGCACCGCGGTTCCCGGCACGGACAACATGGCGGCGGTGTCGGGGGCCGGGGCTGCGGGCGGCTCCGCCAGCGCCGGTGGCCCGGAGATGGTGCGGGGACAAGTGTTCGACGTGGGGCCGCGCTACACCAACCTCTCCTACATCGGCGAGGGGGCCTACGGCATGGTGTGGTGAGTGCGGCCGCCGGGGCAGCTCCCCGGACAACTCCCTCCCTCCCTCCCTCCTCCTTCCCGCCGCCCTGCCCGGCCCCGGGCCCTGCCCGGCCTTGCCCTCAGAGAGGGGGAGCAGCTCGGCCTTGCTTTCCTCAGCCCTGCCTCTCCCTCCGTGCTCCCAAGGTTGTCCCTCCGGCATCACCCTTCCTTCCCTTCCCTCGTGCACACCCTCCCGCTCCATCCCTTCCTCGGTGGGTGCAGCCCAGCGGCTCGTTTGGTTTCACTAGCGCGTTTGTTTTCTTTAATATTTTTTTTCCTCTGGAGCGGGCCGCTCTCGTTGTTTCCTCCAGTCTCCGTAGTGCGACTGCGGGCGTTCAGGGAGGGAGGGGAGGCGGGGAGATCCCGCGGCTCTCCCCGTGCCCTGCCAGGGCTCACCTGGCTGCAGCAGCCACAGGTCGCAGGGGGGTAGAAAAAGTGAATCTGAGCAGTACGAGTGCCTGCCCCTGCCTGGCTTTGCTCAGGACGTGCTGTCTGTGCTGCAGAGCCGGCCAGATTAGTGCCTGCATTAACGTGTGTGCAGGTGGAAGTTCTCTGCAGCCGTCCTAGCTCTAAGATTATTTTATGTTATGAAGACTTAATACTAAGTCTCGCTAAAAACGATCGTGTGTGTTTGCTTTGGGTAGCATCAGTTTTAAAGGGCGAGGTGAACGAGCTGCAAAAATCGTGAACTACTGAAGACGTGAACTAACCGGATTACGAGTGTGAGGTGGATTTTTTTAGCGATCTAAATGAGTTGCGGTGATGCTATGTGATGGTTTATCTAGTGACTGGGTTAGAAACCTGGCATGCTCAGTGACCTTACTGAGGATTTCATATTCTTTTATTAATAAAAGAGGTTAAAAAAACTCTTACTCCTGAAATAACTTATGGGATGCAGGTGAAAAACTCTCTCTTTTTTAATTGTTTTATCAACTTTCTTCCAACAATGCCTGTTTCTTCACCATGGTTTTTGACCAGAAGTACTAAATGAGGTTTACAGGCTATGACTTCATGAAAGCTTTATCAGCATTAATTTCTCTCTTTGATTTCTTGTAAACTAGTGCATTTCTCGGCAAGGGCTCCTCACAGCCTTCAGCTGTACCTTACAGATTTTTATAGCTGAAGGTTTTTGCACATAGTCATTGAATTGTGCAGGCCTGTTAAGATGAAGTCATCGTGTGTTTCAGGGTGGGAGCTTTCATCTAGGCCTGAGCTTAGCTGGGAGATAAGCCTCTCTCACAGAGTTTTGCATTGTGGCCTTCACTTTTTTTTTGCTGTGGGAAGAACCTTCTAAATGTAAATCAGAAATCCCATTTGCAGTGTACAAATATCCTTGTTACTGTTTTAATGTTAGAAATCACTGCAATATATCCAGTCCAAAACTTGTTGATGTAGCTTCTGGTATTTTATTATGGTTATTTTATCATCTGAGCCTGGGCAAGGAAATGGGTGCAGATAGTCTTGGTTCTGGCTGCACTGGTTTGCACTCGCAGTCTGATTTGGGAAGGTACTTGGAAATAGTGCTTCCAAGGTGAAGTGCTTCCCAGGAGCCCGGCTCTCGTCAGTGGTGTGTTAAATTGTGTTTCACTGACAGTATGAAAAGCTAGAATATTTCACCACAGATCAAGGATTGCAAGATGCAGCATGATGGCAGTTGATGCCCTTTTTTGGCATCACTGTGCCAGTGAGCAGATACAGGGGAAACAGGTCCACTTCTGCTCCTCCAAATGGTGTGTTGTAAAGTGTACACTGAAACTGTTTCCCCTCCAAATGCAAAAGGTTATCTTTTATTTAAAAACTTGTTCTAATACTTTGTATCTGCTGCGAATGCTATACAAAATTATTAACAAAAAATCCAAATCTCCAGTTCAGTTGAAATATGCACTTGGCACTGGTGTGTTCTAAAATTATTAATGTAAAATGCTAGATTATGTGTTTCGTGCTCTTAATTATTGCTCCTCTGCCTTGGGTGTGAAATGACAGGGAACAAAGTCTCAGTTTATACCATGTACTTGATAAGGAAAGTGTTTGATGCACTTGCTGTAGTTAAATGCCATAGCAACTGTACTTTATTGTAGTGACTCCGATTAAATGCAATTCCTTATCCATCACAGACGTCCAGGTTACGCAGTTTAGTGCCGTGTGTCTCTTGTTTTGCTCTGGTTGCTAATGCAGTGAGGATCTGCAGAAGCCTCTCCCTCGGGGGTGGGGTAGAGGGCAAGCTGTGAGTGTGCAGATGGAGATGTTTCCTGCAACTGCAAAATCCGTTTAAATTTGAACACTTTAATAAAGGAAAGCAAAGCAGGCCCTGATGGTTTTGTTTTAGACCCACAGCTAATGTGGACCTCGTTGAAGATAATGGTTATTTACAAGTGCTTGTTATATGGAAACCAAGTATTTTTAACTCCTAAAATCCTTCACTCTTTTTCTTGTTTTTATCCTAATTATTATGTCTGGATTATTGGATTAAGGACTTGAAAAAATAAAATGCTTTTGATTATATTAATAAAAGGGCAAATGAAGTATTCTTAGCATAGTACTGTTACAGTCAATCTTCCATTTTGATTTTGCAGCAAAGAGAATAATGTTTGAGAGAGATTGATCAGAACATAAATAACGGCACTGGAAATAGAGGAAGGTGTTGACTGAAGAGACTGTACATGACTGTTCTCTCATCTGGATTTGAAAACCCTTAAAGGCTTTTAACTGTTTTCCCTAGTGCAGCAAATTTTTTACATAATCAGATTTTGAGTAAAAATAAACTCAGCAGAGTGGTGTATTCGCTGCTGTGTTGTGGTTGTGCTTTCTGAGCTCCGTAAGCAGAAAAGGCACCTTATCAGGCAAACCCCCATCTTAGTGTCCTCCGGTTAAGCTCTGCCGAAAACATCCATCCTGTGACACAGGATTGCTCTTACTCAGAAATTTTGTTGCAGAGTGTCAAGTGGGTAGGAAGTGGATCCCTGTCAGTGTCCCTTTCTAAGCTATTTTTGTTTCAACAATTTTGCATGTGAAATTAAGGGATGAGCAGAGAGCAAAGTTTGAGCCAAGATCCTCAGCATTTCCTATGACTGCAGGACATTCTTTGAGCAATTATTTAGTCATACAGTCAGGTTTGTTACTCTGAATTAATTTATTCAAATATATGTCAATGTTGTGTTTATTGTTTTCTTCCCTCCACTTTCACTTAAGAGTTGTTAGTTGTTTTGAGGGGTTTTGGTGTAAAGTTCTTTATGTGACTTTCCCTTTCTTTCAGTGATAGGGGGTTATCAACCTCAGAGTCAGTGGGATCCACTTCTAGACCAAGGCTGAAAGTTTCAGAAATACCTTTCAAACACAACAAACTGTGGAAGGTTTTTGAGATTGCTTCCTCCTCCCCTAATGCGGGATTGTTTTTTTTTAATTATTATTTTTTAAAGCAACATGTTATCAGGCCATACTTTAAACATGCTGAAACAGCAAAATAGAGCTGAGCTCTAAATTTCCAGTGTGACTTGTTCTTCATCCAGTTGGTCAGTGGTAATTCGGCACGGATGATAATTTGACAGTATGAAACAAGGAATTGTTTTGGAAGGAAATGGGGAATGGGAATATGATGGGGATGTTCTGGTTTATATCGTAGTTTTTGGGAGCCTTTTTTGTCATCAGGCTTATGTGAACGTGAAGTAATATCAGTGCTGCAAATAACTGCTTATAAATAAGCAGTTGAATGCAGATAAATGTAGTTGGAAGAAAACAGTCTTGAACTCAAATCTTGCATATCTTGGTCTGAATTTGACTGTGTTGTTACAAGGAGATCTTTGTGTTATTGATGTACAGTGCAAGAGTGATATTGGAAGTTAAGGCAGTCAACAGCTAAATGTTAAAGTAATGCTGAAAAGAATATTTAAAACATTTGACCGTAGGTTTTTCAAAGTTCTGCTTCTCTTTACTGTCTCATGGAAGAGCCCTACTTTTAGAGCATGGAAATCTGAGAAGTATGTTTGTAAAGAAACTAAAACCAGAAGGAAATCAGGAATAAAGTGATCTGCAAGGCATGGATATTTATATTAAAATATGAAAAGTTGAATGGGATTGATGTTTGTGTAATAATTTCTTTTGAGTTACATAAAAAGGTAGGGTTTGCATCCTCTGTGAGGGTCAGACTGGTGGTCTGGGGTGGACTGGTCAGTGGCAAGGACCAGAAACAGCCTGTAATGTTTTTTCTGTTAACTATTGCCTTGATCCAGAGAGAGAGAGAGAGAATCCTTTAATGGTAGAGTGAGTGCAGGAATTCGTGTCCCTGTCTGTGTGTGCTTTTAGGGAGCATGGGTAGGTGGTAATTAGCATGTTCTGTCTGTGTGATAAGGAGAACAGGGAGCTGATACAAGTTAGCCAACCCTCCTCCATGTGAGGATCAGAGGAGGGAATTAGGGAGTGTAATTGGTGGCTAGTTACCAGCTTCTTCCCTCTGGGGAGAACACCAAGGTGAGCACTTCGTTTCAGTTACTCTAACTTCTAGCCCTTACCTAACCTGACCTGGGAACCCAGAGGATCAATTAGAGCTGCTTTTCCTGCTCTCCCCAGTGAGGGACAGATGGTCCATGGGCAAGCTGTGCAGGAGGGATGGGCAGCAGCCACTGACTCTGTGTCAGAGCTCTCTTTAAGGTTTATGGAAGATGAGAGGGAGCAACTTTTCCTGTCAGCCCAAAGCAATGGGGTACTGGCTTCATGGCTGAAGAGTGCAGCTGACAGACACTTGCATTTTAAAAAATACGCATTTTCTTAACACAGTATGAATCTAACCCATGGAAACAGGCTGAGATAACTTGTGGGTCTTCTTTTAAGCATGCTTTATTAAGGAAATAAGGCTTATATGTTCACAGCATCTGATGAGGTTTCATCAGTCCATCCATATATATGATTCTTGTACTTGTTACCTGCCTTCCATCAAATTGGACAGATGGTACAAGTCTTAGAAAGTTTTTCTGCAAGTTTCATAAAAATAGGTATTTTATCTATGTGCTACTCCACTGAGGAAGAAAGTGCATCGGGGGTCACATATGATAATTCAGGCTCCCCCAAAGAGATGTGACGTGCCCCGGTTTCACAAATGGATTTATTAGTACTCTTGAGACCAGAAATGTGTAATTGTAGGACACCAGGCTCTGTTAGTTCAGAGGCTCCTTGTTCAGGTGGGGGGATCTACAGCCCACAGAAGAGTTGGTGCTTTACCAACTGAGTAGGTGAGGAGCTCAGCTTGTGTTAAAAACTAGTACTTCACTAGCATAGTAATTTTTTTAATGCTGTTCTGTTAATGCTTTGTCATGTCTTTCAGCTGTGATCTAGAAATGAAAATAACTGATGGATTTGATATTTAATAAAAATATTTTATGACATCTTGCTGTGGAATATTTCACAGCACGATATAAGATGAAAGGGATGTTTTGAGGTCATGTAGTCCAACCTCCTACTCAAAGCAGGGCTGATGTCAAAATTAGAGCAAGTTGCTCGATGCGTCCACTCAGTATTTCCAAAATCTCCAGGGATGGAAGTTCCACAACACATATGGGCAACTTCTGGTTGTAGTGTTAAACCAATTGCCCAGTGAAACTCTTGCCCTTAAAAACATGGGAGTTTCCCTTCAGCGACTTGCAACCGTCGCCTCTGAGTCGCTTTTCTCTGGGATCCCCCTTTGTTAAACTTAAAAGAGCAGTTGGATGTTTTACACCACCACCCTTTTTCCCCTCCTAGCCTATTTAAACCTGGGTTCCTCAATTTTTTTTTAATGTCATGTCCTTCAGCCCCCTGTGCATCCTAATGGTTTTCTACTGGATTTGGTCCAGTACTGGGAGAGAGGAAAATTGGATGCAGTGTTCCAGACGTGCCCTCCTAGCAGTAATCACTTCCCTTGACCTGCTGGCCACTCATGTAACGCAGCCCAGTCCATGGTCAGCCTTCCTTGCTGGGAGCCAACGCTGATAATGGATGACGCTGGATGTTGTTCTGGTAATTTGGAGAGTACTTTCACTTAAAGTGATGTATTTTAGGAATGTTTCAAATAATGTCTGAACAAAACCCCAAACCCTGCAACATGTTATTAAGCAATTTCAGTTGTATTTGATTTTGATTTCTGGATCGCTCAAATGAAACATGTGGAGCTATAAGCATTATTTTTTAATATAACTTTTATTTTACAGTGTTCAGCCGTGTAGTTTGTTTCAGGTGATTTATCTGTATAAAATCTACATTCTGTTAGTTGCTAGGACAGTTATTAAAGGTGATGGTTAACTTGTGGATGAATCCTCTTTTCAGAAGGGAGTGTATTTTCCTTTGCTCTAGTACAACTTTTGTGAGTATAAAGAAGCTATTCTCAAACTCATCTTTTTGCAAGGTACATGAAAAGCCAAATACACTTTATTTCGTTGTCAGCTTTGACCAGGTAGGTTAATAAGATCCAAGTGGTAATAAATGTCACTAATTCAGATGAGGCTATTTGATGAGCTATTGGTAGATACTTTGGCAAGGTTCCTTGTACTCCATGGGTGTGCAGTGGTGGTTGGTTTCTGTTTCAGAAGCATTCCTGTCTCCAGCCGTTTCCACTGAGAAGAACCAGCACCGGGGCAACCTCAAGTCCCCTCAGCCCTCTCTGTATCCTGGTCTCCCAGGAGGCTCCTGGTGCCCCGGCTCCCTGCACGCTGCCAAGAGGTTGTGCTGTGCCTCCCCAGTCCAGTTACCTCTCAGGGGTGGATTAAATACTGATTTGTACCTAATAGAACAGTTTGATTTGGGCAGAATCTTCATGACAATCAGTTTTAGCAGAGCTGTGCATGTGTTTTCACTATCCATCTTGTTTAGCAGTACCTAAAATTACAACCACCTAAGTTCTGTTAAGGGAAAATCTCTTCGAAGTTCTCCTTTTGTATTTCAAAAGAATTTTCATAAAATACTGAAATACTCTGTGGTGATTAGAATGCAAATGAGAGTATTTTTTACATGGTGGAAAGTAATTCGTTTGTGTTGTGGGTATATTTTAAGTACCAGCAGCTCACAATTAGGCTTCCAGTTTATAACGTGCAATTACTTCATTTTGCAGTTTCTTTTAAAATTAGCAGCTGCCACTGCAGTACCTCACTTCTTGCTTGTTTGGAAGGAAGGCACCAAGTATTGCTGATGTGTCCTGAGTAAAGGTGCAGGTCATTTGAGCACCGCAAATCAATACTCGCCAAAATGCCTCAGTCTGGAGTTTGCCCAGTTTTACTGGGATTTGGATGTTGCAAAGTATCCCAAATGACATTCAGGCTACCTTTTATACTGGATTTCTTTCTAAGTGTTTCATGATTGTGAAATAGCTTTCTTTTAGCTACAGTAGCCAACTTAACGCTAACGCCCCATCTGAACGAAACACCAAACGGTTAGTATGCTGAGGGTTTACTGCTGGCATGTTATTTTTAAAAAGATGGAAAAAACATTCAGAAAATGCCTTGTAAGCTGATACTGAAGGGGGGAAGGAACTTCTGATATGGTGAGATGCACACTTGGTGCTGGTGGTTTGACTGTTTTGTTTTGGTTTGCAAGTGCAGTACTGAACTAGCCATGGCAGGGTGAACAGTAGCAATGACCTTGCTTTCATCGGTGTTTTGGGAGAGTTTTCATTTTGCACTGATGTTTCTATGGGTTTAGGAAAATTCCTGCTTCTAAGGATGCATGGATGATTTTGTTCTACTTTCTGTTGGAATGAAATACCATGAACTATCTCTTCTGAAGATTTATATGGTGTGGAATCAATTAAGTAAGCTAATTACTAAAAAACAGAGTAATTGTCTGGATCTCATGTTTTTTCCTTTTTCTAAAGCTGATTTTAGGAGGAGTATTTGGAATATAAGTCAGATTAGAATGTTACTAGACAAAAGACTAAACCACACTGGGGGATTTGTTAATACCATCACCACTCAGCTCTCTGGTAGTGCTTTCCCTTCTCTCTAGGAAAAGGGAAATGTTTCCTGCACAAATTTATGGTGCCTGCCTGGGAAGGGTGGTGGTTGTTTTCCAGGCTCTGGAGTAACAGTGGTGACATAACTGACCTGGCATCACTGTCTTGGTGGCTTTTTTTGCCTCTTGAGAAGCCATAAGCACAGGAGGAGAAAGTTGGCACTTGACTGCCTTGTGTGGAGGCTGAGCTTTCGGGGCCCAGACACCTGAGCTGTGGTTTCCATGTCTGACTTGTGCTGATCTCGGGCTGTGCTGCTGCTGGAGGGGCAACCCTTCCCTCTGTGCCTTTGCTCTGTCATTCCTTCTCCACTCTTGTGCTGGTGCCTACACAGCTGGAGAGTTTGCTGTGTTGGAAAACTGGTTTAGCTGAACAGTTACTTCATAAAAAATAAAATTTAAGAGTGGTAACTTGAAGTGATGGACACAAAGCCCTGTGAGTGCTGGTGCTGACACAGTAAGGGGAAGGCTTCTTTGACTCTGAGCTGCTTCAGTTCTCTGAGCTGGCACAAAGGAAGGCACTGCTCCAGCTAAAGAAGTGAGAAAGGGCAGGGATGTGAGGCACAAAACTGAGAGTGAACCACAACCACTCCTTTTAATTCACTGGGCCCTCAAGGTTGTCTCGGATGTTATTGAACTCTTACAATTTTAGCCTGAAATTCATTCCCATAGGAATTACCTTTATACAGAGAGAAGAAAGATAAGTGATATTTAATATCATAATATTTTATCAAAAGCAATGGGTGCCTTCGGAATGAGGAGTTTATTTCACAGATAGCCAAAGAGCCTTTAAACATAGCAGTGAAGTTTGTTAAATTTGGCACAGATGCTATCAAAGGAAATATTGGCAGCAAAGAACCAGTAAACCCTGAAAATGGGGAGAGTAAGTGGGTAGGGAAGAAGTAGATAAAATAAGATGTAAGGGTTTTCTATTTTTTGATGACCAACTTGAATTGAAGTGGCATAAAAGAGAGTGGGCATATATGGTGGTTTGAATTCACTGTGCTTCGCAGCTAAAGGTATGGAAATTAAAATACACATTAGAACAGATTGAGAGAAGTGATTTTTTTTTTTTTTTCAAACAACTAAGATTGATCAAAACACCATAAAGTTAAATAACATCTTTAACCAATACAGAATCTTGGGTGAAATAGCCAATATTTTTCTAATGCTGGTGTTAAGATGTAATTCTAAAATTGCTCCTCTTCATAGTTCTGCTTTGTAGGTGACACAAATCATTTTGTCTGCCACACCCAGGATTATGAATTGACTGAGCTTCTGGCAAAAGTAGTTTATTTAACAGACTCCATTTTGCATGACTAACTATTTGTTTTTGAAATACCAAGAGTGAGCTAAGGAATTAAACTGTTAAGTAATTATTATGTGCATGGTAAATAGCTTAAAATTGTATTCTTTACAAGGACCCATCAGATTCTACTTTTCAGATTCTGAAAAATAAAATTGTGCCTTTATAACCTATTGGAATCATAGTCATAGAAGGGACCTTAAAGGTAAACTAAGTCCACTCTCGTGCCATGGGCAGGGACACTTTCCACTAGGCCAGGTTGCTCCAAGTCCCATGCAACCTGGCCTTGGACACTTCCAGGGTTGGGGCAGCCACAGCTTCTCTGGGCAACCTGTTCTTTCCCTCCTTGTTGGAAAAGAAAAAAAATCAACTTATAAGAAATACAAAACAAAAATACTTTATTTAGATATCTTCTATAATAAAAACCAAACCAAAGCCAAAGCAGTGATCATTTGATGATGAGCAACAGACAAAAAGGGTTAGGAATATGGAGATATCTATATCTATAAAATAAGGAGTATGAGGAGTTCGGAAGTATGACAGTTGCTTTGCAGAGGGCCCATGGTGAACAGTTTAAAAACAGGGATTTGTATTTTCTCAAGCCCAAAGCAATAATCTATCCTTTGATACTGTAATCCTGACAAAAACTACTTAAAAAAACCCAAACCAACCCCAAGATTTTCAAATAGCATTCAATTAGGAGTTTTCAGGTAAGGCCAGATTATTACTGCTGCAAATTGGATCACATCTCCTGTATAGTTATTTTAGTGTTCCCTTGTTGCTCAGTCATCCCCTGCTGCCATTTTTGTATCAAGAAAGTGGGGACCAGTTGTCACTGGGTTTCGGGGTGTGCAGGGAGCTGTATCTCACTTACTCTGAAGTGTCTCAGTTTTGAATTCATGTTTTTTGGCCTCTTCTTTCTTTATAAGCTGTCAGTGCTTATGCATGTTTCCCAAAGACTAAAAAGATAATACGTACAGTTATCTTTTAATAATCAGTGGGGAGTATCTGTAACATACCAATAGATGATTCAAGAATGCTGAATTACAGCTTATTTGACTTTTGCCCTCAGAGTAGGATGAAAAAGTACATGGTGCTCCTGTTAAAGTTATAATCTTTTCAGTTCTTGAAAAGCAATTAGTGCCTCAAGGCTGAGAATTTTTTGTTTGTTTGTTGTTTTTTAAAGAATCTCATAGGTAGCTCTCAATTGTAATGGATTATTGACTTTCCTACATGGTAGGAATTAGTCTCTAAAATTAAATCTTTAATGGAGAAAACTGGAAGTGTATAAAGATTTTTGCTTCCTGAATTCACAGCTGAAAAGCCTGGGAGATGCTTTGTTAATTAACTAAGAAATCAAAAGGAAAACTGAGCGAGACATGGGTTGTCTGTTCATAAACTGAGATCTGTTGAAACAAGGCAAATATATCCTAATAGGAATAGACATTTACTCCTTTGAAAACCAGGTGCTGCTTCCGTAAGCTGGAGCTAATAAAAAAAGTCTAATGAATAACATGCTTATTTATCTTCAAAATATCATAAATAAATAAGGCAAAGTAGCAAATATGTATAGTAAACATAGATGTTTACAGTTGGTTACAGAAAATAAATTCAGCAGTATAAAAATGACACATTACTCAGTGTCCTCGAATTGGAAACTGTCTTTGACTACTTTTAGCCTCTTTCCAGTCTTTCCTCTTTGTTAAAAGAATCATAAACTATATGTTGTAGCTGTTCTCTGTATTTTAATCATCTAGAATAAGAAACTAATTATTCTGAAGAATCTAGAAAGGTTAATATCTGATTATAAAAAGCAAGCCCCAAGCAAACAAAAAACTCCAGTCGCCCCTGTAAATCTGCACTCCTACCACCACCGCCCCCCACCCCCAAACATTGTAGGGAACAGTCTGTTATGGTACTGCTGGTTATTACTATGTCATAATACTGTGTTATTTACAGCAGTCTTAGAAATAAGTCTAAGCTATTTGCATTGTAACTTGATAAATGTCAGCATGTTGTGGAAATGTCCGTGATTGAGCTAAATGTAGACTGAATGAAAAGACTGAAGATCTCCATAGATCAGCTTGCTTGCTGGGAATTATTTTTGCCTTTCCTATTCTGAGTGTAAGCAGAATTATTGAATATTTCAAAAAGATTCTTATCCCTGGATATGCCCTTGGAATCCTGTTTCCACAGCAACACAAAACTACTGATAAAAAAATCCCTTTTAAACTTCAAATCAGTTTAGAGTTGTAATTAGGATGTTTGCCTGTAGCATTGTGTGTTTTATGTGTATTTCTGCATATGCTGAGAGCAGCCCGTAAAAGAGCCATGAGGTGAGTGATCCTGGGAGTGTTGGAAGAGTATCCCGTGGTGGGGTGAGCCCGCAGGCAGCGTGGCACGGGAGTGCTCTGGGGCCGGGGGTGCCATGGAGGTTGGTTTGCAGTGGCTGTGTGAAGAACCAGCCCTGTGTGGGATGCAGGGGTTGCCAGGAGCTGGCTCCTTTCCCCCGGCAGCTGCAGCGTGCTCTCACTTGTTCCACTTGTGCTCCGAGGGAAACATGCAGGGAATAGGAATGGATGGAAGGATGTGCAGCAGCCGCTGCGGGTGGAAGGAGCTGAGCTTTGGCGCTCGCCCAGATGTGCCTGCTGAAAAGCTCTCCTTGCCGGGGAGGAGTTAACGAGAGAGGGGCACATGGCACTGGCGAGCAGTGCCTGCTGTGTGCTGGGCTGCTGCGAGCCGAGGGGCCTTTCTGCTCACTGCTTTTGGAAGCAGCCCCACCCTGGACTTCTGGTCAAAAAGGAAGTTAGTACTGGAGCAGTACAAGGCTAAAAACTGGCTTTAAAAGTTGTGTGGTGCAACTTCTTGGGTTATAAATGCTCATTTGTTTATTTTGTGCATCTGTGCATGATGTTTTACTTAGTCAAAACTTTGTTATACATTTACAAGATACTTAAAATTAGGAACGATAAACTGTACTGTGAGGGCTTGTATTGATTTTCACACAGTGTTGCAAAAGTATCTAAATAATGGAACTCTTGCAGGTTGTCACGGGATAGTAACCACAGGTTGAAATAGGAATAATGTTGTGGCTACTTGAGTTGAGTAGTTGCAAAATCTATATTTAAATTTATCAAATTACAGATAAATAGCGTGCACAGCTGAATGGTTACTTCAGTTTGTGAAGCTGCACATGGCTGGGGTGGAAATAAATCCTTTTGAGTATTTAGAGTGTTGGTGACTAGATTCATCATGATGTGAATAACAAAGACAAAGGGACAATTATGTGGGCAGTGATCGGTATGCACTTATAAATTAGAAACTAGAAGCTATAAACTAGCACTCTAAAAGTTGTTAGTATGTGAATTGTTATTCCTACTTTACAGATTTTTATCTTCTCTGCAAAGAAGTCAAGATAAAATAAGGTTCCTGCCTTTAGAAGGTGTCCCAATTAACGGATTCAGTGCAAATATAAACAGTTGTGAGGTTTAGTAGAAGCTGACAGCCCAGACAAGTGGGTTACACTGTGCACGCTGGGACAGCACTCCCAGAATGCAAATAATCTAAACTTAGGGTGTGCTGGGAGGTGGATGGGATGTGCATGTGGAGCTGTCTCTGGTCGGACTGCAGGGGGAGTGCGGGTGATTATTAGTCTTAAAATTAGATCTTTAGTGCCAGCTGTGGCTGAGATGTACCCTAATAATAAGTGATAAGCTGGTACATGGACTGCAGGGGGGTGACACAGAGAGGACTTGGATTCTCACTTTTATACTGGTTTCATTTGCAAACACTACTAGTGCACACTATGAGCAGCGTTCTTCTTCAGCAGAGTTCTGGAGAGGAGTGTGCAAATCTGGTGTTGGTGGCAGGTTGGAGGGAGATTGTGAGAAACAGGGAAAGCTTTGGGAAACGACTCAGTCTGGCCTACAGATGACCCAGTTTTGATAGTTTATGGTGCTTCCTGGGTAGTGAAGTAGTTGTTGCTACATGGCTCCATAGGCCAAATAGGGGTCTGGTACAGCACGACTCCTCAGTTCCACTGAAGTTCAGTCTGATGTGTAGCTTTCATAGTTTTTTATAGCATGTGTCAAATTGAAAAAGCACTTTTGTAAAGGGTCACAGAGTTTGCTTAAAACCAAATTTGCTTTGAAGGCTGTGGAATGTGAAATGATATTAACTAGCTAATACAGATTCTCAGTGTACCTGTATTATGCATGACATTTAAGGTATTATGCATGAGCAAGTGTACCTGACTGCTTGTATGATTAGCTTCTTGCTCATAGGAATTGAGGTAATCCTTCGTATGTTTAATCAAGTTACGGGAAGGCTCATCTTCCAAAAGCATGACAATAGAAATAAATACAGTGTCCCTTTTGATGTTTCAACAAGGCAGTATTTCAGTTATGCTTCCCTTAGCTGAGGCAGTGCATGCTTAGTGGTGTTAGTGTGGGGAGATCTCCTGATACAAGCAGAAAAATGTATGGAAAAGGTACCCTGGAGAGGAAATTCATTGCATCTCTACTGCAAATACTCAGCTTTTTTCCACACTGAATTATGTTTTATAGTTGAACCATCTGAAAGCAAAATTACCCATCCTTTTCTAAATAACAGCATAAACCATTTGCCAAGAAAATCCTTCAGGAACTATAAGTGAAACAGCTACAAGAGAGGAAATTTTGGCATATTTAATTGATGAATTCAAGTTCTTTTAATCTGTACAAGGAAAGATGCATATTTTTCTCTGTAGTCAACCTTTGCTTGAGAAGCAGTAACTGATTTATCAACTATTGTAAGAGATTAGGAGCTTTTATTTATGCATCATCAATTGGTAAATACTGGCATTTTGCCTTTTTTCTGCTCTGCATAGCTGCTACTGTCCAGTCCTTTGAGAGGAAGTAAGATTCTGCATTGTGGAAGAAAAAATTGCTCAAGTCAATACAAAGGAGGATGCAGGAGGCTTATGTATAATGATAAAATGGTTCATAGAGTTCTTTTATTTCTTTCCCCAGTCCAGGTTGTTCATGCTTCAGAGTTATTTCTGGTTTTGTTTTCTGCTTGTGCCCTGCCTTACTGGTACACTGCAAACCCTGCAGGTGATGAGCTCAGAAATCACTGTAGCCAAAGCACTTTTGAAGGCGATGGCAAGTTCCACTTATGGCGCTTGGTTATTATCTATTTTGGGACTTAGGAACTGCTAATGTGTTATCTGTATATGCATATACATATGCAACAGCAGCAGTTGTAATGAATACTTGCTCAGCATGTGGCATTTCAAAGCACCGGTGGAGCATCCGAGTTCAGGGTTTCTAGAGACAAATAAATGGTGCAGTCTGTGGGTACAGAACAGAGTTTAGGGATCCAGGCAGGTCAAAGGGATTCTGTGGAGAAACCATGCAAAAAGAATGTTACATGTGCATGAGCTGTGTGAAGCTCTTACTGACAACACAAATTATATGTCAGTTTTAATAATGAAAGTGAGAAATGTTAAACACTCTTGTATCTAGTGGTGACAGTAGTGTCTCAAAACCACCTTGTTGCACCATACTCTGTTACTAGTAGAAGAGCCTTCATGTGGTCAGGCACTTGAATTCCTTTTAGGTCTCCTTTTCTAATTGGATTTTTGAATTTTATTCTGCCTTGCCTGGTCACTGGTTACCGGGTCATCTCAGCAGAGTAAGGCCCATTAAGAGAGTGTCAAAGAATGTTCTGGGACTAAATTATAGAAAATCGGTGGGATGTAAAGCCTGTCTGGCTAGTATGTTTATTTTTTATATGAAATGGTTGAGGTTAACTGAAAGGTATGGAATTTGATTGTTTTTTAATTTCCAAACAATGCAGGAGTGACCAAAAGGAAATTTGAAAGAAACAAGAATCGTATACACACATTTAAATTCTAATTAATTGAATTATCATATACTTTTAATGCAAGTAGAAGGTATGATAATGAGATACGTTGTCATTGATATAAACAGAACCATAGAAAACATCCTAAAACTTGTAAGGATTCATAACATTTTTAGGAAATAATAACCTGTGCCTAGATTTTAGAAATTTGTGTGTATTTTACTGAGCCTTTTAATTAGACTCAGGCTGTGATATTCTTCGTGCATGTGTAGACATGTTGAACAGAGATCCTGAGCCTGCTTTATTGGGATAACTGGGAATGCTGTTCTGAGCTCCTGGAATGACAGTCCTGTGAATGTAGCAAGCAGTGTGTGTTCCTTAACGTGGGTCCCAATCCCTGTGATCCCTCCCTGCCCTGCTGCTGCCTCCCCTCTGAGTGTGCACTTGGGTACATCTTTCTCCTCTTGAACTCTATTATCTTTGGAACCGAACTTGGAAAGGTGTTTTCACAAATTCTCCACCCCTTTTGTTCCTGTGTGTGTGTTACAGAGGTAACACAGTGTACAGCAGCGGAGGGGTAAGAGGTTGTGACAGCGGTATTGCTTGCAGGAGTTAGACATAGGATGTGGAATTCTGCTGCTTGAAAGCTGGTTTCTGAAGGCTTTTCTGTGCCCCACATGAATGGGTTAACTCAAGATGAACTTTTTCTCTCAAACTTTTGATGATTACAGCACATAGAAAAAACCTCACGCTTGTTTGTTCTACAGGCTGATAAGAAAACCAAATACTTCCTCCTCTGTCCAGGATCCCAAGAATCAGCAGACTCCAAGTCGGTTGGGAAAGCCAGTGGCTGTTGAGACCCATATTTTCGTCTGTTCTCTGCACTAAAAGACATGTGTCACTGTCACCTCTCTTCATTTGATAAAAATAAATGTGCATCGCCCCTACATTCAATTGAATTCACATTCTTTCTTTCTGAAGTGAATTAATTTAATATTTGTTATAATTGCTGTTATTGATTCTCCTCTAGTTCTGCTTACGATAACGTCAACAAAGTTCGAGTTGCTATAAAGAAAATCAGTCCCTTTGAGCATCAGACATACTGCCAGAGAACTCTGAGGGAGATCAAGATCCTGCTGCGCTTCAGGCATGAGAATATTATTGGAATAAATGACATTATCAGAGCTCCAACTATTGAACAAATGAAAGATGTGTATCCTTTCCAAGTATTAAGTTATTCTGCATTGTTAGTGATGGTTGCCTCCTTCTCTGTTTTGATTGTTTCTTCTTCTTCATCCTCTTCGTTACTAAATTTCAATAAAAGGTGGCTTCTATTGTTGTAAATTGAAAGGGAAATTAATAGTATTTACTCGATCTGTAGATAAATAGATAAATTTGATGTGTAGATGAACACTAGTTTTGTTCTTTCTTGTCCAGGAAAAGAGAAAAATGTTAATTTCTCTCTTCCAAGGCAGAGAACTCTACACTGTAGAAAAGATTTAGCTTAGTCACTTAATCCTAAAATTATATTTGCTCTTAATAGAGCTGCTGTTAAAACAGATTGATTTGAGGAGAAAATAAAGTGGCTAGACTCTGCTATAATTCTCTAAAATTTTCTTAAAGGATAAAATTGATACCTCTTAGGGGGAAAGAATTAAAGTAAAACACAACCCCCAGTCTTGCAGTGCTTTGTGCATTTGTGAAAGGTCTGAAACTGCACATGGGCAGGTAATTGCCTGATTAACACGTGCAGATCTGTCCTTTTTGTTACACTGATGGTCCTTTTCACGGGAAGCTTGGGTTTGTGTAGCTATGACTTCATGTGTGTGTCTGTCAGGTGAGCAGTGTTAGCTGGGAGGCTGTACCTGGGATACAAGGCCTGGCTTAGAGTCACCCAGCTGAATGTCCCCCAGCCCACGTGCATTTGTCCCTGCTGGATTTGTGGGTCATCGTAGATGTCTGCCCAATACAAGCCCCAGGTGTGTGTGGGCAGAAATTGGATTGAGTCCAGGTCAAATGTTTGCACTTCACACTATCAATATATTATTTGAGTTCAGCCTTATGTGGGGTCCTGATGCTGCATTTCTGGGGCCCTTTTGACTGATGTAAGTGCATGGTGCCTGTAAAAAGGTGTCCTGATTGAGTGGTCTGGTATAAATTCCCAGAGGAGAGGATGGGAATACCCAACTGGAATGGCAGTAGTGGTGTGTTTTCACAAAATCCTGGTTCAGTGAAAAGTGATCAGGGAACTACACCCCAAGGGTTTTGCAGCCAGATTGAATTATGAGGGAAGAAAATTTTACTTAACTCATTGCTGTCAAAACAGATTAAAAAATTCCCTTTTTTAATGTTCATTGCAATCTTAGGAAAAAAAAATCTGACTGAAAATACTGGGATTTAATTTGAGTAAGAGAGGAACCGTTGTGTTTAATATAGCATAAATATATATATACAGTAGAGAAGAACAGCTGAATTTTTGAAGTGGGGAGATGGAAGAGAAAACTGATAAGAAATGATCAGATCTTTTACCTTTTATGCTGCTATGCAACTGCAAGCAAGTATCTTCGAAGCTTATTAGTCATTAACCTAAAACCTGCCTTTGTTTCTTGGCAAGCAGGATAGGAACCAGATGAAATTAAGATTCCTATAAAAGTCAAGCTCTACTATAAAGAAATAGAGGTTTATGATGATTAATTGGAGAGGACCACATGCTGGTACCTCTTAGTTCTGTAAAGGGCTGCATCGTGTAACAGGATTGATTGGATTCCAAACTTCTAAAGCAAGAAGTTTGTTTCATAATTGTCATGAAAAGACAAAAAAGAGAAAAATTGTTCTAGAAGTTCCATTGAATACTGGGTGTTGATATCTAGTACAACACCACATTTTTTTTGCTGCCTTACATCTAATGCCTTACAGATACATTGTGCAAGATCTTATGGAGACAGATCTTTACAAGCTCTTAAAGACTCAACACCTCAGCAACGACCACATTTGTTATTTCCTTTACCAGATTCTGAGAGGGTTAAAATATATCCATTCAGCCAATGTGCTTCATCGTGACCTCAAACCTTCAAATCTGCTGCTTAACACCACGTGTGATCTCAAGGTGAGTCGAAATGTCTTACAAATTTTCCTACCATGGTCTTCATAAACTACCTGCTATAACCATGAATGTGGGGTTTTTGCTGGAGATTAATGTGATTTTTATCCTTGAGAGATTGCCAAGACATTATCTGGTTTGATAAAATAATTATCAAGATTGGAGTGACTAAGAATCTCTGTTAGGCTGCTGTAATGAGTGCATCACTGTTTCCATCTGGAGGTTGACTTGGAAACAGCCTCTTTCAAAGCTGGATGAAAATACTGACCTGAAGCAGAATCATGTTTACCTCAAAAGTAAACTGACAACTGTGTATATTTCAAGTTTTGGGTTCTCTGTTTACACTGTTAATGTTTCATTGTTTGTATTTGTGGGCAACTGAAGTGGCATGTGAGATTCAGTGCTGATTAAATGCACAGCAATTGCTTAGAGAGAGAAGGTTCCTAATTTGCATTTCCAGTCATGGACGCTGTACTCGTTAATACTACAGAAGGATGAGCTTAGAGCTGTTATGATTCTTGGAAAATGCCAGCTCAATGCTTAGTGGCATTCAGTAAAGCAAACCAAGTGTGGAGAATTAGAACAGAAATAGAGAATAAATACAATATGACCTTAGTGTGCTCTGTTACAATTCCTTTATCAGATTTTCAAGCAACCTGCCACTGCAATATGTGCTCCCTGGTGCAGAGTATAGGAGTCTATATGACAGAGCATTTGATTTTTCATAACCTAAAGGGAACTCTGGTGCTTGTACAAATACCACATCTAAAGTTTGAACAGCAGAATTGGAAACCAGTACACGTTGGGTCTCGTCTATGGACGCTGAACTTGTATCAACCTGTTTCTTTGAGGGCCGTTGTGCAAGTCTGTGTGTCAGCTCTGCACAGGGGCACAGAGTTGGTTACTGTACATCAACTCAAAACAACGTAGAGTGAAACTACTTAAAATCACACTTTTGAAAGAAGGAAAATAGGAAGTTTGTTCGTCTTGAGTGGTAATGCTGTGAGCTTCCTTCTTTCATGGTGTTATGAGAGCTCTCTTCTGGAGCTCAGAGTTCTACAGGTTGTAACAAGAGCTCCTTCTTTCTTCGCCCTTAAACATGATCTTGACCTCTGGATTATAGATTTCTTTTCCAGGAAAAAATATATGAGTCTCTATTGACCAAATGTGTTTGTGAATCCTGTGGCTTGTCCTGAGCAGCTGAAAGGCTCCAGACAGGAGTGCAGAGCTAAAGCTGTTTCTGTTTCTTTAGGTGAAGCTACAGACTTAAATGTTTGAGACCTTAAAGAGGACCTACCACATGGTGAATGAAAGCTGGTGAAAGTACCTCATTTGACTGTCTCTTGTTACATATTTGCAGTGAAAAATTAGATTTGAGATTCCTTGAAAACTACTATCTTGGAATCTTTCTCCAGTGGGAGTCCTGTGCAATAAAGATACTGGTCTCTTTTGCAGCCTGGCATCTTTGCCATGAATGAGATTAATGTGTACTGACGTGCCACTGACAGGCTGGAATAGGCTCTAAATAGTATCTAACATTTTTACAAGTATTTTCACATGATTTCATGATTCTCTGCATCCAACAATTTGACCCCTTTTGTAGTTCTGTAAATGAAGTAAGTTACATAAAAACTCCCATGGCCATAGGAAATTCCTGGGCAAGTGGCATTAGTATTTCAGAAAATGAGATCAAAGTTATTTTAAACAGATTCTCAACTAGTATGTTGCAGTGTTTTCGGTGTCCCACGTTATTCCAGCTGACAATCTACTCATTTGACTTAGTTAAAACACAAGCATATTATAGCAATATTATAAGTTGTGCTTTTCCATCTACATAGTGAAAAGTCCCAAGCGTTAAATGACCAAGAATTGTTACATACTGCAACAGGCTTGAAAGGAAGGCAGTGAGAGATGGTTTTTTAAGGAAAAAATGTTATTTGCTTCAGAATTTTACCACTAACTGTAGAGATGCAACTGTTTCAACTACCATCGTATTAATAACAACTAAACTTAGTGGAGGCCTCTCTGTTTCCTTTTATACAAATACACACACACAGGCACAGGCTACTCAGCAATGCAACTGCAGATGTTTCAGTATGTTAGTAGTATTGTTGAGTGTCATTTCATTTGCTTAGTAAATGGTCATATTACATGGTCCTTCTAAATCTTCCCATCTGCTTGATAGCTTCACCCAGTTTTAAGTCATCTCTGTTTATAAAAAAAACCCCAACCATCCCTGATACTGATTGCAAGAACACTGTTTGCAAGAAGTTGAAGCTAAATATATGACTAGGATGCTGGCATCTTATTAATTAATTAATTAATCTGTTTATTTAGTGGGGAAGTAATTTCTTCTGTCTCAGTAGCATCTGTTCTGTCTCTCCAAGGCATGAAGCACTCACTGCCATACCTGGGTCTTCCATTCTGCAGGAACTGTGTGCTCTCACCCTCACGTGTGCAGCCAGTGCTGTGCTTGTCCCTCACACCCGGGACTGCAGAGCACAACTCTGACCTCTCCAGCTTCTCTTGTCCCTTGCACTGGCACTGCAGGCAGAGCTCTGGATCTCCAACTTCTCTTCACTCTGCTGTAACACTTCTGTCAGCTCTGCAGCCAAAACCCTCTTCCTTGCATCTTCAACCTTGAAGCCTTTCTCACTAATGGTGTTTCTTCTTTTCTGCTTAACCTGTTTCTGCTCCAGTCAGCAGGAGCTTTTTGTCATTTTAATGAGCTCTCTCTGTCATTGTTCTTCCTTTCCATCCCATGTGCATTTTTCAACTTGAGAGATTGACAGACACCTTCTGTAATTCAGTTCTTGCTCCTCACTGTGAACCAGAGAGTGTCTTTCTTCTTTTGTTTTAATAGTAACAAACCCTAGCACTTTACTTATGTGTAATACTAAAATTCTGCACAAGTCTCCTTCCCTGTAGTTTTATCTAGCTTTTTTCTGAGTTTAGGAGGAAGAGATTACAACAGTTTTGCCTGCCTGCATGATTATTTTCTGAACTCTCTAAGCTGTCCTCTACAGTTTCTTTTCTACTGTCTTTAGAGGAGACTCTTCTGATTATTTGTACCAAGTCTCTTTATGTAAGCTGCTAATTGCACACAAGGCAGCTGCTCTGGTCTTGTAGCCTGGGAAAACCTTGACATGTTTAAAAGGGTTCTTTCTGGGTTTGTTTTTTAAGGATTCAGGGGTTTGGGTTTATTTTTTTAATATGTAGCTAAAGCCAGGTCATGCAGCCTGGCTTATGACATTCATCACTTCCTTTTCTTCAGACCCTGTGTTTTACAGTCAGCTGCTGAATCTTGTCTTTTAGAGGTAGCTTTTAGTCAGTTGAATCACTTCTTCCCTAACTGATCTGTCAGTTGTCTCACAGGCAGGTTGTCCCTCCGGGAAAATTAGGGAGTAGCTGCCAGGGTGCAGTGAGGTTTCTGTGGTTGTGATAGGATTATCCATTACTGCCTTTATTGACTACAATATATTGTTACTTCACATTTTGAATATAATCAATGTACACAATTCACTATAAAAGAGTAAATATTATAAAACATGCAGAGAAACCTCCCAACTGTTTGCCACTCCTGCATTTGATGCCTTGTTTTCATGAGAGTACATTACATTTCATGCAAATACACTTTATGTGGAAATCATAAGCTGGTATTTGTTTGGGGGATAGCAGAACCATAGGAACATGTCTAATGTGCTGCTCAACAGTCTTGCCATTGACCTTTGGGAAGGTAAGAAAGGAGCAGCTGTTCTGCTCTAGAACACTGTCTGTCTCCACATTTTCACTTTTTTTTAATTTCTCTCTGGAGAGGGGGGCCACTGAATAGCTCTGAAAGCCATGGAGCCTCCTTACCAGAGCAGGGCTAAACCCACCTCTTCCTTTTTGCTGAACTTGCTAGTCTAAATCAGAGTTTAGTTTTCTTTTCCTGGTGAGATAAAACTATTTATCTGATACAGTATTGACAAATATTTTTTTTGCATGTGTTTAGTTTTGGGGGGATTTTTTTTTCTTTAAGCTCATGCTTCCTTCAACAACCTGTAATCTCTCCAGTCTACCATTATCTCATGATTGGATAGGTTGTTTCTCATGCAAAGATGCAGTTATGGTGGTAACTTGTGTAAGAATGGGTGTTGAACTTGGTTACAAATGTGTTGGTTGCTAATTTTGTTTTCTGGAAAGCTTAATTGCTTTCTCTTTTTGTTTTCTGGTGAATTTCTAAGAGTTTGGAGCAGTGTATCTCACCAGCTGTCTGGCAGAGGTGTTATTCAAGAAGCTCATAGTGGAACGTGGGTAGAGTCCTTCCCAAATCTTCGTGTTCGAAGCCTAGCCATGACATAGTGGAATGTAAATTGTGCACCAGCAACATCTTTTTTTCCCCCAGGTGTTTATTCTTCCTGGCCCCTGAATGGTGGTTGGATATTCTTTGTAATTGATCCAAAACATTTTTCTTAAACTTTGTGTACTAATTTTTTTCTAAGAACATAGGTTGCTGTCACTGTTTTGGAGGTGTTCCATCATTGGTTGGGAATGATGAATTAGTACTGTTATAGTATTGGAAGATGTATGTCTAATGTACCTTTTTTCCTATTTCTTTCTCTAAACCCAGATTTGTGACTTTGGATTGGCTCGTGTTGCAGATCCTGATCATGATCACACAGGATTCTTAACAGAGTATGTGGCCACACGTTGGTACAGGGCTCCTGAAATCATGCTGAATTCTAAGGTGAGACACAGTGTGCTGCTGTGGTGCTTCTGGGGCTGATTATTCCTTTGTGAGTACCAGCTGTGCTTCCCCCTCTCTGTGTTTTTAGGGTCAGAATGCATGCACAGTCTTGGGGAAAAGTGGTAATGGATTTGCAGTACAGCTGCTGGCTGGCAATAAATTTGTGATTCCAGAATCAATTATTGGATGCTACAACTGAGTAATCCTGTGCAGAACTTCCCATGTCTCCAGTTCCTTGGCAGTCACAGGACTGCTTCCATCAGCTGCTCTGCCGGTGAGCAGGACAGAAGGGTTAGGAATGAGCATTCCACTGCTGCCTCCAGCAAGGCTGCAAACACTGCCTTAATGTTATCTTGACATCTTAATTTAGGTTTAGAATGTATAATGAGAGTGAATCTGATTCTGAATGAAGGCATGTGATCTTTGTTATGTGTCAATCTTAATTGCATTCCCATAGTCTCCATGAAGTCATTCCTTTGTTTTTTATATGCTTGGAATTACTGTTGTGTGCTTCTGTGGCTGTTTTAAGGTATGTCCAGTCCCTGTGTGCTGTGGGTCATGGGTGTCCTCCAGAACCCCCCTGTGTGGTCTCCCACAGCAAAACACCTGGGTGACACCTGGGGTTGTATTGGATATTTTGGGAAGACACTGTTGTTTCTGTAGGATTTACAGTGTTGGGTGGGTTTGGTTTGTTGAGGCAATAGTGTGTCTAAGGTGCTTTTAGAAAACAGACATCTGACCAATCCAGGATTCCACACATGTTTAGGGCACTGTCAGGAGCTGTGGAATTAAGAATACTTGGTTTCCAAAATTTGTTAGTTTAAATTTGCTATAAAATCAGGGACTCTCGAAAATGTGCAGTTGGTAACAGATTTAGCTAAACTTGGAGAATCCTTTTGGAGAAGCATGTCTTAGATAATTCAGTTCTTGCTACCCCTTCAAAGTAGTGTTTTGATAGAGGATTCTTAATTGTTTCATTCTTTACAGAGAAAACAAACAGCATGAACAAGCATGACTCATCTAAAAAAGAAAAATATTATCTGTGTGCACTTTCACAATTTACTAATGTAACATGTTGCTGCAGTTATGCAAAAATTTGACAAAAATATGTTTCTGCTTCCCTGCAGGGTTACACCAAGTCTATTGACATCTGGTCAGTGGGCTGCATTCTGGCAGAGATGCTCTCCAACAGACCTATCTTTCCAGGAAAACACTACCTTGACCAACTTAACCATATCCTTGGTAAGCTTTATGGCAAAGCAGCATTTCCACATCCCTCTCTCTCCATCTTCTCTACCAATTGGGCTGGTCTTTCTCCTGTGGGTCAATGTGTAAGGTACAGGTCTGTAGGTGTATCAGCTGTTCCCTGTAGTTATTGCTGCAGGGATTTCTACATCTAATCATTGGTTTGGGGACAACTAGAAGATACTTACCAATGTGTTTACTACATCAGCAGAGATGTTTTTAAAGTAAAATTTAAAAAAAGGTATTTAAAAAGCTCATATATTATTAGATTCAGGTAAAATTTTTAAAATTTCTATAGATAAACCACTTGCTTGGATCTTTTTAACAAGTCACTGATCATTAGAAAACTCAAATGCATTTGTTTATTAAAAAAATGTTTTTAGTAAAGGTTTCTAAAACCTTCTGAAGTATTCTGTGTTCTTAAAGCATTTAGTGTGAAATCGTCTTCCCAGCAGTTTTAATACTGAGTTTTACCAGATAGATACAACTGTATTAATGTGCTTTTCACAGAATGCACTGTTTGTATTAATTTTTTTAGGTATACTTGGATCCCCTTCCCAAGAAGATTTGAATTGTATAATAAATTTAAAGGCCAGAAACTACTTGCTTTCCCTACCACACAAAAATAAGGTACCATGGAACAGGCTGTTTCCAAACGCTGACCCCAAAGGTATTTTATGCTCTATTTTGTTGTGTCAAAATAATGACAGGATGGGAGTTTTTAAAACCATCCTAAATAGAACATGCAGGTCCTTTAAAACAGCACTATAAATCTAGTATAAAATCACAAACCAGTGTGAAACCTTCATAGTGGCTTATTTTTTAAAACTGAAATTTTTAGTAACTCTAAGATTACATATTGTGGTGTTTGATCTTTACCTTGCGTGTAAAATCCAAACTCCTGTCACTGTGGTGAACATCAGAGTTGGATTTTGACATCAGCATCAAACAAGTCCTGAACTTTGTTTCTGACATCAGACAGGAGACAGCAGCTTGTTGCTGCAGTGGGTGGGGTTTGTGCAGACTGGGTGTCAGTTCTAGGTCAAACAGGGTCATGTCAGTCAAAGGGCAGGTCCTTAGGCACCACGAAAGATTACAATGTTAAAGAATTCAGTTCTAAATTGAGCAAAATTTATAAAAGCAAGGAATGTAATAATTATTGCCTTTCTTAACAAGGCTTTAGTAAAGGGTAAATTTGATTTTGTTTTGCTAGATAGCAATTAATTTGCCTTTTAAACTACTTCATACAGTTTAAGGGTTGTTTTGTTCACAGTACAGTGCTCTGACACAATTCATAAGTTACTCCTTTTTTAACTGATATGATACTTTATTCTTAGTGGATATGATCAGGTACTGAAGTACCACTTAGAAGCTAATTTCTGCAGATGGAACTGTGTCAAACTGATTATCCTTGTCATTGAGAGAAACAGCAGTGATTTATTCTGCTTTTATAACAGTGCTCAACAGTGTGAGAATTGTTACCGTGGGCTTTGACAGCTCAGATTGCCAGTGCTGGTGCCTGAGCTGAGGGAATGTGCCGTTTGCTGACTTGTGCAGCACTTCTCATCGAATCCTCGGAGCAGCTTTGACAGGGCAGCTTTTCCGAGAGCTGGTTGTCAGTCACTCCAGGAGCAGAACTGTGCAGAACGTGCTCCAGCACAGAGTGAGCACGTGAGCTGCCAGTGCTGGGAAAACGGCAGCAAAATACCAGCTGTTAATTGTGGGGCAAGTTTGAAGGTTTTGGAGCTGGTGCTGAATGCAGTGCTGGGTGTGCACCTCATCCCAGGGCAAAGCTGTGCTGCAGCCAGAAACCTCTGTTAACATTCTGGTTCATAAATCATGTGGTGAGAAGAAATGTGATGGAATTTAGGATACTGCAGATACCTTTGGGCTTCTTGCTCCTATAATCATTCTGTTTTCTTTCCTTCCACTGATGTTTGTCCAGAGTTTCATCAGACCTCACTCGCTGTCTTACTGAATCTTCAAGTTCTCTATGGATTCTTTACAAATTGTCTTCAACAGATTTGCCTGAATCTCATAAATATAAATATATTTGCATCTTCTCTGGAGAGTATCTTCTGGGCTGCTGGTTGTGCTAGAATAGTTCACTGGGATGACCTAGAACTCCTAATGACTCTGGATAACATTTTTGTCCATAAACAGCAAAGTTTTCTTTTCACAATAAGAACATATTCTTAATTATTTATTTCAGAAAAGCTCTAGCTTGGTTTGGGTTTTGGCACAAAAATCCAAAGCACTTTTCTGAGAGAAGAAGTAGTCTCGGCTATTTAATTTCTACTGTAGTTAAAACCAGGTTGTTCCATAGGGTTCTATGCATTTGTTCCCTTGACATCTGCTCTGAGGCTGCAGGGCCTGTGGAAGGGTGACCTGTTAGACAGGTCGTGCCAAAGGCAGCTGTAACCCAGGAGTGGTGATGGATGGGCTGGCAGAGACCTCTGCCCGGGGTACAGCTCACAGTCTGCTGCTTCTGTCACTGCTGCTCCAGCCAGGGAACTCCAGATATACACTGACACTGGCACAGAACTTGGGGTGCTGGGTGTTCTCTGTGTAAGATCCGTGTTTGTAACACTTTGGTGGAGTGTGTATTAAACTCTTGCTCACTTTTTTCCCTCTTAGCACTCGATTTGTTGGATAAAATGTTGACCTTTAATCCTCATAAGCGGATTGAAGTGGAGCAAGCTTTAGCCCATCCATATCTGGAGCAGTATTATGATCCAAGTGATGAGGTAAAGACATTGTTAAAATGTAAACATTGATTAAATTTTACAGCAGGTTATTTCCTACTTTAATTTAAGGCTGGTGTTTCTAATGCTCTGATGGAGCTGAAGAAGGAATTCCATCAATTTACCAAAATTTTATATTTTTCACTGTAGCACAGCATTTTGGAGACACCACACACTAAATAGATGCTAAGGTGTCCTCTCCAAGAAATGGAGATTCTCAGCTGATGTGGCTTTGTTTCATAATGTCTGAGATAGAGGAGGAGAATGACTGAGCTTGCCATTGGATTATGCTTTAAAAACCCTGAATCAGAACTTGCTGTAGTTCAGTGTACAGTTCTGAGGAGATTTCTGGTTACTTTTGGTGAAGAACTAAGGGAGGAGGAAATGAGCTAGTTTTCCCTTAAGGGACAAATATGTTTATTCCAAGAAATACAATGTTTAAAGTAATTTTTTTCTACAGGTAGATACTGAGTTATGAGCCTGTAACAAATATTTTAACTTGTGGTTTAGATTTGAGTAGCTCCTTACTGTCATTTGATTTAAAATTTGGTAAACTAATGTGTATAAAGCACACACGGGACTAATAGGAGTTCTGCTGTGAAGGCTGCAGTGTTGGATATTTTTGTAAAGGGCGTTTTCAGATTTTTTTTCCCCATCTGTACAAGGACTGCATGAAATTCAGCAGAAGAGTAATATTAAAGTAATAATATTTCTTTGCATTATCAAGCCTGTAGCTGAAGCACCCTTCAAGTTTGATATGGAGTTGGATGACTTGCCGAAGGAAAAGCTGAAAGAACTGATTTTTGAGGAAACTGCTAGATTCCAGCCAGGACACCGATCCTAATTTGTGTGTAGGTAAAGTCACAGCAATGTGGAACCACTCGGGCAGGGGGAACAATTTGGGACTTTGTTGCCACTAGTGAAATGTAGGACTTGCCTTTTCCAGTGCTCCAGTAACTCCCTGTCCAAGGACCTGACCTCAGTCCTGCTCTGTTCTTGAAGAAACAGTTTCTGTTTGTCCACAGCATTGCAGTGCCCTGTGGAATCCAGGCAATGGCCCCGGGTGTTTACCTAGTTTGTACATTACCTTTAAGGAATAAGAATTACAGTTCAATAGCGCTGCTTGGAATGAAAGTGATGGTAACGCTTTGAAATGCAAATTTTAAACATTTTAAGGGGCAGTGTCCTTCCTATATTACAGATTATTCTGTCATATGGCTCCAAACGGTTTAAAAAACCCCCTCCTCCTAAATGTACTGTACAGAGGAGGAATGTCTTAAATTACTGAAAAGGGAAAAGAACCGTGAAGCTTCAGTATGAATTATCTTCAGTTTTAAGTAACTCTGAATAGTGTAACTAAGAACAGGTATCTAAATATTCATAAATTAGTTGCAATTAATCTTCCTAATATTTTGAAGATCTAAAATTTTAATTTTAAATGTAATGTACTGGTATTCACTGACTTTTTTTTTTTTTTTTTAATCAATTAATTTAACTGGTCTTCCTGTACCACAAGGCTTGCACATCTCAGGAGTTTCATACAGAATTGGTCAAATACTGACTTGAATAATTTTTGTAATACTTGTGAAACTTCTATGATGCTAATAGGTTAAAGTAGCAAAGTTTTATGACTGGAAACGAAAAACAAACCGAAGAGGAGAGCCTGCTGTGGGCTGCCTGGTTCATGCTCTCTGTGCTGTCCTCCATCCAGCAGCATTCCACAATCACCGGTTTGTGTGGGCAGTTCCAGCAGGAAGGGGAAGTTTTGAGCCAGGGAACTTCCTCACTGCCAGAAATCCCCAGCTCTGCTGGCAGTGTGTAGGAGCTTTGTGGCTTTGTTTTAAGCAATAATTCTTCTGCACTAAAAATGAGATTTCAGTTTCTGCATTGCATATACCCCCAGGTTTTTATTTAATGATGAATTCATAGGAAAGGAAGAAAAAGAATTGGGGGGGGGAACTTTGGAAAATACAGTTTTTACTTAAATAGGGTGACTACTGTTGCCACTATCTTGAATATTCAGGTGTATAGAAGCTCACAAATGAAGTAATTTCGATTTTTACAAATACTGCATTCTGTTTATTTAAGCTTGCTAGCTGACGTTGAAACTATTGTAATAATGGCATGTTAGAGAAATATGAGATTCACTCAGCTGCCTCTTAATAGTTGGGCATTGCCAGTAGGAACAGACCTGGGACATAGTGTTGTGACTGGTGTTCATTTCCCATCCATGTTTTCTGAAGCTGATTCTGTACAAGAGCACGAACTGTGCATGTACACATTGGGGAAGAGAATTAGGTGAGTTTTTAGGAGCAAGATGAAACCTGTTGCTAACAGGCCATAGTGTCAGGGAAGGGACAGCGAGTAGCTACTGCTGGTAAATCATAGTTCGTGATCTCTCCTGCTTGCCTCTTTGTCCACACCATACCTAGTTTGTATTAGGGTTTAAGGGCTAAAGGAATTAGGGATAAAGATATCAGTGATATGGTGTGAGTAGAAATTTCTGGTTTACTTAAAATGTTACCTTCAAATGCCACTGTACAGAGTTGGTTTGGCCAACACGATGCTGAAATTGAAATATTGTACTGAGCTTGATAAGGATATGCTGGTAATTTGTCCAAGTTATTTGTGGTTACAATTGCCAGCTATGCCATAGCACAACAGCTGACATCCTAGTTGGGGCCAGTCCCCAGGAGTTGCCTTAAAATGGACAGAAACAGTCTCCTCCTGGGCACTTCTACTCCCCTACACTCCCTCCCAGGCTTTACCAGCCAGCTCGTCTCTCTGGGCTGTTTCTCAAGATTCAAAGTGTCCCCCTGGGTTGTAGTTTTTGGATTTGAGAAGCAATGTGAAAATAACAGATTTTTGGTTCAGACAACCAAATCATGTACTTCATTGATTAGTTATGTTTAATCTTCCTAATCTTTTGAAGATTGAAAATTTTAGTTTAAATGAAATACCCTGGTATCCACTGTCTCTGACTTATTTTTTAACTTATATTGGTCCTGCTGTCTGACTCACGGTAAACATAGTGTGCACAGAGCACAGAAATAGGAAAGTGTTTGTTTTAAAAGGCAGTGTGAAACTTCCTTCACTGAAATATGTCTCTGCTCTCTTTTGTAGGACAAGGACTTAAAGGACTGGGCATGCTCAAACGTTGCTGTTCCTCTTCCCAGTTCTTTATTGTTGGTCATGTCTCGTGGCCTCTCTCAGCTTATCCACTAACTCCTTTGAGCCATTCAGGAGGGCGGTTCCTGGTAGTTTTGGCTTTTCATGCTTTCAATGAATCTTTAAGGCTGAAGAATTGTAATTGACACTCCTCTGCATAATGCCCCTTGTTGACCTGTTGCAGTACTGTACTGTACGTGCACCTACTGCTGCCCGTGTTTTAACTGCTTGCTTTCTGGTTTGAAAGATGCAGTGGTTCCTTTCACTCCTGGATCAATATTCAAGAAGATAATTCATTAACCTGTAAGACGTTTACACCATGAACTATGTTTTTCTGACTTTACCGAAGTCGCTGGCATTTTTATTTTTTTTTAAGAGAAGCTACTATTCAGGGCACTTTAAGTCAGTGACATCCCAGATTTTTTTTTGCACGTCGTTTTTAACTAGAAATGGTTGGTTGGCATCCAGTGGAGTGTGTACCATTGTGCTATGGATTGCAGCATAAGTCATGTTCATGTTAATCTTGCTTATGCCCTTGTTTGGGTGTCCTGTGCTGTACGTGCAGGTATTCTATACAGTGTAAGAGGCACATAGGAACCCGACGTAACTGAATTCATCATTTTTCCACGTATTGACAAAATTTATACCTTTTTCTCCCCACTTTTTCTAAAAGAGATCATTTAAAGTGTAACCCTATTGGAGACACAGCACTCCCGAAGTTCATCCCGTGTAGTGGTGTTTCTATGAGCAGCATCCCCAGCCTCTGTTCCCCTGAGGTGGAAGGGTAGCAAACCCGCAGTGGCATGATGACCCCATGGCCAGTGCTGCTCTCTGGGGAAGGCAGCCCTATCTGGTGGCAAGCAAGAAACCAAAATATGATGTTAATAAACTCAGTCTACATCCTGCATACCAATGAAGTGCTTCAAATGAGGATTGATAGGTTTTACGTTTGAATCTAATCACTGACATTCAGAATTCTTGCAGAGAGGAACACTGCATCTTTAAATGAGAAAGTTTGATTTTACTTTTGCTCCTACAGCATGTCAGCATCTCAAGTTCATTTCTTGCAACCTACACTATGGTGATTTGTAATCAAGCCTCCATGAGCTCGTGACATGAAGTACTGTTCTGTTGTCAAGTACTATCAAACTTTTCTGATAATGCTGAGTTAGGACAACCAAACAAAGCTAGCACTAAATAATGTTTAAAATTGTATATCTTTTAATGATCTTTTCAAGTATTTGTTACTGAAATTGTATAATGTGGAGTTTACTAGGTGTTATGTTCCAGTGCAGTGCCTCCTTTTCTTTCCCCACTGCTCTCTGTGGTGAGAAATTTGCCTTGTTTAAAATAATTACTGTGCCCTCGCATGACTGTTAAAGCTTTCTGTGCAAAGATGATTGTCTAAGTGCCACATGCCTATGATTGAGAAAAAGAAATAATCTATTGTTACCTCTGAGTTGTGTTCAACTGAAATGCTATTCAACAAATAACTTAGGAAAAATAGTTCTATTTTTAGCTTTTCATATCTCTGCTGTCTTTTTCTCATTTTATTTTGGCAGCAGTGAAGAATGGATTGTATAAAGACTGCTTGCTAATATTAACAAAATGCACTTGTAATTCCTGGAAATAAATTTAAATCTTATATCTTCACATTAACATTAAGAATTAGTTTTTGGTTTCCTCTTGGGTAATGTCTTTGAAGGGAAATCAGGTTCAATTGCTACTGTAGTATATAAGGATGCTGGCTGGTTAATAACTCCAGGCTTCCTCATACCGTTTAGTCTGCTCTTCAGAGAAATTAGAAAGCCATTAACTTAGACTTCAGTAGATAAGGGTGCTTACAAGATTCCATTTCAAAATTTTCTTTTTCCTCTAGTTTCACTGTTAGTCTGCCAAAACTAATTTTTAATCAACGAGAGTTCATCATTAAAGGGCATTTTCTATTAGGAAATTCCTGTGGTACATAAATCTCTGTTGCGGGGAACAAATTCGGAGCATTGTCAGGACGCTGCACAAGTGACCATTGGATCGTGGTGTGGAACCTATGCTAAAAACATTTCTACAGAAGAAATATGCACTTGACTGTTGATACTAGTGTAGAAATTTCTCTTGACCTTTCTACACATCTTTACCAAAATGCTTTTCTCACTCAGTTTTGAAAAGTTGGAATATTTCTAGATTCTCTGCTACTTGTATGATCATCATTACAACAGGAATCATTTTTGGCACGGTTGGAAAGATGACTGTTACTGAAATTAGTTTGTAACACCTCAGTTTTAATTTATTAAGGAAGAACTTTGGCAGCTTACTTCACCCTTCTCTTTCCCAATTCTTTTTTTTAGTACTTTCTTTCATTTTGGATGTTTGGGGAGGTGTAGACTTACCCTTGTGTCCCGTCTCTCCGAGTGAGAAGCCGAGGGTTTGCTTTACCTAATGTTCGGTGCTTTCGGGCTTTCTTACTTAGCTGCTCTTGCTGAATCCCACTGGCATCCATCAGGATCCGTAACCACATCCATCAGTCTTTTACCCAATTCAATAAACATTGCTGGGTTGAATTTGTTGATGTGTCACATGCCGAAGCATGATTTTATTTTTTTTTGTCAGATTCTGAAAATAGTTTAAAAGAAGGTGCCTCTAACAACACTGTGTTAGGTCAGTTATTTCATCATTTTACACTGGGGTTTTTTCTTTATGCAGTTTTTATATTTTAGAGCGGAGAACATCAACTTTTAATCCAAGTAGCATGCATATTTCATGGTAAAGATGCTTTGGGAGTAAGGAATGTAAACAGTTCACTGTCAAAAACATTCCAACCTTACAGCTGAAGAAAAATATGCAAACCCAAAATTCTCATGGATGCTTTGGCAAATAAGTGTCTGCCTCTGCTGTCCTGCCTGTTGCCAGCCTCTTCCTCACCCCTGTGACATGACACCAGAGCCTGGTTTGTGCCAGAGCTTGGGAGCAACACTGGTGACATAACTTGGCAGTGGCCAAACCCGAGGAGCTGAGCAGGGCTTTCCTTGTGGAATGAGAAAAACTAAAACCTGTTGTTGCTGCCCACTGTAATATGCTACAATATATTTATACCATGTCAAAGTTGTTTGCTGAGCAACTGTACTATAGATTTAAACTTTATTAATATATATTTGCTTATGTTAGTGTAGTTTATATAGTCCTTGGTTATTGATAAATTTATTGTGTTGTTACAGCACAGTGATATGGTATAAATATAGGTCTCTACATACACACCATATACTTATGAATTTGGTCCCTTGCATAGTACTTTTGTATTTGTACAGCAATGTCTTCAAGCAATCCCAGATTTTAGGGGAAATATTTTTGTAAATGCAGTGGTTTAAATGAAAAAGTCCAAACAATCCTTTTACTAAGTTTTAAATACATTTGTGGTTCAAAATGGTTTAGTTAACAATTGAAATCAAGACACTAAATTAGCGAAAAGTGCACATTAGTAAAGTGAAGCTTACAGTGGTTTTTGTAGCATGTGCTGTGATCAAACCAAGTGACACATTGACGGAAATGTAAAAGTTGGACTACATGTGTAAATCTAGAACAAACTTCTACAGGTTGCAGCTGGTTTACTTACTATTGTTGCCTTTTCTCGTGTTGTATCAGTGTAGAGCACTCTTAAAATACTCAAACTGCTTTGTCTTTGCTTTGTACTGTTGGTGCCTTCTTAGTCATGTACCCCACAAGTCCTGCATAGCTAATTTAGTTAATGGTAAGTTTAAAATAAAAAAGCAAAGGAAGATTTTATAAAAAAAATAAATCATTTTCTGTATGTTCTTATTCATTGTAACAATTAAACATTTATATTGTGACAGATTTGTGATTTGGTTAATCTGTATAGATCAATTGTAAGTAGCAAAGGTTTATATTTCGTCTTATTCTTTTGATGTTGTAAACGTTTGTGATTTTCTTTTTTAAATCAGGTAACTTAATGTTCTGTTTTGTTTTTGGCATCTGAATCTTGTAAAAACAAATGCAAAGAAAATCATTAAATTGTGTCCCTGTATTACCAAACCAGCATAGTTCTGTGCATATATAGAATGACTGGGACTTTGCTTTGCCCTGAGCTGCTGGTCCAGAGGCTGGTGTGGATCATATTGGCTTATCCAAAACTGCCCCTCCCTGCACAAGAAGCAGCCTGCAGTCAGTGTTTGTAAATACTCAGGAGTGTGTGTGTCTCACTGTAGAACTGTACCAGTTTGTAATTAAATTAGAGAAGCCATCCCAACAAACCACAGGTGAAGTTTCTTTATAGACAGGCAGAAATGTTTTATCTTTTGTGCAAGAAAGTTATGAAATCATCAGCGTTTTGATCTGTTGAGCACAGTGATGCGAATTGATTCCAGTGTATCTGATGGGTCACAGGCTTTTTTGACACTCTTATATGGATATTACACTGTTCCCAAGAAATCTCGAAAATTGCTACTTGCACAACCCTTAGAGACCATGTTTTCATCATTTCAGTATGAAAATGTTCTTCTCAGACCATGGGCTTGAAATGTGGGGTTTCTGGGAGAAGTGCAAGTAAGTTACATCACTGTCATGGGCTTTTAATTAAGCTTTTTGAATTTTTTTTTAGCCTAAAATCAGACTGTGCCAAAGAACTGAACTCTTGAAAGATGTAGCTGGATAATGTCAGCTAGAAACATCTCTAATTAATATGAAAACACAGAAAATGTGACCTGAAACTAAAGAGAGCTTAGCTGTAACTGACAGCTCTGTAACAGCTCTGAGAATTGGCTTGTCAAAATGCATCTCTGCATCCCCTCTTTGGCTTTCACTGCAGCATACAGAATTTTTTCCCAAAATACTACAGAATTTGATTCTTGACATAGATGAGTTTATGTGTGTTCTTACTTTTTGTTGGCTGTGGCTGTTCCCCTGGCAGAAGGTGTGTTCACCATAGCATGTTCTTCAAGGTACGGCTGCACTGCAGCTTGGCTCCGTGGAGGTTTTGACAGGATCCTGACTGACTTCATGTTGTTGTGTTGTTTCAGTCAGGTTAGTTAGAAATACCACACAGATTTTCTGTATTTCACCACAACTGGAGGCTGATCCTCTGCATCTGTAAATCTTCAAGTGTAGTGGGCACTCTTGGACTGTTGGAGCCCGAGCTGGGTGTGTGGATTGGGCAGGGGCTGGTGGTTCCAGGGAGAGCCCCCATGTTCTGGGAGCTGAGCTGCCTGTGCTGGGACAGGCGGTGCACTCAAATACTCGGGAAGGCTGGCAAGGAGCTACTGAGTACAAGCCCTACTTATTGGAAGAGATACTAGTGTAGGTCTGATGGCATCAAGCTTTGTAGAGCTCTGACCCAGGTATTTCTCTGCAGACCAAAGATGCTTCTGTGCCATGCACGTCATCTTCAGTTATTCTTTCTACTAAATTGCACATATGTTACACTTGACAAGCTTAAAAAAAATTTTGAGGTGTGTAGAAGACCTACAAACATCATTGCATCCAAGTGTGCCGTGTCTGTTGATGGTTTTCTTGCTCTGATGTGTCTTTTCACCACATGTGACTCTCCAGGCTTCAGAGGAGTTCTAGAGCCTCAGCTCCGGTTCCGAGGGCAGCTTTGGTGAGTCTGCAAACAGCCCCCTGGTGCTGTACAAGGTGCCAGAGGTGCCGGTGTTCACATCCCCATCACAGCCCTGCTCACGGCTGTTCGTGTGAGGACTGATCTTGGGAGTTATATGCGAGAATTGTTCTGTAACCCCTCTGTCTTTCCCCTTTATAAATTATACTGACAACTTTCCTTCAGGTGTTTTCCAGAACTGTGCCTGTTTTTTCAGTATATCTCACTACTGACAATTTACTTTTCTCTTTGCGCTCGAACTCAGTCTGAACAAGTTCCAATTGTTCCAAAAAGTCTTTCTTCTATAGGATTTGTGAGCTTCCTGATGACAAACGACAGGTGATAGATCACGTTACTTAAACTCATGTAAATCCAGGGTAGAGGTAAGCAAAACAGCTGGAAGGTCTCCTGAGACTCTTCCTGTGGAAGCACAGCATGTGATCTGGTAACTGTATGTGGATTTCTGGGAAGGCAATATAAAAACAGAGATAAGGATCAGGAAGGAACAATGCGTTTGGCTAACATGGGCCATGACACCGAGTTCCATTGGGGTGGCTGTTGGGAACTTTTGCTTGAAGTCCAGCAGTCCCTGGTTCAAACTTTTCTCTTTTTGACTAAATATTTGAATACCATGTGAATACTGAAAACTTCCTGCTACTTCCCCAGAGTTGCCTCTCATCTTCCTCTCAGCACACACACAGAACCTATTTTTCCTGAAGTTCCTCCTCTTTCCATCTAATTAATTAGTGTGGTAGAGAGATGTGTGATCCTTCTGGCTTTTCATTGTGCTTATGTTTGTGCATGAAGGTTGAAAAGAGGAGCCTTAAGGTATTCCATTCCTGATTTCCCTGAAAAGAGCAAGAAATACCTTAACAGGGTATTGCAGCATTTTCTCATCAAAAAGACAGTGTTAAAAACCCTTTTGTTTATCTTCCCAGTCTGTGAGTTTGTGTGCACTTAGCTGCTGACTGAAATCCTGCTCCTCCCTTTCTCCTTCCCTTGCTGCTTGGACTGGGCTGACCTTTGATCTCACTGAGTTCTCTTGCAGTGACACTGCTCTTCCTCAGGGGTTTACACTTTCCGTGTTGGTACTTTTCTCCAGAGTCCCTTATCTGCTATGACTGATTCAATGACTTCACTCCTTTGTTCTTACTTTTCCTTACCTTGCACACTTGGAGATTCCTACAGTCTCACAATTTGGCTTTTGCTTTTTAATTTTTTTTCTGTAAAGCTGAGCTAAGGACACAGTTGTGCTTCACAGAGCTGAGCCTGAGTACAGGGAGCTGACCCAGGGCCCTGGTTGAGCTGCTGGCTCTGGGGAGGAAGTGTGGATAGTGCAGAGCAGCTCCGGTGGCGGGTGGGTCCTGCGTGCCTGGGGTGGCACCAGAGTTGGCAGTGCAGAGATCTGTTATTCCACCTGCCGAGTTTAATGCTGACCTTAAACGCACAACCTAGAAATAAGAATGGAAAACTGTAGTCTTCTCTACCCACGATGTGTGTGTGCTTCAGCATGTCTGAAAATTCAGGATTTTTAGCAAAAAAATAATGGACCAAAAGCTGTAAGGGAATGCCAGGCAATTATTTTAAACTTGCTATTACTAAAAGACTTGAGATGCACCTTTTAGGGGGAGTTGTTGGTTTCTTTGTTTGTTTGTTTTTGTTGGGTTTTTTTTATAACATCCAAGACTAAATAGCTTGTTGAGAAGATGTTTTTCTGCCTTAAAACTACAAATGCCAAAATACTGAATATTTTGAATTTTGGCTTGAGACTGAACTGAGGATATCACAATAGAGCTGGAAGGTTTTTTAGTCAAGCCTTTCTCCTAGGTCACCTTTAATTTCAATAGCTAGTACTTAAAGGGAAATTTTGACTAAAAAAACCTTCCTATGTTCCTGGAAGTTAAAAACTTACAGATATTGTAACTTGTAGTTGAGACATCATAGACTCAAGACCTTGTAATGTATTCTGTGTTTTTGAAAAGCTTTTTGTTAGTTTTTGTACATGTGTACCTTTGCAGGCTTTCTGACTAGGTGTGCCACAGGTGTGGAGGGAACCCAAACTTGCAGGCCAGTTTGCACACTCAGAAGCACTTCAGTGGATGTTGTTGCTGTCACTAAAGCTCCGTGTTTTGATTCCGTGTTTGCTCTCATGCAGAGTAAGTGCAGCTCTAAACAAAAGTGGGGATTAAGAAAAAAAACCTGGTCATTTCTTATTCTGTTGTAGCTAAATTTAATTTATAAACTTGGGTTTGAGGGTATGTTTAGTATTTTGGAAGAACTGTATTAAGCTGTTTTTACAGCTGATTTGTTGACATTTCTGTAAGTAAAATAACGCTTGTTGCAGCATGGCAAAGGTCTGCATAATTCATGTGTGCTCAACTTAATCACTGATTTTCTTCTTGTGACAATAAATGGCATTGTACCAAAAGCAATATATCCTGTGTGTAGTTAGTAATGGAAATAATTATTACTGTGCAGCTTGTATTCTCATTGTCTTTGCAGCCTCTAGCATGGATCGTGTGCACTGACAGTAGCTCCAGGCTATTAAAGATGTCTGGGGGGAAAAACAGGTCCTGGATAACACTTGTTTGCTTTCTGGAAGCTGCTGCTTTGAAGCAAAAAAGGGTCACACCTGATGCTGCTTTTTAAGCTTATTTTCTTGTGAGTCTTATCATCAGAATACATCCAGGTCTAGAGTGTTTCTCCGGATTTGCTCCTCCACATTTTTCCTCTTGAGAAAGGCCCAGGCTCAACACCAGCATCACTAGAGCCAAGGATTTTAAGAGAGCGGAAGGGCTTTTTTCTCTGCCTGATTTTGGGATTCTGCTAAGCTGTGCCTTAGAGCACAGCACTGTAAAAAGACTCGTGGAATGCTGCAACTGGTTTTGCTCACCAACTACTTAATTCAAGACCAGATAAGACCTTGCAGGCAATTTGCAAAACTTGGGAACTCTCCAGTCCTAAGTTCTGTTCCCTCCTGCCCCCAGTAGTAATTCTGCACTACTTGCTCTCCAAGTAAATGAGCCCTTGATGACTCCCTTCAGAGGGAAGCTTTGGGTTTCGTTTCTTAGTGCTCAAAAGGACAAGATATTAAGGCAGTTTTCTCCCATCACTTGCATTTGACTGCTAGTGTGGTAGTCATCATACTGAATTGTCACTGTACTTGTGCTGTAGAAATAACAGGGCTGAAGAACTCGCTCTTCTCAATGTGTGTATTCCTCCTCGCTTTCAAAGTCTGTAGAATAATACCTGCTTTAAGTTACAACTAAATCGCGTTCCTGCATTCTCTGTGCATATTTTTCTCTGCTGCCTCCTACTCTTCTTAAATGTGACTTATTTTACCGCTAGTGGTGTTATAAAAACTGTAGTACTGCAGGTGTCATGTGGTAACTTGTAAATAAAATTACTGTAAACACACGGTCAAGTTCTTTGTGGTGCTGCTCTGTACATGTGTGACCCCACCTCAGCTGTCGGCTCTCACTGTGCTTCCCTGGAGGACTTGTGCACGGCTCTTGATTGTAAAGCCCGTGCCTTTTAAAGGGAGCCTTTTGCTGACCAGCCTCTGCAGCAATCTGGTCCTACTAACAGGTTCCAGGCAACTCCAGCATTGACAGCATTCTAGGCAGGAACTTTACTGTGTCATTTGCCAACTGACAGCACAGTAGCCCTTCTGTCAGACTGATTGTCAGTGGAGCAGTAATAGAGTTTTATGTAAATACCTCTAACCATTTGTATAGCGAGTACAGAACCCAAGATTACTTATGGTTGGAAGCTGGTGAGGAAACTATTGCTGGGGTGGTGTTTTGTCCTTGGAGCCTGTTGGCGTCAGCAAAGGACTGACTGTTTCCTATCCAAGTGAGAGGGTCGTGGAAAAGAGTGGAAGAGGTCTGACCTGTGCAGAGAACACCAAGTGCAGTGTTTTAGTTAAGAAAAAAGACAGGCTGCTCTGCTGTGCTCTCTCTGGGGTTGTCAAAGTCAGCAGTGGCTGGTCTGGGGCAGAGGGATGGCAGGACTGCTGGGACTGGGGGAGGACATGCTCAGGAGCTCCCTCCCTCTCCAAGAAATCACTCCTGAGGAGATGCAAATGAGCAGCCAGGTGTCAAGGTCTTTAGCCCAATTTGCTTTTGTGAATACATGTGTCCATGTGTAATGGAGAGCCTGTCACTGGGTGGTGCAGCAGTAGATTTAAGGGGTTTCATGCCTTTTCTTTGGGGAGTGAATAGCCAGTCCTATGGAATACTTTAAGGAAATACTCAAAGGGCTGAATTTTCTGCAATGCAGGAGAGAGAAGCAACTTGTCATTCCCAGCTGCCTGAGGCTCCAGTCAGCTTCTTGTGTATGCATGTAAAAACCACTTCCTACTCTACACCATGGCAGCAGGCTCTTTCTGAGAAGCTGCCTGAGCATGGGCGGGTGGGTCGGAGAAGCTGAGGGATCTGCTGTGGGAAACACAGGCCCTTAGCACTGTTCCTCCAGTCGGGGTGCCTCTTCCATGTGGAATCAGCCTCTTCCATGGCCCTCTGGCTTCATCCCCTTGTTTTTCCTGTTGGTGCAGACCAAATTATGATGCTTGTTGATGCCTTGCTGTGACTGATGAGATTTTTGTCCTTCTTCCACTCTTTTTAAGTTCATTTGGAAGCAGAGTTCACTGCAACTTTGTAATTCTTCACCTATTTCTTCCCTTTAAATCTCTTTCCCTACAACTGTTACATACAGTCCCTAGGAGCCTGAGTCTTTCAAAGGTATTTAAGTGAATTAAGAGGCAAATAGCACATGGAAACATTTAGCTGGAGACAGTTCCACTTGATATGGATCAAACAGTTTCTCAAAGCACTTTGTGCTTTGAGGAGCTTGTGGCCTCTTACCATACGGGGTAATAAAGTTTATTTATAGCAAGCATATGAAACTAAACATTTAACTCAAAGAATAAATATACCCCAAACAAATACAACCCTTTCAGAATAAAACATCATGTCCGTGATAGCTTTTGAATTAAATCTGACAAAAAAAAAGGAACTAGAAAACAGAAATGTCTCCAGATTAATGCACTTGAATGAATGAAATCCTTGCATGCAACAGGGATTGTCTGAAGGTGTTGATTATAACCCAGGCAGGTTTGGTGGGTATTGAGGTGGGCAGCAACAATGAAGCCTGTGGCATTTCTTGTATAAACATTTCTGTCTGCAAATTGCCATGCTCCTCCTCAAACAAAGATAGCAATTAATTAACCAGGAGAGTCCATTTCAGCTCTTAAGGTGCTCATTCAGGATTCTCAAGAATTGTCTTGGCATTCACTTGCTCTGAGAGTGGATTTACAAAGACATTTTTACGTTAAATTACTGAAATTTTGCATGTGTATATTTTCATTTTACTTGAATGTATGAATCATTCAAACATCTAGTAGTTTTCACTGTGAAAAGAGGTGATTGCATTTCGGTGATCCTGCCTTGCTAACTGTACTTGATTTTGGAGCAGAAGGAGTGAAGCCTTCCATGCCTGTGAATAAAATAATCTTCAGGTAAACCAGTAAAAATTACGCTCTTTGTATGGCCTATTCAAGGATAATAAATACATCCATATACCCTTTGCACCTACTTGGGCAGTGAAGAGCTAGCTAATATCTAAAAAGCTTGGGGGAAATAGTGTAAAGCCAGCTCATGCTCTCCTATGAGCACAATTCCTGTACCCTGCTGCTGTACCCTGACTACACCACGGGCTGTCAGCTTCCAGGGCTTGGGAATTAGCAGATGTTACGACACTGCTCGGTGGTTTTTCCAATGCCATGGTGGTTTTCTTACAGCAGCCCAAGTCAGAGATTTAGACATGAAATTTATCCTTGGATTACTTTTGTTTTCATCAGATTTTTCAGCAACAGGGTGGTATAATAGTCTCCAGAAGGTAAAAAGAACAGAGATAAAATTGACCCTAGAAATGATGTAATGAAACCTTTCGTTCAGCCTGCCACTAGAAACCTTGCCTCGTGAAAATCCAAATAAAAGCTGTCGAAGGAGGTGGAAAAGCATTACTGTAGCTTAGACTCTGTGCTTCAAAGCTCTCCTGCCTGGCCCAGTAACTGCAGAGCTGTTGGGATGATCACGGGCTGTACTCATGCCATCTGCTGGGGGAAAGCTGCCATGAATAGCATTTATGCAAATAAAAACCTTGCTGATGACAGTCAAACATGCAAATTTATAATAATTCCTCTAGCGTTCTGAAAAATATAAGTCTTCTAGAATTATAGCTGCAGTGCTTGTCAAAGGCTAACCTAGCAACAGGTTAGAGCATGAACGTACCTCTGAAACTGTAAGGGAATGATTTATATCTTTGTGTGGTAGGTTTTGGGGTTCTTTTGTGTTTGGTTATTTGTTTTGTTGGGTTTCTTTTAAGCAGTCTGATTCTCACAGTGGGTGTGGCCTATGACTGGTCAAGGCAGTAGAAATGAGGATTAAAAGAAAATTTTGTTGCGTATGACTGATTTGATAATTCTTCCCTTTTTCCCCCAATTTCTGGTGTGGGTCCAGGCAATTCCATCCACCTACAAATAAAGCACACCACCATGAAAGGAATGAAGCACAGCAGCACTAGGAACTTTCTTAATATGAATATTTATTATTATTATGCTAGTTAGGCTTGTCAAACTTTGTACAATCTGTTCTTCACGTGTCCATACCCATCCACCCACTTCACACATCCTGGCAGAAGTATCAAAAGAGCAATTCAAGATGAAGGACTAAGAGAACACCATTATAGCTTGTAACATGAAAAATTACCTTTACTGGACTGTTGCTCTGTTTTATGCCCCCTGCTTGGATGTGACACTTGTTTCGCTCTTGTAACAAATCCCAGGGACTGCAGAATCTTGTTTATAGCAGCAGTAACTTTCTGGATACTGATGCTCAGGGGATTTTGCTGGTTCCGACAACTTTACTGAAGGTTTCCATGCCCTGCTTCCCACCCTTCTCAGACAGGTACACGGTCTGCTCTGCAATTCTTTGACCTCACAAAAGGACAAGTATCAGTTACGTTGCCTTGTGCTTGTGTGCTCCTGCCAGAGCAACTGGTTTGGTTGTGTCCTGTGGCCCCCTGAGCTTTGCAGAGGCCTCAGGTGACTTTTTTTTAGAACTTAAATGTTTGAGATACCCCAGAAATGAGGTACTGGAATGTAGATATTTCTAGCTGAACAGGGTCTTGACAAGGATCCCAGGGAGTACAAAACAAAAACCCAGGATACAAAATGGGTTTCAGAAAAGCAAAGGACAAGAGCATCTGTGACAGTTGCTTTGCACGGCATGCCAGCATTAGCAGAACTTTTTTGCACTATACTATTGCAGAAAAGGATTCCGAAGACTGTGACCCCCAGCTAGTGTGGATATGATCCACCCAAGTGCCAGCCTCTCCAGAACTCACATACTGGTTGAGATGGCATTGCAATATTTGCATTTCACCCCTCTGTTACCTTCTATCCTGTGCACTGCAGAAGTATTGCATTACCTGCACTGGGAAGTAGCAGCATTACCTCTGTCTTTATTTTAAGTAATTGTTATTACACTCTATGACACATGCCTGGGAACTTTTATGCATAGTTGGATGCTGCTGTCTCGAGCAGATGTAAGAGGGTCTTTTATAGCTTCCTCCCACCCTTGTGCCAGGCATTTAGAACACTAACCATGCCGTGGCTGCAACAGCCCAGCCACCCCATTCCTTTTCTGTGCTCTTCCCTGTGCTGCCTTCCTGGGCTACAAAAACTGCCCAGGCTCAGAAAACATTGTGACAGGCACACGAGTACCAGAGCAGAGCAGAGTGAGCCTTCAGCAGCTGTGTGGCACAGCACAGAGCCCACTGGGTCTGCACTGTGTGCATGGTGCCTTCTGACCAAGTGGCACACTTAATGCACATATTTTTTTCTTGGTACAAAATGTAGCAAGGAGTTCTTCACAGCTCTGAGCAAATTTGCTTTATGAAATGCATATGATGTACAGTAGAAGACTGAGACTTTGACACTATTAACTCCTTCTGTGCCCATCTTGCAAACCTGCACATTTTTCCGATTTCTGAGCACATCTGCAGGGGATGTAAAATGTCATTCTAGATATGGAATGTGCTTCAGCTTGGCACTGACATTACAGAGTGAAGATGCTTTGTCGCTCACCCTTGGATATCGTGGATGCTGTGTATGACATAGCAAGAGAGGCTGTTCTTACCAGGCATATTTTTTTTTTTGCTGGGGCCTGTGACTCCTTGGAAACAGGCACTTTCTTTGCTTCCACATCATAGGGATCAGGGGATATGTCTTTTATATTAAGACTTCCAAAATACATGTGCAGCTAGCCTTATCCTGCTTCATAACCAGTAACCAACCCTGTACCAGTTTCTGGAAACATAATTTGTATTCTCTTATCTCTGCAATCTTGCATCTCTGGAATATTTTTAGAGAGATGAATGCGGTTTCTACTGTGCCTGTTAGAAGCTCTATCCAGCAACACACGAGCTGATACCCAACAGAACAGAATATCCAGCATGCCCTGGTAGCTCACTGCCTTCCTGCTGCCAGCACTGAAGGTGCTAAAAGTGAACTATTTACCTTTATTGCAGCTTGAAGAAAATATATAGTTGTGCTATACACCAAAATATGAACTTACATGACTGGGCTATGACCAGGGACTAGCTGAGCTGTGTGATCAGTGAGCCCGGGTGCTGGCAGCCCTCTGTAATTCCTGCTCTGGGGTTTGCCCTTTGCTGTGCCGAGTTCATGGTTTGGGTGGTCGAGCAGCCAAATCAGGGCACTTACTGAATACACTGCTTCTAGTTCAGGGATGGCAGGAAGAGGTTAATTGAAAAGTATCTGGTTTTGTTGGAGTCAAAAAGTGCTGGTGGATGCTTGTTCTCCCTCTCCCTGGCTGAGGCTCCTCTAAAGGTAAGGGGGAGGAGGTGACCAACTGCTATGATTGATAGTGCTGCAGAGGGAAAGGAGCAGTGCTTGCCTGAGCTGATCTTGTCCTTAACCTGTCTCCCCATTTCTCTATTATCAGAAACACTTGGCCCATTTGTTCTAAAAGTTATAAAGGAAGTTCACACACAGTTATTTATCAATATTTATATAAGGCTGATGATAAGAAGAGTCAACCTGCTACAAAAGAATCCGTACAGTTTCGGCCACAAGATGGAGCCAGTACAGTTCCAGGCACACCTTCCCAGTTACAGAAAATGTTTCAGGCTGTATTGTCTCCAAATCCTTCAGCAGCTTTAAGAGGATTGTTCACTTCTCAGTTACTGAGATAGACTTGGAGAAAATAAAAATCCACTGGAGAAACAAAAATCAAAAATATCTAGTATTTAAGGTATAGAATTGATATATAACTCATTCCAATCCACAAATGAAACGTACAGGTAATCTGATCAAGAAAAATAAAAATCACTAATGCTTCTTTCTTGACTCTAAGTAAAACTAGTCTTTAGACCTATTTGCATTCTCCAGGGGTTTATGGAATTAACTGACTGTCCTAGTTACAGGGGCCGGGACCAGTTTATTACTACGTGGGTATAACCAGGACTGTGGATTCTACAGCCTCTACCATTTCTGATGGACTGTTGGTGCTGGATCATTTGCAGCAGCTGCCCAGAGCACATCTAATGACTCAGCTGGGATAACTCCCCTCCGGGGAGGAATCAGCACCTTCACAGCCAGCCTGAGGGGCCGTCTGTGCCAATGGGCCACACCCGACTGGCAGAACAGGCAGCTGCACACCCAGACCATCAAACACTCCAAAAATATCCCAAGACTCACAGAATTAAATCGCCCACTGGGAAACTCCCTGCCCTGAGGGAGGTGCTGGACATTCCCACCTCAACCTGAGCACATATGCTCTTGGGGGTTTGGGACTTCTGGTACCACTCCTGGATCGAGAGGAGGACCAGAACTCCAACACGACTGCCACTCTCGACAGGATCATTATCTCGACAGAACTGCCACCATCATCTGGACCAACAGGTTTTCCTTTCTTTTTACTTTGCACCCAGGGGAGCCACGTGGTGCTCAGCACAGGGGCTAATGAACACTGTTCTGTTCTTGTCCTAGAGAGCTGGGTTATACATCTGTTTTTTGTGGGTTAAAACCAGTTTTTCTCTGTATCATTTCATCTATTGTAATTTATTTTTTTAGTAAATTGTGACTCTGACTTATAGTCTCTCTAGAGCTGGGTTCATTTCTCCCACCAGTTTACTTTTAAGCCAGCACAATGACTTTAGAAAAAGAAAGTAGGAAAGACTAAGGCGAGGGAAAAATTAAAGGGTGGCAATTAAGGCCCTACAGTTAATTAATCTTAGAGAATCAAATTTGTCAATACAAGCAGTAAACCAGCAGAGGCAGCTCTAGCAGCTACCACAGTGAACTTATAAGAGTGAAAATCCCAGTGAGCAGGACAGGAAGACAGGAATGCTCTGTACGTTCTCCTTTCAGCAATCTTTTTAGACACTTTTTAGATAAGTTATTAAAAAGACATTCATCAGTTAGGCCTGCCTGCTGTGTCAAGTTACAGTGTACAACCCTGTGCTCTGATAGTCACAGAGCATCTATGTTTTCTTCCTGTTATTACCGTTCTTCTCTTCAGTCTCCTCACTTAGCTTCAAAGTTGCACTAGACTCATACCAATTACAATAAAAGCTTTTATTTTTGTCCTTCTCAGAAAATTTCCATGGCCAACATTACTTTTTACTTCGTGTATTCATCTCAATGTTGCAAAAAGAATCAGCTCTTTAAATCTGTCTTTACATAATTCCAGAGAATAGTGTGATGCCCTGTTGCATTTTGCCCTGTAAACAATAGCCCGACTCCCACAGGAAGTCAATCCTCCTAATCAAAATGTGTTTTTTCCTGGAGTATTGCTTTACTAAGGAAACCTCTGAAAATGAAATGAAATTTGTCTTCTGTGAAAAACTCCAGGGGAACTGCTAGTTGTTCTTGAAAAGAGATGCCTCCTGATTGTGGCCAAGGTTTTAATTTGTATAGTATGTCTGGCCTGATTCAGGAGAAAACACTAACAAGCTGAAAATGTTTTTACCATCAGTTAGCTAACTTTGGGGTTGCTTTCCCCTCTCAGTAAGATCCTCAGTAGCAGAACTCTTCATTAAAGTGCACAGGAGGTCACATTCCCACTCTTTTTGACTTAAAATGCATATGTTTGTACACCTTATGATCTGCACAATGGTACCGCTTGTAGAAAAGACCAAACACCTGTAGCACTCATTTTATCTTTCCTATATTGTTTATTCAAACAGCTATATTAGAATAGTTGCTGTGAGGCTGATGGATTAATAACAGATTAATGGTAACAGATACATTTTCTTAGCATTATGTAAGCTATCATTGTCTAAAAACATCTCTAAGACGGGATGTTTAGGGTGGGCTAACATTTTTATTAGACCAATTACCATGTAATCTCTTCCCAAAAGTCCATTTTGCTTATATTCTCTTATACATCAGTGATTTTCAAATCTAATTTCATTTAAGCAATTTGCTTAACTTTCATTTAAGCAATTAGAGAAACGTTACTATGTGCTCCTAATAAGTTATTGAATGTGGTGTTACAACTTTAGAAAAAAACAACTCAATGTCACTGATGTATCTGGAATGCTGTTGGTAATCCAGGGAAGGTAATACACTCAGCAAGATTTTGTTTCCTTCTCTAGAAGGCTTCTCTGGGCTTTAAACTTTTCAAAAATCTCCTTGCTTAGAAAGAAAGGTGGGAATAGGCAGGTATTCCTGTTTTTGAAGTGGGAACAGCAATTCTGAAACACCTTTGAGGATCCCAATGAAAAATCAGTTGAACTTCTGGCAATTAAGTGAACAAATAGATATGATAATGTGACTGTCTAAATAGGAAAAGGACAGTCCATGCTTGATAGGGACAAAAATGGCTGCTGGAATCCACAGCTCACGAAACTATTTGATAACTTGGAGAAGGTTCTGAGAAGAGATACAGAAACAACTTAGAAAATGAAAAATGTGCTTTATAAAATGCTATTACTCAAAGGGATGACTTGCTCTTATGTCTACAGTGAGTCCTATTGTCTCCTCTGTCTTACAGAGATGAAGGAAAAAACAGCTGAAAGATAAAATAAATACATTCAAGGGAGAAATATGTATATATTTGTCAATGAGAGTAATTAAGGACTGGAACTAGGAATTAACAATTTGTAGAGACAGGATGTTCTGGGATGTTTCCCTAGGGGATGTTGTGGTTTAAATGACCAGCAGTATCACTAGTCACATGGCTGCTGCCTCGCAGTGAGTTGTACCACGTGAATACAGTAATCCCCTGGCTCTATTTATCTGTGAAAGGACAGAATATGCTTGTGCTGGATGCCCTAATCTGGACAGGATAGAAAATGAAGATGGAAATATGTCTAGGTTTTGAGAAACACATCTCAGAGAGGACAGAAAAGAAAGGAAACTGAACAATCCTAAAACAGAAAAAGCTCGAATCCCTGCCTCTAGCCAACTGTTTTGCATATATAGGCAAGCATATGCAGAATGTGATTTTACAAAACATGTATCAACAGAAAATTAATCTCTACTTTTCTACAGCTCACAAAACACAGGTTTAACTTCTCAGATAAGCAACAGCTGGCCAACCATCAGCCAAGAAGATGGTAGCTGCATGAAATAGATGACAATTCTACAGAAAGGTGGATTTTTTAATATGTGTATGTACATTGAAAAGCTTATGTAGTTCTCTTTAATCTACTACATTTTCCTTTTACCTCAGAGAAACATGTCTTCTGCCTTCTTTACTGCTAAATGCAGACAATCCCTGCTAGCATCAGCTTTTGTGCTTTAAATGCTAGGGTCCTCATCAAGTGCAATCAGTTTGTACGTGTTTGTTGTGCTGGTTTATTGTGTTGCCACTCTTGTTTGCACACTAAATATTCCACTGCACTGTGCAATTTACTTACCCGGAGTGAAGAGCTGGAAAACTGGTGATGCCATTTCCAGTCTCCTGGTAAGTGCAGTGTGATTCCTGCGTACAGCCTCGATGAAGGCACAGCCCCCAGCCCTCTGCATTCAGGATCACCCAGCCACCATCAGGGGGTCAGAATACTTCTGTCTTTTCAGTCTCTGGATGTGATCTAGACATTGCCCTTTGCAAAGCAGCTCGGGACATCTTAAATAACTACTGCTTCCTTTTCAGAGATGAGAGGGATTTACAGAACTACTGTAACAGATAGTAGGTAGGGCTCTTGTTCACTGACAGATTGTGTCCAGTTCAGTCACTTACACCAGTGCATTTTCATCATCAGAAATTAGGTCCAAATAGTGAAACAGGTCGCAGACAAATGTAAAGACTGCCTACTGTTTCATCCTGTTTTCCATCTCTGTTATGCTTTCACGATGTTAACTATTAGAACAAGTCCATATTTGATACATAAAGTGCTGATGCTTATTTCCCATACACAGATATTTGAGGTAAATTGTACACAGACAGTAAGATTTGCAATTCTAGAGTTAGGACTGAGAGATATAATGTGCACCTTAAACCACTGCCCAGATTTACAGTTTTAATTAAAATAGAGAGACCTTTTAATATATATTTTTGGTACTGCTTTTTGGTCCTGAATTTTTTTTTGTAACAGACTAAAGCATATTAGAATGAGTCAAAACACTCGTGTTTGGACTTCACCCACTTTTAGGACTTTGCTTTACTTTATCTCACCTTTTGGTCCTGACCTATGAATCCTCCAGTTCCAGAAGTTGTAATTGATTGACGGTGCCAGATACAAACACAAATGGAACCTTTATAAATTCTCCCATTAGAAAAACATGTAAGTTTGAGAGACAGAGGGATACACACATGTATCTACAATTGTCTGTTCTGCTCTTGAGACTTTCAGCAAAGCCAACAACAGCCGGCAGGAAAAGCAGAAACAAACAGTTGCAGGGCTTCCCCACTTACCCAGTCTGGTGAGTAGCTCACAGTTCCTGCAGTTGCCTCTGCTGTTGAGGACAGACACAACTTCACCTCTCCACAGCTTGGTTAGTACAAAACCCAATTTTCAACAATAAAAATGGCTGTCACTTGTTCTTATGATCACCATTTTCATTACTGTGCTTCTATCAAGATGACTCTTTTTGTTGGCCTTATATTTTTGTTTAAAAACCAAAAGAAATATATAACTAAACTCAACTCTTACTGTTAGCCTGAAGAGAAAGGTCTAGATTTTCTAGAGAAAGTTGATATTTAAGTATTAAAAAACAAATTCAGGGGGGAAAAATAAATAGAATTTAACCTAGCTACTAAGGCATGCTGAAGCTTGAAGGGTTCGTATGCTGGCTAATTCCCTGGTGAGCTTCTCTGCCTTAGGCAGGACACTTGTACATCTGTCAGTCTGAACATTAGAAAAGTTTAATTAACATCTGGTTTTGCTATTTCAAAAGCCACACAAGAGATAAAGTAGATCTTCTCCAGTGATGGTGGGGATGAACAGAGCAATGCAGATTTTGCAGATAACAAATTGCCCTCCGGTGGGGTGTATTTCAACCATCCGATTAGAGAGAATATATATTCTTCTGAATTAGGTATCTAGAACTGGCTGATACTTTTTTCCACATCACACCCATTTATATGTATATGAGCAGATGTCTACATCATATAAAAAGCATGATACAGATTTGTTTGATTCATAGCCCCCGAATAAATTCTTCTGCCTATTCTCCACTTGAGGATAGCTTGAGACATCAAAGTATTTCAGGACAGCTGATCATATTGCTTGATATTCCCTGATACACTGAAGATGCAGTTCCACTGCATCTTTTCTGGGTTTGCAGGCTTTACACTGGCATATGTAGGACAATTTAATAGTCACTTCTACTGATTTCCAAAAACATCCCAAATGGAAAGATACTAAATTATTTGCTCACCTGAAATACCTCCCTACACATGCAGTTCCAGACATGTAACTAAAATACACTGTGACAAATACCAGTATAATTTATGACCTAAAAAAAAGCTGGCTTACAATTAATGCATAATGTAATATCTTTGTATTATATAATCAGAGGTTTGATATTAATTTTGTCAGTTATTTCTACATTATACTCTCTAGGCCAGCTGCGGCCACATCCAGAGAAATAAATGCGTATTTCTTTTCCTTGGAGAACTTTGGAGAACACAATGTTACAAACCTAAGTAACTCTGAAAAGAAGATCAGACTTTTTGTTTTTCATTACTAAGCTCACATGCATGGCAAGCATGTAGGAAAGAAGTTAAATCAGTGTAAAAAAAATATATATTTTTTTTTCTTTCAATGGTCTTCTTTCAGCTAAAACAAGAGAAACCAGAATTTGACATTCTAAGACCAAGCAATTTTTAAAAAATTTGGTTAAAGTCTCCAAGCTTTTGAGACTTAACATATTCTGAAGGAGCAAAGGAAGGAATGATCCAGACATTGCTTTTCAGTTTAGATGCCTCTAATGGTCTTTCCTGCCTCTACCTGTCATGTTTTCAGTTTGTCTTGTTTTCAGAATGGCTTTTTATGGTTTTGGATAGATTCACTGGTGATTCTATTTCTATTGTGCTAAACCACACAGACAATGACTGCATTCCATCTCTCCAATTCTCATAACCCAGTGAATTCCACAACTACAGACCATTACCATAACCTCAACTAGAATCCTAACAGGAAACAGCAACACCACTCCCTCCCATTACAGAATTATATTGAAAGAGATGTTTCACAATCCAGAACTCACAACAAAAACATAGGTCAGAGCTGTCCCTGTCAAAATCAGTCACACTCAAATGGTGTGCATTATGTTACTGATGATAATAGGAATGGGATACAATTAGGACACTACACGTGATTTAATAGTAGCACTGTGCCTTTTGCTTTGCTAAGCAAATCAGAGCTCTGCTGTGACAGATTTCACCCTAAGAGTTTATAACCTAAACAGTATAGAAATTGAGATGCAAGCATTTTTCTTCCATGCTTTTTAAGTTATTTCACTGTCTCAGCCACTGACTACATGCAGTACTTTCAAGTACCTCATGCTGTATCAGAGGTTCATTCGTACCAGCAACCTTAACCTGCTACTGAATGCACTGAAGAGATCCTCGACATGTCTTGATCTTCAAAAAAAATAAAAAAAAAGAAGAGAAAAGGATGGTATTCTAACAGTGCAGCTTGTGTATTTGTTACTAGGGAAACAAACAGCAAAGAGAAAGAAACCCTCAGTGTCCTTGTCATTTGGATCTTCCAGTGGAGAAGCGGAGCTTGTGTTAAAACAATGGAAACACTGTTCAGCTTTCAGGATCCTTTGCTGTCCTTGCTAAATGACAGACACTTCTTTCTCCTCCTTGTCCATCTTGTTATCTCTGAAAAAGAGAGTCACTTCTACATTCCACATTGGCCTGCTGGTTATTTTTTTACTCCTCCTGTAGACTTTAATTCCTGATTCTGTGTAACCTGGTCAGATCCTAACACCTAAACCATGTCTCTTGAGGTAAAGAGAAGAGAAAAACTTGATGTTGCATTTATATCTGTAGAAAAGCACATACAGCAGCACAAGTAATTCCAAGTTTGTGCTTCTTTGAGTCCTTACTGAATGAGAGCACCATCAGGACTCTAGAGAGTGTGAGAGGTACGCAGCATTCACTGCAGTCCAACATCAGGCCCCTGTGCAGCTGTGATCCATGGAGAGGCCCGTGCACGTGTAACATCATTGGCTTTGAGGGTCAGGGCTGTGGATCGTGGTGGAACTTTGCCACCAGCTTCAGTGAAGCAGTGAGATGTCAGGCCATGTAAGCCACGACTGACACCTCCCTGGTTTCAGCCAGTTGTGAGGTGTCAGTCATGACAGGTGGGGTGGGAGGACAACACAGAGATCAGCGTTGTCTTTATCATGACTTTCTGCTCATTGCTCAATATTCCTGGTTCCTAATTCTCAAAAAGATGATAAAGGTAGGAACTGTTGCAAATATACTGTGGAATGATACTTAGAACCTGTCAAGTACAATATAAGTATTAACTGTTATGAAAAGGTCAAAGCAATTAATCCTAATGCAACACAGAGGAGAGTTTCTATAGGCAATTGCATAAATGGGGTAAAGGATCCGCCGTGCCAGATGAGTTGCTCTATAGATGGCTCTATTTATCTGCTTCAAAAAAACCAAAACCAAACCCCCACTTGATAAAGATTTGAAAAAAAGAAAAAGATGTCAGGATTGACTAGAAAAGGAAGCAGAGCCCTGCCCGGGGGTACAGAGTAAATGACAGTTTTCATCACAGGCTCTGACAGTTTGAGTCCCTGCACTCTGTCCATGGAAATAGAAGGGTACAGCCAAAATAAACCAGGGGCTGGCTTTTATTGACTTTTTTAAGGAAAACTCGATCATTACCAACAGACTTGATATGCTTTGGAAACCAGTTGCGTGTGAGTTGTGTTTTGGTCCCCTTTATATTCAAAATTGTTACAAGCAACGAGCTCTTCCCAAACTGGAATCAAGTGCTTTGACCAATCCTAATCTTTCAGCCTCCAACTGTGCTTTTTTTCTAAATGTTTTTCCTAGAGCACTCAAGTTTAACCAGACCAGTGTCACCTCTCAGGGTTTTACCTACTTCGAGCAGAAACGCGGAGGGGAAATACTTTCTGATGTCCGTCATGACTTAGGCGGACTGACACCTCACTACGTGTGTTGGGACGACAAACAAACTGAGCAATCCGACACTGCCGACTTAGAGCGCCTTCACAAGGAGGCCGCTCCGAGAACACCGGGCGATGAAACCCTGGCTTCGGCGGGGATGGGTGGGTTTACCGCGTTGTATTCCCCGATCCCGCGGGTTCCGCCCCGGCTCTCCCCTCACGGGCCGCTCCCGCCTCAGCCCTCAGGGAGCGCGCGACGCGCCTTTCCCGCCTCGCCCCGGGCGCGAGGGGCGGGAGGGGGGGCGCTCGCGGCACGCGCCCAGCGGCACGCCCCGCCCCGCCGCGCGCGCAACGGCCGGGGGGGCGTGGCCAACCACCCCCTCGCCACGCCCACCGAGCCCGGTTCCCTCTTCCACAAAGCCCGGAGAAAGGGGCGGGACCGGGCGCGAGGGGCGCGCGCGCGCGGGGCCGAGCGGCGATTGGCTGGGGCGGCGGGGGGAGGGGTTTAACGGGCGCTGCGCCCCCGGGCCGGGCAAAGCAAAACAAAGGCGGCGGCGGCGGGAGCGCGGGGCTCGGCAGGGCTCGGCACGGCACGATGCCTCGGCCGCCCCTCGGCCCTCGGCGCGGCACACGCGCGCCCGGCCCCCGTCTATGACCCGCCCGGCGGCCACCGCCGAGACGGTACCTTCGAGGCGAGGGAAGCCGTCGTGTGTCCCCCCCAAGCCCCCCTCTTTGTCTGAAGGTGAGGGCCCGGCGCAGAGCCCTCGCTGACCGCCGCGCGAGCACCGGGGGTCCCGCCTCCCTCCTGCCCGTGCCCCCTGAGGGAGAGGGGCCCGGGGGCTGCTCATAGCCCGGGCTGGGAGCGGAGCCGGCGTAGCGGTGAGTACCGAGCGGGCGAGGAGCGGCCGATCTCCCTTGCGCTGGGATTTATTGTTTGGGGCGGGGGGGCGGCTGCCAGAGGAGCCCCGAGCTGCCTCTGGCCGGGGGGCCGGGGTCTGGCGTGTGCGCGGGGCCGCCGAGGCAACTTCGGTGGCGGGAGGAGACTCGGGCGCTATTTATAGCGCCTGGAAATGACGGCAGCGCTGTCTGCCCGCAGCCTCCTCGGCACGGGGCGGGTGGGGGCGGTTTACATAATTGAGGGGGGGCGAGGCTGAGCTCGGCGGGCAGGGGTACGGTGCGGACTCCCCGCGCTCCCCCCGCCCGGAGCGGGGCCGGGCGCGGTGTGTCCCCGCACGGAGCCGGTGGCTGGAGCGGGGACTACGAGCCGCTGTCCTGCGGGAATCGCTGCGGGGGTGGAGGGAGAAAAGGCGGCGGCGTCACCCGCACGGCAGTTTCGTGCTCCGGCGTGAGAGGAAACGGCTGAAAGGCGCACGGGCAGCGGCACCCGCCCGGCGGGGGACGGAGTGCCAGCCGGTAACTTCCTCCGCGCTTCTTCTCTCTTGCTATTTCCCGGTACCTGAAGTAACAGTGAGTCTCCCGTGGCTCAGTCTTTTAACTTTGTGAGCCTTCCACTGCTGCAGCAATCGCACCGCAGGTTAGCGAGAGCGCGCGCACCGGCCGCGTCCGGCTTTGTGCAGTTGCCCAAAGACTCTTTAAGCTTATTTCGCGTCGTTCCTTTCTTTAAACGCAGAAGGAACGACGCGGGGAGGCCGATTTCCGACACGTTTTCGCTCTCCCCACACGCAGCAGGAAGCCGCTGTTTCCCGGCCGGTGCCGGGCCCGCCCCGCTCTGGGCACAGTGCGGGGTGTCCCCCCCGGCCCCGCACACCTATCGGGGTGTTTGTTTACACATCCGGGCCTCGCGCGGGGCGGGGCCGCCCCCGCCCCATTGGCTGCCCCGCGCTCCTCCCCGGTGACGTCACGCGGCGGGACAGGGCCGCGCATGGGCCGCCCCGGGGGCACCGCGGGGGGACCCGGAGGAGCGCGGGGGCCGCGGAGTGCCCGGAGTGCCCGGGAATGCCCGGGAGTGCCCGGGAATGCCCGCAGTGCCCGGGGCAGCCGGTGCGCCCGGGAGTGCCCGTGGGCGCTGGACTGGTAGGTGCGAACACACGTGGATCGTGGGCAAGGACCACTGTGCAGTGGTCAGAAAATTATGAAGTAAATAGTTATTTCAGGCTTTTACGCTCTTCTCCATAGAGTAATGGACAGCAGCTGTGGAACTGCTCCTAACTCTCAGGGGGAAGTGAAACTGGGTTTATTCACCGTTTTTAGAGGAAGCTGAGAAATGGTTTGGTTTGAATTTTGCCTTTAACAGCACAAAGCAGCAAGTCTCTGGTTCTTAGGGTGTGTATCGAACGCAGTTGCCTTTTTGAATCAAATACAGTTTTGTCAAATGAGATTTGGAATTCTTAGGATCATAGAATCGTTAAAGTTATGATCATTAAGCCAGCGCTGCCAAGGCCACGACTAACCCATGTCCGCAAGTGCCACATCAACACCTACTGAACTTTTGCAAGGATTGGACTTGTGTTTCAGTTACAGATGAAAGGGGTTTAAGCCAAAGTCAAGACATGTTTGCATGTGGTGCCTTTCGTTCTGAAACCCTGAGAGAGTGGTAGGGAATGGTGCTGCATCCAGTTGATGGCCAGTCACTAGTGGTGTCCCCCAGGGATCAGTGTTGGGCCAGTTCTGTTTACTACCTTTATGATATTTATTATCTTGATGATCTAGATGAGAGGATCAAGTGTACCATTAGCAAATTTGCAGATGACACCAAGTTGTGGGGAGGTTTTGATCTGCTGGAAGGCAGGAAGGCTCTTCAGAGGGACCTGGACAAGCTGGATCCATGGGCTGCTTCCAAGGGGATGAGGGTCAACCAGGCCAAGGGCCGGGTCCTGCCCTTTGGCCACAACAACCCCCAGCAGCTCCAGGCTGGGACAGAGGGGCTGGAGAGCAGCCAGGCAGGAAGGGAGCTGGGAGTGGGGATGGACAGGAAGCTGAACAGGAGACAGAGTGTGCCCAGGGGGACAAGAGGGCCAATGGATCCTGGCCTGGATCAGGAACGGTGTGGCAGCAGGTCCAAGGAAGTGATTCTTCCCCTCCACTCAGCATTGGTGAGGCCACCCCTGGAGTGCTGTGTCCAACTCTGGGCCCTTCAGTTCAGGAAGGACATTGAGGGGCTGGAGCAGGTCCAGAGGAGAGCAACGAGGGTGGGGAAGGGACTGGAGCACAAGTGGTGTGAGGAGAGGCTGAGGGAGCTGGGGGTGTTAGCTTGGGGAGAAGGCTCAGGGGAGACCTCATCACTCTCTGCAACTCCCTGACAGGAAGGTGTAGCCAGGTGGGTGTCGGTCTCTTCTCCCAGGAACCAGCAGTAGGACAAGAGGGCTCAGTCTCAAGCTCTGCCAGGGGAGGTTTAGGTTGGATATTAGAAAGAAATTTTTTACAGAGAGAGTGCTCAGGCATTGGAATGGGCTGCCTGGGGAGGTGGTGGATTCACTGTCCCTGGAGGTGGCATCAGTGCCATGGTCTGGTAACCGTGGTGGGGTTGGATCAAGGGTTGGACTTGATGATCTCGGAGATCTTTTCCAGCCCAGTTGATTCTATGATTCTGGTTTTGTCCATTTATATGAACCTAAATAGGATCTGTATCTAACAGTAAGTGTTCAGATGGAGAATTTAACAGGAACCTCATGTTCTTAGGTAATCTTCCTCCTATAATCTCTTACCTCTAATAAATGACTTACTGTGACTACTAGCTGTTCTCCAAAAGTAAGCTGTTTTCTCCAAATAACGTAATCATTCTTCTCTTTGCAGTTGTAATTAAATTATCTTGGGACATGAAGTATATAATATTTGTTTAAATTAGTGTTACTATTTAAGTTCTGCTCTTCATGCCAAATGGGTGAATACTTCAAACATATCAATATATCCCTTATCAAATGTGTTTTTCTTTTCGGTGACAAAAGCCCAATCATTCTGATGTGTAGATGTGCAATTTGGATGGCAGTTTGTTCCTTTATTCCATTGTTACTTCATTTCTTTTGACTGCCTTTGTTCTGCTACATGTCGTCTTTGTGGCTTATCTCTGCCTTTGCAATTCTTTGTGTAAGAAATTTTCTTGTAGCAAGTCCTTCAGTAGTTCAAGTTTTCTCTCCTGTTGTCATCAGTTTAGGATTAAAAAACAACTAAAGCAAACCCTTTAAATTTTGCTGTGGCTGTCTCATGTGCTAGGCCTGCTGTACAGATTACTTTCTCAAGACTTCTTTTGAAACACAGTGACTGCTTCCTTTAAACCATCTTTAATTTATGTGGCTTTCATTATCTGCTCTAGTTGTATTACTTGTATCTGACTGCTAGAAGAGTGGCTAGCTGCTGCCCTGCACGCAGTTTACAACTGTAATAATTGCTTTGCATGCTTAGCTACCTCGAGATACTGTAAATTCCTTATATGGGCTCTCATTTCTGTGTTTGTGCTATTGATCTACTCTGTCAGTCACCTGATAGCTGATGACATAAGTGCCCGGGCAGTGTTTCGTGTTTGCATTGCTCATTAGCTCGAGGCACACAGCACGGGAACTGCAGGCCTCTGACAGATCAGTAGGTGTTGTTATGAGTATTCGGAATCTGTAGTTTTCAGGCAAACCAAAGAGATTTGCTTTCCAGCCTAGTGGGAGGGTCTGGCACACTCTGTACTGCCTCTAAAATGCACTCTGAGCATTAAAAATTAAGAATGGGTGTTCTCTGTGCAGAATTTAGCTTTTAGTATCTGACTGTGACTTTTGTAGCATCAATTAAGACTATTCTGGTACCTTGAGGAAGTTCCTAATTAGCTTTGATCAGGACACTAGTCAAGAAGGTCTTTGCCTAAAGGCATAATTGTGCTTGAAAGAGGAATAGACATGGATCCCTGAATAGGCAGCATCTTACTTGGGTTTTGACTTAAAGCCAGGTGTGATACTGCAAGAGTTTTGCTGAAAGCTGAAGTGCAAATATATCTTGTATGTTTACTGTTGGACAGAGCAAGTATTCTCCAAGATGCTATATTGGAACTGACCACTGGAACTTCAAGGACAATTAACTTTGTCTCATTCCCTGCCTTTTTGCTGTAATTTTCTGCATGGATGTCTTAAAGAGAATACCTGGTATAAGGTAGAAAGTGCTTGTGTTTCTTGGTGAACTGTTAAGTCTCCTCCCTCATCAGAAGTGTGGTGGAGTAGAAGCCATTAGTGGAACAGAGCTGCTTGTCGCTGTGTTGAATGGGACTTGAACTGCGCAGCTTCTTAGAAAAAGGGGCCTGTAGTGCAGCCAAGAATTTGCTCCAAATAACACTTTGCTTTATGGCTGGAGTTGTTGAATAACAAGTTAACTCTGGCGTTTTTGTAAGCTGCTAATTGTTCTGCTCTTTTCACCTGCAGGTTGTGACTGTTTCTCTTCTGTCATTTGTGTGGAAAGTGCCACACACACTCCAGAACAACAACGGCTTTTGCTTGCATATTCCAGTGTTTCTTTTGTCAGCGAGTTCAGCAAAGTTGTAATTCTTCAAGTGCCAGCCCTGAGCTGAGTGAGGAGCCACCAGCAGAGATGGTAAAAATGACAAAATCAAAAACGTTCCAGGCTTACCTGCCAAACTGTCACCGAACCTACAGCTGTATCCACTGCAGAGCCCATCTCGCCAATCATGATGAATTGATCTCCAAGGCAAGTGGTTTCTTTAGAGACCTGAATTATTTCTTAACCAAAATGGTTAACACTGAGTCACTGCTCCCAGTAGATAAGGGATGCATATTGATGCATACTTCACTCTGTCTTCCCTGGGTTGTGTACTGAGAACTGGATATATTCTGGAAACTTCTGAATGTGGCATAAAGGTTGCTCTAATATGTTCCCCATGTTAACAGCCTTGGTCTGCTGTCAGGTGGGTACTATATGTGAGCTGTCCTATCTGAAAAGTCTGCTAAGGAAAACTGTCAGAAGAAAACGTGGATCTCTGGGTAGGGAAATTATTCTTGTTATGGTTATGCCAGATAGAGATTATTTTTGACTCTGTTGGACTGATGGTCACAAAACTGGCTGTTTTAGAATGTCCCACTTCTGTTATGGAATTTGTAAACACACTTCTGCTGTATACCAGTTCCTAAGGAATATGATTAGCCAGAGCAGTTCACAATAGTTGGACTGTCTGAACTTAAGCATAGAGGATAGGTGAATCTAGAAACAGGTGAGGCCTGCCCTTCTTACCTGTTGCCAGAAGAAACCAAGACTTGTGATGTATTATATATGTAGGAAAACTTGAAGTTTGGGATAAATACTAGACAGACTGGTTCATTCTTTGCTTCAAACAAGCTCCTGATTAATTTACTCTTACTGGTGTTCTGGAGAAAATACTTCAGTTGCTTTTCAAACCTATTAATACAAATTGTTTTCTATATATCTGTTTTGTCAAATAAAGTTAATTCTAAAGGGTTTACCACTAAAAATGTTATCTCTTGCTCCTGCCTGATCGTATGTTCAGCAGCACTAAGGCGATGCTGCTTTCCAGTGCTGAAGAGATGGAAAGGGTTGAGAATGCTGCTACTTCTGAATTTAGGTTTTCTCTGGGTGAGGAGGTAGTATACCTGCTTGCTTATCCCTTAGAGGGTTATCAGGCAATAATGGGGATTCCCCATACAGTTTTTTCCTGTGTTACTAGTATTTTTAATTTAGATCTCAAGACAAGTTCTTGATTCAAACAGTAAAACTGGTGTCGGTTCTTGGCAGTGTTATTGTTTGGTGGTGCATGCTTACTCCTGCTCTGCCTTCAGTCTTTTGTCCTAAACAATTCTTTCCCTCAACTTAGTACAAGTATTGAGGCATGGAACTGCAAATGTGACACATCAGATGTGAAACAGTGAGCGAGCTACATACATAGAATTATGTGAAGAAGTTACAAGTGAGGACTTGCTTAACTTTTATTAACCTGAAGAAAGTTTCTCATTTTATTGTGATTGATCTTGCTTTGTTTTATGGTCAACAAAACTAAGAGAAATGTGAATGCCCTTAAATGTAATTTTTTTCCATGTTGATTTCAGCATTTGAGTATGAGACCTTTTTGCAACACTGGATTATAAATTGCAAACATTCATAGCTTCATTATTCACTATGCATTCTGGGCCAAAAAGTACTGGCAGGGGTCAATCTTTCCTGAACTTCAGGCTGTAGATACCTATGGAAAGAAGGAGACTTTGCTTGCTGTGTCTTTTGAGATGTATTAACTGAGAAAATGCAATCCAAGCACACAGACTTAATAAGGAGCTCTTCTCTTTGTGAACTTAGATTTTTGCATGTCAACTAAGATGCCACAGTTGCCACATGAGCCAGTCCCAAGGCCTTGGGAATGTTGATCAGCAGAATATTTTTAATATGTTAAGCAAATCATGTGTTCATTTTACAGCTTCATAAGTAATTTCAAACATTAAAAAACAAATTTTCAATTCAAAGAAAACACGGAGGACTCTTAAAAAAATCTGTTTAGTAAATACAAATAATTACTTCGAAGTTGTTTCTGATGGTGTTGGGAAGAGTGTTAGAGGTGCATTCTGCTTTATTTCTGGCTTCTTTAATTGTTGGTGAAGACACCTTACAAAAGTCTTTGTACTTTCAGGTTGACCATATGCTTATTTGACAGCTGATCCGTATTTTATCAAGATTTCTTGACCATATTTTATTGTCTAAATCTGTATGGTGAGATAGATTTAAATGTGAGGTGTATCTTTTTGTATGTTTGTAAAATAAAAAAGAACATTTCTCATTGTACTTGTATTTGGGACATAACTTTGAAAAACCCACCTTCCTTAGGCTGAATTTATATATATTCCAACACTGGAGAAGTTCTTCTGATGGAAACAACTGCAAAGCAGTAGATACACTTGGATCATTAAAAATAAGTACTGCTGGCCTAGGGGTGGTGGGTGGAAATAAAATTTGATTTATTATGAATCTTTTTTCTGAACTTCTCTCAAAGTGCCTTCATTGAGATACGTTATGTGCAATGAACTTGGGTTAATGAGAGATTAAGGGTTTTTTTATTTATATGAACATATCTAGGATGATGTAACTACCCAGCCACAGGGGGGGAAACCCAAGCCAGAAAAACTCCAAACAAAAACATAAACCAACCTGTAGCAAGTCGTTTCTATACAATCTGAAGTTAACTAAGAATGGTGTGGTTCCTGGGCTGGTTTGGATTTACTGATGGAGCAGAGTTGAACTATTCAACCTGATTTCCTTCCCGCTGCCTTATTTTAAGGGCCTAGTTAAAACCTAAATCTCAGTGTTACACTCACTAAATACAATTTTAGGTTGCAGATTGTCTCTCTTCCAAATGCTTCCTCTACACTTTCACTCCAGACCCCTGGTGCCACAGGTACTGTGCAGCAGATAAAGGCAAACAGTATTTATTTAATGCCTGGCTGTGGCTGCTTCCTTTGGAGGTTGTTCTCCACCCTGTGTTTCCCATGTGCATGGTGACTTGCTTCCTTCTGTGTGGTCAGGGAAAATGAAACAAAACACATGGTGCACTTTTAATTTAAAGCAGCTCCAAGTGGCTTTCTAATGTGCTTTGACGTATAAGGATTTATTATACCTGACACTGAGGTGTTTCCAACTTGAAGATGAAAAGATAAGCTGTGCTGTGAAACGAGTGGTGTTTCTCTTAAACATTGGTCTGTTATGGAAAACCAAAGAATGCTCCATATTTCTGTAAATCATCCCTTTGATTCTGATCCTTAGAATATCAGACTTCAATACAGATTTGCAGTTCTGCTTTTGAGAACTGTTAATGCCAGTTGTCTGCCATGGATGGCAGCATACACAAATCACCTTTTCGCTCTGTTTCTGTTCTGTTGGAGCAGCAGGATCTCTTTCTTGCCTTGGAATTAATCATGAAGCTCCCTTTTTCTTTCTTGTGCCCTTGCTGATCATGAAGTGGCAACCAAGAGTCCTTGCAATGGCTTAGGAATAAGAACACAAACTAATGAGACAGGACAAAAGTGTGTTACCTGCACAGGTGAATTCAGTGTTATTGGTGGTTTTAATTTTCTCTGCAGCTATGAAAGGACTCTGTGTGTTGCCCAGTGTTGAAATCAGCTTGGATAGTGGTGGTTAGAGCATACATTTCCAGATGTTTTCACTCTATAATCTCGTTTTCTGCCACTAGGGAGGAACTTGGGGAAGAGGAGGAATGGGAAGAAGGCTGGTTGAGATTAGGTCATTGGCCATAGAGGTTACGTCAAACATTAGTCTGTACAGCTGGACACACATGCACACATGTATGAACAGCTGCCATAATCATTTATAAATTCCAGCTATCTTGAGGAAACCATTGATTTGAAGGATACATACACAATAAGAGAACTAATAAACTGTAGATGACTTTTAATTAAGTGAAATTTTGAGGTTGTGCTGGTACGTTAGACACGACTGCTTTGCGTTGCTAACAAGTGCAAGTGATGGATTTCCTGTTTCTTTGGTGAAGACTTCAAAGTGGATATTAAAATATTTTAAAAAAATACTATGAGAAGGAGTATACTGTTCTTCACTACACTGGGGAACATTCAGAGGACAGGAAAGAACCTACAGCTTTTTTTATTTCTTTAAAAAGTAAATGGATATTTTTTAGAATCATATCCTACGGTCACCACAGGCCCAGAAGAGAAGTAAACTGAGCAAATAACCCCCGGTTTCAGTAAAGAGCAAGGCAAAAAACTGATGCCATAGGAGGCACCTACTGGATTTTAAATGTTCAAATAGCATGGAAAAAGTGACATGTTAATGATTTAAAAAAACCCAGTGTAATTAAGTTTTGAGAGAAAATTTCTGCCAGACTCCTTGAAGTACAAGGGTGGTTGCCACTTGTGTGACCTGTACAAAATGTTACGTTTGCTGCTCATAAACCCATTCTGGAGTAAGTTTTGTGAGAGGCTTAACTGGAAGAGCTTTCTTCTGAGTTGTTTGTAAGTAGTAGCCCATGTGCAGTGATTATTAGCAGTAGATAATTTTATAGGAGGCAAATGTTACTTGAAGCACTTGAGAGGGGTTTGTAGCTATTCAGTTCCAATAACTGTGTAGAAGTTCAGGTGTGATTCAGCAAATTACAAATAAATACAAATACTTAAGAGAAGTCTTGGAACCTAATGGATATACTGCAAAGGCTGATGCTTTGTTACTCAAGGTTGACCTGACTGAAAGACTTGAATCATCTTACAGTGTGCCTTGATGCTGGGAATGGAAGAAAATTTGGATTACTTTGTACAGATGCCTGTATAAATACTGTCACTTTCTTCTGTCTTGTTCATTGCAAAGCATATCTGACCAGAGGGGGAAAAAGTCATATGAAGTCACAGACGAGACTAGATGTGTCAATATTTTCAAGAACAAGTTCTACATAAAGGTATATACGTATATACATACGTAATTGTCATTGACTGGACTGGGAAATCCTCGTACCTTGTGGGAAAGAACGATCTCGGTGGTTAAATGTAGTTCTCCAAGGCATTCAGTATGGGCTGCTCTTCTATTATTGATGAGAAGGGAGAGTCTTCAGCCTAAATAGATGCTAAAACATTTTTAGCCTTGCTTGGCAATCTGTGGTTTTGTCCTCTGCTGTTTAACTGATGAGTTCAAGAGGAATTTTTTTTAAAGGGTTTGTTGTCTTTAAGTAAATATGCTATGCTTAGCTTGGTTCAATTTGGTAATTCTCCTGTGCTTATGATATAATGGGTATTTGGAAAGATAGTTGGGCCCATTGTGTGCTTGAAGGTCATTTTTGTTCCCTGCCTAATTTCATAAATATTCTGGTGATAATTATTTTCTCCAAGAAGTTTCTAGGTTTTTTGGGTTCTGTTTTTTTCTTTTGGGGGAAGAATCTAGTTTTTGAAAGAGAAGCAATCTTTGGAAAACATCCAAGAATAGATTTGAAGGCTTAAGGGAGCTGGAAAGTACAAGGGGAGTGTTCTACTCTATGGGTGTTTTGACATAATTATTTCTGAAATCCATTCAAGATGCTGTATAGGTCAAGATAACTTGTCCTGCCTGACAGAGTTTTCACACTGAGGAAATATCAGTTGCCAGATTCGCAGGCATGTGGTTTTTGGGGTGGGATTTTTTAAGGTTATTCTCTATGTATTGAATTTTCTTACTGCATTGAAATCAGTAAGTAATTGAATGGAAATACCCTTTAAATTTATTTTTTAATACTTATCATGGAGTCTTTGAGAACTTGCCTAGGAAGTAGCTGAGCAGCGTTATTTCTTGTCTGCATTATTGAGGAGTTGGGACTGATAGAAATACCAAATGGAACACATTTTTTTCCCTGTGATTATTTTTTTTGTCTGTAGCTTATGTTGAATTCAATTTTCTGAATTAATTTTGCAAATCTTGAAGTGAGAGGATGTTCTTACGGCCTCTGATGCATCTTGCTGAGAAGGTCGTTTCAGACATCAGAGCACTCGTGTGTGTTGCTGGTTTACCTTAATGATACTGCCCCTACAAACACTGTTTTCTATACTTCTCCAAAGTGCTTATTTGTCCAGAATACTAATTCAGGTTGCTCTATCTTAGCTTCTAGAGGGAACTTCAGCTAATGAAATGAAACTCAGGAAAATGAAACTGAACAAAAACCTATGGACTTTCTTAATTTTCATTCTTTAAAATTCCTGTGCTGTGTTATGAGTGACGTGCAAACTGTGCATGAGGAGATGTTGTTGATGACACTGTGACTTGCTTAGAATAATGCCTGTCCTACCCTTAATACATGCTAAGATGGCAGTTTCTGTGGATGTGGGGCGTGATCTCTAACCATGCAATCCAATCCCATCTGTGGGGAATAATAAATGACATAAGCTTTTCAGCAGGACCCCTTCCCCCACCCATGCCTTGACCTGTGCCTCAGGGCAGTAAATACGTGTTCTGCTTGACTGGTGCTTCCTTTTCTCCTGGGTAAAACAGCTAATCCTGGTGTTAGAGGGAAGGATGGGTTTAACTGAGAAGCACGGATCAAATCTAGATCTGCAGGTGTGTATTAGTGTGTAAGTGAAACATGTATAAAGCTTCTTTACTACAAAATATATCGACAGAGGTCTCTCAGGTGATTTGGAAAAGACCATAGTTCCAAACTCTTCTTGCATTCAACCTTAGTGTGATTCCTAAGCACAGTTGAACATTTTTGCTGACTCAGTGAGGCATTCCAGATACTTTCAGCTGTGCTGAAACAAGAAAACATGATGGATCTTGTAGATCTTTCTGTATAAATGGAAGAGCTAGTCAAAGATGTGGATTTTCTAAGGAATAAATTAACTCATAAATCAATCCAATATTATTAATTGAGGACCATGAAAAAACAGCCTTAAAGCAATTTTAAATTTTAACTGCAAGGGTTAGTTGAACTGATAAATTGTCCAGCTTCTGAGTAAAAATCCTGGTTGCTGTGAGTGATTATTGATGGCAGTTGATCACACTTGCCACATCTAATTCCTCTCTACTGGGTAAGACACATATTTAAGACTTAGTTTGAATAGAATGTTCTGGTTTACTGATGATTTACGTACAGTGCCAGTGATCTTGGAAGTGCTGAACAAATCTTGCAAAGTAGAAGTTTGTGTTTGCATAGGTGATGTTTGTTCTGTCAAATGTGGAGGAACTTGTCTTTGCAGCTGGGCAAAGAAACAAGTGTTCTGTGGTATGTAAATACAATATATGGTCTCTAAACATGTGTATAGGTAAGAAAAGATGATATCCAAATAATCAGCCAGTCTCTGGGAACAGGAAGTAAGAGAAGGTTGTGTTTGTGAACAGATTTTCTTTCTAAAATCACTGTCACAGGAAAAGGTTCTGTGTTGCTTCTCCCTCTGCTCTACCCTGATAATCCCAAAAACAGAAGGTAACAAAGATGACCGTTTCTGAGGGGAAATAAGCCTAGGGCAGTACAGCATATTTAGGGCAACAAAGTAAAGGATGCAAGAAAAGCCAAGTCATCTTTAAAAATATATCAGGAGAAAAGAACAACTAAAGCAGTGCTTTCCAACCTGCTCTTCTTATTACATTTGGCTAGAATTTTTTTTCAGCTTATGAAACAAGAGAGGGGAAGAGCTGCTTTTTGTGCTATTCCTGGCATCCCTTTACTACCCTCTGCTTAATTTTGAGAAAAGCAGGGTCAAAGGAGAGCTTTTATTAAGTGATACTAAGTCAAGACTAAACATAACCTTCGCACAAATAATTGCATAAGATAGTTTGGAAAGTCTCCTGACTGTTGGTTTGTTCTGGAGTTTTTTCTTTCCCAGCCTGCTGGGGAACTTCAGGTATGGCATGTAAGTAGTTTAAAAAGTGATTGTGTAGGACCAGACAAAAAAACCCCAACAACCCACCACATTCATTTGTATGTGATTGGCATGTGTAATTAATTACATGTAAATAGAGAAACTAACACATGATTAATAGGAGAGAAGATTTCTTGGTGCAGTTTGAAAGAGGATTTGTGAATTTTAATTCACAACATGGACTTTTTAAAGCAAGGGGAGATGGCTGCAGCTTTTAAAAAAAAATTAAGAATTTTTACAGTAGCTTAACCAAGTATCAGGGTCATCATGGCTTTGAAAGTTCTTTTTCATAATTTCAGGTAGATGAAACAGGGAAGTTCTAGTTTTAAGTTTGCTTCTTAATGAATAAGAGGATTTTTAACATCTGCCCTTTGCTTTTTCTTAAATTTTGGGGTTGCACAACTGTAGTTTTCTCTAGATTAATGTGTAGTTTACTCAAGCTAGTTACTCATTTGTTAATGAGCAGTTTTTGAGAGTATATATCTGAATAGCTTTTGGTTTCATCTGCAGTAAGCATTCTCTGCTTAGTTACTGCCTCTAATCCTAGTTGTTCTGTAGAAACTGCAGGCTGTAGGTCTGCACCACTCTGCCAGTTTTGTGACGAGTGTTTAAGTATCTCAGGAGAACTGAACTAGTGGTGGGGTTTTGTTTGTTTGTTTTAAAGGCATAAATTAGAGGCATTCCTCACTTTCTGGTGGAGCTGTTCAGACTCCTCAACCAAGTCTCCCCTTTCAGGGTCAGTACCCTCTGAAGTTTCAGCTTTCACTCTGCACAGCCTGTGTGTTTTTCACTGCCTTGTGAAAAATAAGAGTTGCAGTTCTGGCGAGTAGAGACAGTACCTTTTCTTTTGTCTCTGCTCTAGATAGAACCTCTTTAGTGTCATTTAGGTTAGAAAAGACCTATAAGGTCATTGAGTCCGACCATAAACCCAACAGTGCCAGGTCCACCACATCATGTCTCCAGGTGCCAGATCTACACATCTTTTAAATACCTCCAGGGATGGTGACTCCAGTACTGCCTTGGGCAGCCCATTCCAGTGCTTGAAACCCTTTCAGTGAAGAAATGTTTCCTTATCCAATCTAAACCTCCTCAGATGCAACTTGAGGCCATTTCCTCTTGTCCTGTCACTTGTTACTTGGGAGAGGAGACTGAGCCCACTTTGCCCTCCTCTGAAGTGGTTATAGAGAACAGTAATATATCTACAATATATCTATTGCTAAAATAATAAAATATTAGCACTGTAAACTGTTAAGTAGAATTTCTCATCCTAATGTAAGATTTTACGAGTAGCTAAGGGCTGTATGTAACTACAGTGCCACCAGTGCTACCTAGAGTAGTCCAGTCATGGACTTCTTTTACCACTCTTTATTGCATTTATCTTTACTGGTTAATGTTGATCAAAGAGTGTTGATTTATACACATTTTCCTTTTAAGTGTTCTTTTTTTTTTTTCCCAAACTGTTCTGAGACAAAAGATTATTGCTGTTGTGTTGCTAGTTGTTAGACTGGCAAAATACATAATGATTTTGAATTACTTCTAATGATATAACTAAAACATGTCAGAAATAGAATCCGTTGTAGAAAGGTCCTTCTGCCTACGGTTCCATGCCTGATGTTACTAAAACCATTCAAAAATATTGAAAGTGAGATTTTTCTTCTAAAAACCTTCCAAGTTGATCTAATGTAGGCTTCTGAAAAGTTGTTCTGTGATCTTCAACACTAGAACTGTGGGGATTCTTAAAGACAGTTGTACTATCTCTGCAGCATGAATAAAATCATTAATTTTCTGGGAAAGTGGGTTGGGGAAGGGAAAGACTGGAAAAAAGGAAATTAAAGCAGTTCAGGGATTTTTTAAAATGGAATTCAGTATGGAAGAGAGAAAAAAGAAAAACTCCATTTCAGTGTGATCCTGTTTGAATGGGAAATAATGGGCGTGTGTAAATTATCAAGTGACCCAATACAGAAGGAACAAAGCAACAGCTGGAAGGAGCGATGGGTTTGACATAACCCTTGAATGTTCTCCCCGTGGCTGGGCCTGCTCTGCTCAGGGTTCTCCCGGGGCCTTGGTGGCTCAGGACCATCTGATCCCAGCCCCAGGCCCCTGGGCCTGCACTGGCATTGCAGAGTGCCCGGGAGAGGAGCTGCTGGTTCGGTTGGCACAGGAGGAACAAGGATGCAGTTCCCAGGCACTGACACTGCTCCACAAGCCAAACCAGTGAGCGTGGCTGATAAGGGGTTTTGATGCAAAACTGGGCTACTGCTCTGAACTAAAACATTTGCTTAGATCTAGCCAAGGAAGTCTTAACAGTCATCTTTTGTCCGTAATCTCTCAGGAATGTGAGAGATTTGAAAGCATATGGCTGTGTTCAGGCATTTTATGATAACAGTTGGTTTGTTAAAGTAAAGCTGAACTTATAAACTGATCAGATGTGTTTCCTGAGTACAGCAGGCTGGGTTTATGCTTGGTTCAGAATTTCACTGCTCTTACATCAAATGATGCAATGAAATTGAAATAAGTCATCTTTTGGGTGCAGCAGGAGAAGACAGAGATGGGAATAATTCCCTTTGAGTTAAAAGCAGATTATTTTAATTAGAATGAACGATGTCTAGGAAAATGAGATCGGTATCTCGCAGAGGGGTAGGAAAAAAGTATGCTTAGTTTGTATTACGGAGTCTAATTTTGAACAATAGTGCTTAATAATGTAAAATCACTGCTAAAAATCTAAGTCAGGTGAAGACTTGGCTGACCATACCTTCCTACTAAAGAACTGGTATAAAGTAATTGATCTGCAATAGTTTATATCTGTATTACCTTAATATGTTTACTAATACACCCTTCTGGAACTTATTTTTTCATTTGGTGGGACTTCTTTTTTTTAACAAATGCAATTTTTGTTGTTTTTTTATTTTTAATGCAGTCCTTCCAGGGAAGCCAGGGACGAGCCTACCTCTTCAATTCTGTGTGAGTATATTGTTATGGTTCTGCACACTACTTTCAGAGTGTAACTTTATGCTTCCCAAGTGGAAAACAGTAGGAATTAACGTAGCTTTACTTTACCCTGTTCCTTTTAACACCGGCTTTACTCACTAGCAATAGTTATTAAAGAGCTACTGGGCTAATTCTGAAGTATCCCATTGCACATACATGAGTTTATCTTATATTTTAAGTAATTTTGCTAAGAGCTGAAAGATTAGGGAAGGGTGTTAATGTGGAATTCCTTTTGTGTATGTAGTGGTAACTGTCTTGAGTGGAAGTTGCTGTTCTGAGGTACTCCAAAAGTCAGATTATCCTGTGTGACTCTAAATTTGCTTTAGACAACTCAGCTGTAGTCTAAAGAAGAATTTCCCAGTGTGATAGTTGGATACATTTACAGGTTAATGTTTCAGTAAACTTGGTACATCTTAAATGACCTTGAATATTGCAAATGTGCTAGAGGCAAAAGGTCTCTGTGATCTTATCAAGCCCAGTATTTGCAATCTTAGGCATGTCCTTCCCTTCATAGAAGCCTCTTTGCATTTGCTAATGGGTGTTTTTTAAGTTTTTAATATGCAGGATTGCATTTTTGTCTCTATTTTTCAGCAGTTTTTTGTGTTGCACCTTTTTGAAAAAGTAATGCAGTTACGTGTCCTGGTCTATTTTTAAGCAGGATAATGGAACTATTAACTGCAAAGGATTTGATTATAGGTCCTTGAGATTCTTTTTATATGTAGTCATTCAGTGGTGATGTGGGACTTGAATTCTGGTTGTAATAGTAAGAAGCTGGTAACACAACAGCAAAACCAGCAAAATTTTACTCTTGTTTAAAACGACCTAAAAACTTGGTTTAGTCTTGCCTCGTGTTTTCTGCATAGATTCTCACTGATGACAAACCTAGCTTGGTGCAGTACTTCTTGGCATGTTTTGTTTTGATATTGCTGTTTGTTCGTCATGGCTTAGTCTGCTGATGTGCAGCAAAGAAATATTTATGAGGCTTTTTCCCTGCTGCTATTTTGGAGTTGGTTCTAAATTCAGCTGCTGGTGCTGATTTACTGGTACAAACTTCAATTACAGAGGTCTCAATTTTTTTTTGAAGAAAAGCCCGAAGTTGGAGAAGTCTCCAGTTACTGCCCTGTGTTCTGTTCTCTGAAAGTTTAACTGTGTAGCTCCTCATTGCTGGGAGTGAGTGGGTGTCACCGACAGTGACACCAGCAGACACTTGAAAAAAAACAAAACCCAAACCCTTATTTTCTTCCTGTCCTTGTGCTCAGCGTAACAGAGGAAGTTACTTTTACAGCATCGAATAAGTCAGGCACTTTTTAAAAAAAAAAAAAAAAAAAAACAAACCAACTTTTTGTCCACTGGAGAAAACGTGGGGAACAGAAAGAAAAGGAACAGAGTCATGCAGCTAATGTAATTTCTCCTTTTTTTTTCAGGGTAAATGTGGGCTGTGGTCCAGCAGAGGAGAGAGTTCTTCTGACAGGTTTACATGCTGTAGCAGATATCTATTGTGAAAACTGTAAAACCACTCTTGGATGGAAATATGTAAGTAATATACTTAAATCTTCAATAAATGTTTATGTGTTGAAGCACAGATATTTGGGTAGGCCGTTGAGTAGCACCTATACTGATAGTTTGAGTTAGCTCCAGTGCTTTTGTATATATCAGGATGTAATATAGTTTTGCTTCCTTCCATCTGCAGAAATGCTGTAGTAGCTAATAACTTTATTCTGCACTGGAAATCAAGCATGAGCTATAGGTGCTGTTACATCTATCTAACATTTCTGTAATACCTTTTTGCAAGATTACCAAGCACACATGCACTAAACCAGATGAAAAAAATTGTCAAAGTGGGTCTTTCATTTCTTGGATTGTAAAAGTTGGTTCATACAGGAAAAATATGAATTGCAGTAAATGGCACTGAGCATGTTTATACTGCTTACAACTAATGTGAACTTGATGCTGTGGTTTGAAAAGTTACCCGGGCACTTGCACAGTTCCTGTAACACTTGCAGCTGTGTTGGAAGTTTGATGTTTTGCAAATGTTAGATTCTGAATGTTGCATGTAGGATTTCCATTGATTCAGTATAGCTTCAGATCTTAGAAGTTTTCCAAATGTATTCCCTGTGATGATGAATATAGAGGAGATCTTTTGAAGAGGTTCCCATTTCCTCTTTTCATTACTTCTGGGGATAAGGAAACAACACAAATAACATGCCATTTCCTAATCTTCACTTAAAAAAAAGCATTAAAATTCCCTGTGCAGTGAGAGGACATGGAAAGTTCTAAAGCAAGATCAGCTGTGTAGTAAATCTGCTGATTCCACTTAGAAGTTTACTTCTATTTCCTTGTCAATGCTTTTCAGCCTCTCCTTCCTCCCTCCCTACTCAGTGTAACCAACATGGGTTGTTAACTGTAATGTCTCCTGTAATGTTTGTAATTTTAATGCAAGTTTGTTTAAAATGCTTAATTTTCCCAGCTTAATTCACTGTGGTCTTGATTATTTTTTTCTTTCTTTCCAGGAACATGCTTTTGAGAGCAGTCAGAAATACAAAGAAGGAAAATTTATCATTGAACTTGCCCACATGATAAAAGACAATGGTTGGGAGTGAAACATAACATTGTTCCTTCTGTTGGGACTCTGTTCTGTGGGACAGGCTTTACAAAGACTAACGCAAAGTAAAGGAAGAGCTTGGCTAGAGTGGCCCTGAGAATATCACTGAACTCTGAAACCTCACAAATGAGTAGTGTAGTGTAAGTGGCTATTTCAGGCCATGTTTGCCTTTTCTCCTTGTGTAAGTTCCCTCTTTTTGTACGTGTATTATTGTGTGAACAGTTGTTTTGGAACATTTTGGATGACCTTTTTCTAAACTCTCTCTTGACTAGAGAAACAGTTCAGTAATTGAAAACGGATTTTACTGGTTAGCATCTCTCTCTGACCTATGCCTTTAATGCTACCTTCTGCTGTGCATGCTTCTTGCCTAAACACCTCCACTCCGGTCCTGTAGAAGTTCTGTATCTGAGCAGTCTGAAAGAATGTACGGGATGGGGTGCTTTTTTATTAAATGTAGCAATTTCTGATGTGTTTGGCAGTGAAGAGGATGCAGTATTGTAGTTATTAATTTCTTTTTTAAATTTGAGTGTACCACAACCTATGTACATCTTTTAGGTGAATTGGTTAAAGGTACAGTGCTCACTTCAAAAGAAAATATTTCAATTGCACTGACTGAAGTTAGCAGGTCTCAAGTTGTTAGGAAAGGTTATGCCAGAGTTTTGGTATCTTAATGAAATAACATAGATTTTAAATCAATAATGCTATAGAATATGTTCATTTAAGACCAACATATTCCCTAAGGAGTTTGCTGGATAAGAAATTTATAAAACTGTAACTTGCAAGATTAAAAAGAAATATATATGCATCTTCTATTTTGGAAAAAAAACATTAGTTGCTGTATTAGGAAAAAACAAAGTTTTGGTACTGTACCTTTGCCAGTAACAGGGACTTGTGCATCAGTAAAGTTTTATGGCTGGTTCCATGTAACTGTATAGTCCTAATGCACTGGACAAAGAGGTTGATGTCAAGGAAACTTGTTGAAGTATTCTGCTTCTGCTACATTTGAACAAAAGTATTTATTTTTGTGAGAAATTGCAAGAGCTTATGACATGAAAATTAGTATAGTACCTGTAGGAAAAGGAGAAGGAATAAGAGGGAAGGGAAGTTTGACTTGTTTTTTCATAAAATAGCAAGGTAGTTTTTAAAATTTGGGGGTGGGGAAAGGGTTTCCTGGTTTGCTGGCTAAATCATCCCCAAGTACCTTTTTATAATAAAAATTTATATGAAAGTCACCTTCTCTTTTGTTCTCATGCTGTTTCTTTCATGGAATCAGTTAATGAGAGAAACTTCTGGAAAGTGTATGCACAGTATGAGCTGTTGGTATCTGTGTAATGCAAACTGAGCAACTGTGAAAGAAGTGCTCTACATAAATTTGCTAACTTAATTTTCAAATTAAACAGACTCTGAAGACTTTTGTATTTGAATCCTTTTAATGCTTGAGGATAAGATGTTTGGAAAAAAACCCCTTTAACACTACGTAAGTCCTATCACTGAACAGTACAGAAGCCTTGCAATACAAAATCCTTTTCTCTCAATAACAATTCTTAACTGGCACCTGTGAAGCTGGTCACAGGTGCTGCTGCTGCTGTTCCGCTTTTGGGAATCTCTGATGGGCTTTCTGAACTCTGCTGCACTTTAGAAATTGTCATACATGAAAAATTATGCCAATGGGTAGAGGCAATACAGATCTTCAAAACCAGCTTTCCAGTGTTTTTGTGGAGAGGAGGAGTGGGAAGAGCATTCACCCACGTGCACACGTTCTCTGTGATACAGGCTGGCTAAACTGCATTCAAGATGTTGTAGTGATCTATACCTGTGAATTAGAAATGTAAGAATTAGAGAAGTAGTTGAAGCTGTTGGGTTTCAGTCCAGAGTCCTGAGGTGGTACAGTCATGTTCAACCTGGATTTTGTGGCTCACACGTTACTACTTCATGTTCACATCAGGCTTTGAGGTCTCATTTTTAACAATGTCGTTGATGCAAGATGGGCTCTGGTGTTGCCTGTCTTGTGATCTTTTTGACCTGGAATTCTTGGGATTTTGTTTTCCACCATTGTAATGTATGTTGCCAACAAAGAAGGCGCTAAAACTATCAGCAAAAAGCTTGTGTTGGCTCCAAAGTCCTGTTGCAGTGTTGATACTTGTGAACACGTTTATGTGAAGTTTGTGTCTCTTTGGGCTTTTCTTATTGCCTGGCTACAGGTGTGTTGAGGCAGTACATTGGACTGAAGACAAGAGTAATGGCTGCTTTTCCATAGCTGAAATTAAAGAGAATATGTAAAGTATTACAGATTTTTCTCTCCAAAATTGGGGGTTTGGCTCTCTCTTGTTTGTAAGCTCATGCTGTCTGTAACACAGTCTGATTCTTAGAAATTCAACCTCTTTCTTCAGTGCATTATTTATATTTCAAACTGGACATTTTCACCAAAACCTTAATTAACTTTGATGCCAAAGGTTGGGACTTCAAGTGCTTAGCACATAGAGCTTCAGACTGCTGGCATAGAGTTAATGATCTATATGTGATGCTTATGGCTTTAAGAGAACAAAACAAAGCAATATTCTTTTTGGTCTGTCATGAAGAGTGGGTGCTTAGAAGGAGTAAAGAGCAGAACTAATACAGAATTGCTATTTTTTGCTGCCATGTAACAATTCTTGAGGCTCATCCTACTGAGGAAATATGTGAATTTTCTTCCTGTGTTGTTTGGCAGCATCGATAATTATTTTCTCCCCACATAAAGATGTAGAGAGTTCTTGTTATTGGTTTTGGTGAAAGTCGAATCCAGATAGCAATGGCTGCTGGCTGATGTGAAAAGGTCAGTCTGGTCACTGAACCCTCCAGCAGTCATTTAAAAGAAAAATAAACTTACTTGAAAAAAAAATTTACTAAAGCATTTTCCCTCTAACCAATTTTTGTAATATATTAAAGATTATATTTAAAGTTTGTATGTGTTTGCTCTGGGCAAGTTTACTTCCCCTCCAACTTGAGCACTTTTGTTACTTGTACTGGTTATTTTTATTGTTGGTCTTAACATTTATTTTGTATTTTGTTTTTTATAAACTGTAACAAAAAGCTGTTGTGAACCTTTGATTCTTGCTGGCTCTTTCTTGGACCAAATGAACTGACTATGAGCTGGCTTAGAAGAAATGTTCATTGGGATGCATAGGAATTTGCTAGCAAAAATGTACATGTACTGAAAGTGTTTTTCCACTGAACTTCTAAAGCCACACCTGTCCTAAAGTAATTAATCCTAATTTGGTGTGACTTTAGTAACCTGACCACACATTCTCTGTCTAGGTCCAAAGTCACGACTTTAACAGTGATGTTCCAGGGCTGAGTCTGCCTCCAAATCCTAGAGTTCTTCTTTGGCTGGTCACTTTTTGATTAATAAAAGGCAACCCTGCCATCTCGAAAAATTCTGTTAAGTTGCAAACTTGCTGTGAAATAAGGTGCAGAATTTGGTGAGGGGTTGCTGAGGCATCAACCTAACCACTGTTGCTGTATGCTTTCAGCAGTGCGGGACTCTGAATTTTATCTGCCAGTTCAAAGGGCCAGAACATGAATTTCCCTTGTTTACTATACACGTTGTACACATTGTAAACTACACAGTGGCAAACTATGTGAAGGAAGTTCGTTACAGCTCCATCCTAATTTCCCACAGCAAGGCCCGGGGTGCTGACAGTGTCCAGTGCTGTGCCTGTGTGCTCGCGGTCCAGGGGAGGGGGGAATGCAGTTCGTGACATTTCCTTGAATTAAAAACTGGCCTCAGAGGCTCTGACAAAGTCATCACTGCCCATAACCAACTGGTATTTGTATTTATTACTGCTGTATCAGTGCAAGAGTTCCCGAAGGCTGTGCACCATTTTTGGTGGATTTCTGCTTCCCTCCAAGTGATGATTGAGCATCTCCTGCACACTCATCTCTGCAGTCAGATTGCAACAGCAGGGACCTACAGTCTCACAGACCAAATTCCACCTATCTCCGTAGAAGCTTCAAATTATCATTGGACACTTTACTGGACTTCATTGAGACTCGTGTTAAGCCAACCAGCAGTACAAACATTTACTGGAAAAGGAACAGATGCTTCAGATGTTTCTTTTAAAAGGACTGTTACAAGTGGTTTAAGGTCTAAAGCATGAGTCGTAAATGGCAGTTGAGTTGTGCCTCATTGTTTCTTAAACTCTTGAAAATGCTTTCTTTTACAGGTGACATGGCTGTGTTGCTGTTTTGTCCTAGCAATACTGTACATCATTTGTTGTTTCACTATATTGTATCTACTTGAGGTATCACAATAAAAGCTTTCAATTGTTTTGTTGGGTTACCTCTTGGTTTTGTGCTGTCTTTTCTTCCTCATCAGATTCTTATGCTTCATCCTCTGATAAGGCCAGAGAGAAAAGCCAGTGCTCTTAGGAATTTCTAAATTGGTTGAATCTGAATTTTATGTGGTTTTAAGACTGCCATGAAACATTTTGGGTTTTTTCCTTTCACAAATCTGTCCAAAATATAGAAACTTTTGTTGCTACTTTTAGAGGTTTTGCCTGTTTTGAGCCAATAATGGAACATCTGTGAAGTGAGAGTCAGTCTCTGCACACCCCAAAACTGACTTTGAGAAGAACTGAAGGAAGGGTGGTGTGCCTTTTGTTGCATTAGCTTGGTCAGCTGTAGACCAGAGGAGCACTCTGGGCACAGGCACTCCCTCTGTTCATTCTGCTTTGGTTGGGAAGAACTCCTGTAGTTCCTCTGATCAGATTATTGGTCTTGTCAGTGCATCAAATATGACCCTCTGGACTGCCTGAGGCTGAGAAGTAATTCAGGGCACGCTTGTTCAGCTTCTCCAGTAATCCATCATTTAATCTCACAAAGAGGTGGTAGGGATGCTCTTCATATGAGATCAAGCATATTTCCATCTTGAGAAAGTGGAAGATGGCCCGCTACCCTTTGTTTTATTCAAGTGCTGTCTTAGGGGCATGAAGTAAGGATCTTTCCAGATCTGAAGAAAAGGGATAAAATGGAGATCAGAGGTGTATGGTATTCATAGTGTAAAAGCCTAACTTTTGACATGGATATAATCAAAGTAATAAACATTCAAATACCACAGAAGTATCTTTCAGATTTGAGATGTTCATAGTAACATACATTTTAGTGTAGTAAAGGGGCTATAAAAACAACAACTGTCAGCAGTTGGGTTACCGGAATAATTTTGGAGATGTGAACTTGAGTGTTGTGTCTTACCAGCTGGAATACACCTGCAGGATATCTGACTTACAGACAGACAGAGGTGAGCAGATGCCTCATGTAAAGCTTGAGAACTTTCCATTAGATGTGGTTTTGCCTCTGTTAAATTTAAATAGCTGGACAGGGTCTCGGTTGAGGGTTCTCCACACACGAAGCGCTGTGGATGTGGCACAGAACAGGGAAACCGTCATGACTAGAGCTTATCTTCTGCACAAGGCTCCACTTGGGTTGCTTTGCCCATTTTTGTCTCTTCCTGTGTCCCCTGCCCTTGGCTCTCCCCCAGCTGGGTCTGACCCAGGAGCTGAGCACCTGCTGGCACTGGCACTCACCTCCCGTGGGCACAGCAGCCATGGATTAGCTGGGCTGGGCAAAGGCATCCCTGGCTGGGAATTGGCTGGGGTGGGCAAAGGCATCCCTGGCTGGGAATTAGCTGGGCTGGGCAAAGGCATCCCTGGCTGGGAATTGGCTGGGGTGGGCAAAGGCATCCCTGGCTGGGAATTAGCTGGGCTGGGCAAAGGCATCCCTGGCTGGGAAGTGGCTGAGCCACGGAACTGATGAGCATTATCTGTTTCTTCCTCTAGCAGGGACCGAGCTAATCTGAAGGTTTGGCTCATCCATTTCTGTAGTATTGCTGAATAAGACTCCAGCTGAGGATCTGAGATGTTCTATGATCCCCACAGCAGATTAATCTATGCTTATGTTACACATAAACCTGATTGCCCACAAATTTGATGTAGTAAAGATCACTCTAGAAAGCAGACAATATAGGTTTTTCAGTGTTTAATGGATTAATGGATGGTCTGATTTCTGTATTTTAGTAGTAAATATCATAGCTTAACTTTCCTTCTTGCCCAAATAGACTTCAGTGATTTCTAGCTCAAGAAAAAACAATGGCAGGACCAAATTAGCCCTTCATTCAAAATGGCGTTTGCATCCTGGTATTAAAATATGTACATGTTTGTGAAGTCCAACACTGCATGGAATATCGTGGCTTGCCCTGCAGAAAGGGTTGTCAGTGTTATTTAATTTTCAGAACACCTTCATGACATTATTAGCAACGATCATCTGCTTTATTTTACACCTGATGGAAGTTGTTAGTTTTACAACATGAGCAAAAGCGTCCAGTTTGGGCCTTAAAGCTGATGACAGAGCAGCAATGGTATATTGGGCGTCTGAAACATTTTTCTTATGTTACAAATGTTGTAAAGTTAAAACTCCTGTGGATTAAAGAGCCTGATTGTGGTAAAAGTTTGGAGGGCTTTTTAGCTGTTGGTTGAATGGCATTAATCAGCTGTGTCTGAATTGTGAGTCAAGCTATTTGTCCATTTAAAAGCAAAATCAAATAAGCTTTATTCTGCAGAAAAGATTATTCAAAATGTTTTAGTACTGAATCATATAAAACTGTGCTCACAGAGGTGCAACACTAAAAGGAAAAAAAAACAACCCCGAACTGCAGGAGCTCTGTGCCATTGCCTGTGCAAACAAACGTTTTTCCAAAACTTTCTTTATAAGCTCACTAGAAGTCTGGGATCTTGTGACAGGGAGCAGGGCTGCCAAGGGCAGGAGCAACTTGTTTTGCAATTGGGCCTGGGGGAAATTGCTACATCTGGGAGCTGGGTTGCAGCTGTAAAACACTGCTTTTGAGGGCTGGGGGAGCTTTCTTAAACAAATATATTTCCTAAACAAACATTAATAGATTCTCTGCCATGTGCAGGGAAAACCTGCTGATGTTATTGCAGTGAACCCTTGATCTGTTGATCTGGAACTGCTGAACACTGTGAAACCACTTTGAGAGGCACGTGCTGAGTGCTGTAAAGCCTGTGTGTGAAAGGTATGTGGGGCACTGGGACAGGAGGGTGAGTACTGGCCTAGGTGCTGGAGGGTGGCTCTGCCTCCCAGGAAAGAATTGAATCTGTGAGACTCTTACAGCCTGCCCCGAAGAACAAGCACAAGTGAACTTCAAAGGGAAAAGATGGCATTTTGTGACACTTCAGGCCCCTCCCAAAACTATCCATCTCTGTACCTTGTGTTAAATGGCAAATGGAACTGCTTTTTCTGTGCCCTGTGGAGAAGGATGCCCAAACACCTGCTCATCACCTGTGCTGGCTGTGAGTAGTGCCTCCTGTGTCAAGTCAGCCCCAAGTCAGGCTAGACTGAGGAATCCACAGCTCCCAGCAGCTGCTCTTTGGAGCAGGAGGCTGTTTCTGGCCATAATCTCCTTACAGGCCTCAATTACTCATTTGTTTCCCACTGATGGTCAAATAAGCACTATTGACTGGATGGTTATCAAGTGTAACCACCATAAGACTGTAAATCTGCTTGTCTACTTAACTTTTCATCTTCCCTTCCTTTCTTCCTCCTTTATCTTCCTCCTTCCTCAAGTACCCACTTTTTTATGATACCGTAACAGTCCAAAGTCTGCAACATTTTGCTTTTTGTTGTTCCTCTTCTTTCCCCTCCAGAATGTGTTACCCAGGGGCAGCATTAACAGTTTGTGGTCAGGAAGGATACCGATAATTCCTGGTGTTTGATTCAGTGCCGAGCCAGCCCGAGGGAGCCTCTCTGCTCCCACCCTGCCTCCTGCATGTGCTGGGAGCCAGCTTAGCCAGTCCTTGAACCTCGTGGGCAGAGTACAAGATGCAGCTCTTTGCTCCTAACCTATTGCTGCTTTACTGATTAAGCTCCTGCAGCAACTTTTAGGTCTAAATACGATTTCTTTGGCATAATAATCAGCAGTGAACGAGCGGGTATGAGTTGCAGCCCTATAGCCCTCCAGCAATGCTGTGCTGTACTGCCCTGCTCCTCCTGCTCCCAGGCTGATGAAGCCAGTGGATTTTAACCGTGCTTTTTTCCCCCTTTCCTCCTCTCTTCTATAATGAAAAGTTTCTCACAGCATCGAAGCTGGAGACACAAATTAATGCCCTATAATTACCTACTCATAATATACAAACCCAAAAGCTTTCTCACGTCATTCTTTCAATGTTTACTAAAATAGAGACTTTGTTCTGGCAGACTTCTCCTTCACTGGCCAAAACTCACGCTGAAGGTTAACAGCTCCCAAAGTTAATGATTATCTTGCCTTGTTTGCTCAGTGTTTCAGAGTTAAAACATGTAAATATGCCTCCCCCGTGTAATTGCTGTGATCAGCCAGCCATGAGCACTGCAGCAAACATAAACACTGCTCTGAGCAGAGAGAAATGCACCCCTGGCCTGGGCTGCCAGGAGCGTTGGCTCCCCCAGAAAACAGCCAGTGCAGGAGAACGCCGTCCTGCTCGGGCTGCAGATTACACAGAGCCTGCTATGAAAACCCCCTCTCAAAATAGCAATTTCTAATCTCCCCCGAGGCAGTTAATCAGGTTTCTAATCCAGCCAAGCTGTCGGTGCTGTGACAGGCTGCGATCCCCAGGCCTTTATTAGAAACCCCTGCTGGTTACAGCATTTATTGGGTCAGGGGACTGATGGCCACAGCTGTGTGGGCAGGAATAGCTGCATGTGTTTTGTGAGGCAGATCTGTGATGGTGGTTGATGCTGAGACTTGGCTGCACCTCACCTGTGAGTGCTGGACTTTACCAAAGGCTCATCTGCATAGAAATGCATTGAAACGTCAGCTCAGATTTGGTATTTTCTGAAGACTTAGAGCAGTCTCTGCTTTTCTGGAGAAAAATGCCATACCTGGTCCTGTCTGATTGCTTTCAAACTAGATAGGAATGCTCCTGCCCAGCACAGGGTGGTGGCCAGCACTCACAGTCCTGGTCTGCTGCTCTGTGTCTCATCCCATCAGGCCACAAACTTGCGTCAAAACTACCTTCCTCATCCCTTGGCTTCCTAGAACTCCAGCAGCTGGCTTGGCAAGCAGAGATCCAGTACACTGGGCTGGTTAAATCAGCACAGCAGTGACCATTATGCAGAGTTTTGCATGATGAAGTGATTGCAGCTATGCCAGAGTTGGGGGGTGTTTTTAATCTTTACTTTTCCCGTTTGCACTATAGATGCAGAGCAGCCCTGTGTGCACAGGTGGGGATCCAGATCGAGATCTGGATCTGTGTCCAGCTGCTGGAGCCCAGGAGGATCCTTGCCTGTGGCCAGCAGTGCCTGGGCACAGCTCCTTGGCTGTCACCCTCCTTGGCTGCTGGGCATTGCCTGGGGCAGCAGGCAATGGAGTTGGGAGCTCCTGCTAGGAACCAGCCCCAGCCTGGGGGAACACACTGCCAGGCACTGTGCTGTGCTTGTTGGATGCTCAGGCTAGTGGTGGTGAAAGGAGAAATTATTTCAATGCAATGAACATAATCTGAGATGCAGCTGCAGCAATGAGACTTGGGCAGAGGGCCCAGCTGCCCTTCTCAGGGGATGGGAGCCCCCAGAGCCTTTTTCCAGCCTAGACTGCCCCCCTGATCACACAGCAATGCTGCCCCTTGCCATTCCTTTCCTTTGTATCTCTTGGCTTTTCTCTTTGCCTTTTTTCCCCTTCTTCTTTTTTTATTACCTTTTCACTTTTTTCTCTTTCGGGTTTTGCTTTTTTTTCCTTTCTCTGCCTATCCTCTCCTCGGCTCTTCCTTTCTTCTGTGCCACAATCAGGCAAAGCCTGACAGCCAGGAGCAAGCTGCTGATGTCCAGCAATACCATGGTCTGACTATCCTGGATGGGACATAACTCCTTCCCAAGGGCAGGATTGGTGCTGGTGCCTGTGTCTGCCTGGGAGGGAGCCTGGCTGTTCAAGGTGCAACATCTGAGCCCTCTGGCTACACTAGCTGCTGTTCTGACGCCTGTTTGTGAGCATTAACACTCTACAGTTTTGCCACTCAAAAATCCTTGGACTTGTAACAAGAGCCAGCACTTCACCCAACACTGTCAGTGTGAAGGACTTCATGGAAACTTCTCCGGTTTCTGTGCATGTCAGCTCTGAAAAGCGAGCTCATCTCTGAGCCAGGCAGCAGGTCCTACACTTCAATTATGTCCAAGAGGCCAGGGCAGCAGCCAGGCTGTGTGAGAGTCTCCAGCCTTCACATCACAGGGCAGTGAAATCTGCTCTTGGGCTGGCTCTGCCAGGCTCCCTGGGCAGCCAGCAGCAGTATCAGCAGAGCTGGTAGTTACCCTCTTCCCCATTTTTTCCCATTTTCCTCTCTTTTTCTCATTTTTACATGAAACTGAGTTGCACAAATATTTGATCCCCCCAGACACTGGACAGAGAAGTGAAGGTTGTTGCTGTCCTCCCGGGGAAATCCTCCTGTAGTCAGCACTGCTGGCTCCAACACTGCCTAAACCTGGCTGGAAACGTCTGTGCCTGGACTTACTGCAGCATGTTGGGGTGTAGGGTGCTGGGCAGGGACCTGCCTGTATGTGAGGAGGTTGTGGGATGGATCCTGAAGTCACCCAGTGGGCAGGAATGGGGACCAGAGGATTGTGCCCCTGTTCCCCATCCCCCAGCATCCAGCCCCAGACAGCGTCTCCTTGGTGTGAGCTCTGAGTGCCATCTGCTTTGGCTTTGCTGTTGTTCCCTGTGGCTTTGCTGTGCTATGGGCTTGATTTTAACAGAAGATGAAAGCATGGCAGGGGTGTGGAGGCAGCAGAGAAGGCCCTGAGCTGAATGAAGCTCAGGCTGGTGCCGATTCCTCGACAGAGCAAGCGGCCCCACCGCTGTGAGCGGGGTGTGTGAGAGCCCTCACCCTCGGAAAAAACATAGAGATGCTAAAAAAAAACCAAACCAAGCTCTAGCAACATGTATCTGGCTTTGTTATAGATTAACCACTGCAATAGACCCCAGGTACTGTGCTGAGCTGGATGTTTAATCTACTCTTTCGATCCTTTTTTTTAGGAGAGGAACATTGCTTCTGTGTTCTTATGTGGAGGTCACAGGCTGCAGAGATGTTTGCCTTGCCTCTGTGCAACTCTAGGCAAGGGGTCAGGAGCAGAGGGTCCAAGCACTCCAACCCCAGGGCTGCAGGACACAGCCTGGGGTGGGTCTGAGGAGCACCCTGCCCCAGGACATGTGATGGCAAGAACCGACCCTTCGTCTCACTGCTGGGCAAAAATGCCATGTATTGCCATGTATTGACCAACTAATTCTCCCCTGGGCATCCGGGGGGGGGTGCTGCTGGAGCCCCCCTGCCCCCACCGAGGGCCACTTGCCACGTGCAGTGCTGCTGAACCGGCTGCTTTCCTTTCTGGTGAGGTTTCAGGTGCCGCCCAGAGCGCGGGAGGGTTTTGCTGACCCTGCAGCCTGTAATCTTACTCCTGGACTTGAGACACCTCTTGGCCCCATTCCCCATTTCTCTGTCCCTAGGACAGGCTGTAATCATCTCTTGGCAGGACAGCCCTGACCTGAGCACTCCGGTTCCCAGCAGATTTCCCCAGCCTCGCTGAGTGTTTGCAAAAATACCCAGTGATTTATTCTCGACAGCTCAGCTGGGTGGAGGAAAAAAACATGTTGCTCTTTACATCTATTCCTAATTTTGTTGTTTTTCCTTATAGCAGAGGTTGCCAATAATAATATAGCAGGAACAGTTCCTGGCCCCAAACCTGTCAGTTTTCTACCCTTTTTTGTGGCACGTGCCAGCCTGGCTTCTTGCCAGCCCAGTGGCTGCTGACAAGTGTCCAGCAGTGACACAGGTGGGATCAGTGATGGTGTGGGTGAGCCATACTCCCTCAGGCCTGGATTGCAATGGGAATGATAGGTGATCCCCAGCCCTTTGCTGCTATTTACAGTCGCTGGGAGGTGACAACTGACCCTGACCCCCCTGCTGCCCCCCGACTGGTTATGGGAATGGAATGGGGGCTGGATGAAATGGAAATGGAATGAAATGGCAAACCAAGAGGGACAGAAAAGCCTGATAGGCCAGTGCTTCAGGAGGGGAATTTTCTTGGAATACATTTATTCGGGAAATGAGAAGGTGGTTCCCAGCCTTTCTGGTTCTGCAGGATGAGGGTGTTGGTGAGGGGACAGCGACTGTGCCCCTGCAAGACCGGACCTGGGAAAAGCCTCATTGCAATGGACAGAGGAGGAACCAGGAATGTTTACTTAGCCCTGGAGAGGCTGAGTTGGGTGGTGTTACTGGTTTCCTTGTCTACACTGGGAGTGGGGCTGGCAAGGGAGCTCTGTGTCCCACCCCACAGACCCGGCGGGTATAAGCACGCTGTTTTATCGAGGTGGGGGGAATACATCAGTGTCTTAAAATGTGACCCCTCTAGGTTATTCACTGTGTAAATATATGCTCTTAACTAAACAAAGCTGTAAAAGTCAGTTAATGTCTTCCTCGTGTCCCCGCTTGCCTCCTCGCACAGCTCTGCAAGGTCTGCAGCCACAAAGCACAGTGAAAAATGAGCTTATTCAGCTGGCCCAGGAGACCGCTCAGGACTGGTGGAGATGGAGCAGGATGGAGAGAGCAGGATTATTGCCGAGGCTGGGGCTGGTGTTGCCCAAATCGGGGCAGGGAAGGTCCAGCCACGCTTCCACTAGCTGGGATGCCTGCAGGACCTGAACACGAAAAGCTGCTTCCCTGTGACTGCTGAAGACTAGGAGCCCTGTTCTTCACCAGTCCCTTTCCGCAGCATCCCTGCCTCCCCCTGCCCTCCCGGAGGGTGGCCACAGGGCTTGACACCCCTTTTCCATGTTGCCCAGGGTGGGAGAGGCGAGCAGGCTGACCTCAGTATCCCAACCCTGGGACAGCCGAGCCCTTCTCCCCCTGCAAGCCCTGGGCTCCCCCTCCCTGCTGCCTCCCCAGCGCGGTGCTGGCACATAAACCCAGCTGCAGACCCGGGCTGTGCGACAGTGAAATACCGGGAAAGTGGGCGGGCGCCGAGGACTTTGATCCCCGGCCACGAAAACCTCCTCCACAAGCTGCCTTCTCTTGCGAAATAACCTCCGGGGGGTGGGGGAGGTGGGCTGAGCTGGCGTGTGCTGCCCCAAAAACGGAGTTTGGCCGGTCAGTGATGGGGTCGTCGGCAGCCTCACAGCGGTGCAGAGCCGGTGCCAGCGCTGGAGACGGGCAGGCGCCTGTGGCACCACAGACATTTCCCTTGGACTGCGCCCAAGAGCTGCTGCTCCTCCTGGTACATCTGCACATACCAGCACCAGCAAGGCCAGCTGGAAACCTTCTCAGGTGGCAGAGGGCATGTACCCAGTGTGACACTGAGCCCCTTCTTCCAGAGATGCCTGGCAGGGCAAGACAGGCAGCTCTGCAGGGCATTGAGATCCTGACCCCTCCTGCAGCGGGACTGTGGGCGCAGCACTGTGGGGTGGGTGGCTGGTGCAGAGTTGTCAGATGTGGATGTTAGTGTGTGCCTTAAAAACATTAAGAAAGGGGGTTTTTGAATTTTTTAAAATTTGGTTTTTTCCTTCCTGGGGTTCTCAGCAGCCCTAGCCCACCCCAGCTCAGGTGGGTGATGCTGAGCTGCTGGGTATGAGCATTGTGCTGTGCTGGACATGCAATATCAGCCTGGCCGGGAATGAAAGGGCCACAGGTGCCCTCTGCTAACTGGCTCACTGAGCCACTGATGAACAACTTCTTTTCCCCATTTTTGTTGTGTTTATTCCAATGCCAGCACCATCCAGCATGCTGGTGGAGAGGGGCTTTTTATGTTATTTAAGCACAAACATGGGAAATAGAGGGATTTTTTAGCGAATGCCAGATTGCAGCTTGATCAAATCAAGGCAGAAGATGGTCTGCACAAACAGGGAGGCAGAAGAACATCTGGGGCTTCTCATACCAGGAAACCTCCTCACATAGACAACACAAACCCTATCCCGTGGTCTGAAATGCTACCAGGTCCTCAGCGAGGTGATAGTCTCCCCTGAGCTGCTGCTGCAAACATCCCAGACTGCCAGGCAGACACTGGCTGTGCAGGACCAAGGCTCTTGCAGTCATGGCCAGCCCTGCCATGATCTGCTTTTATTTCACTATTCTGTACTTAAACACAGATTTTTTATTAGCATTTCTGCTCCTTTGTTTATGACCACAACCTTGTCTATCACACCCACAAGTGTCAGAGAGACACCTCTGCACCAGGAGCTTGTCATCCTGTGAACCTGCCTCAGTCTGCACCATCCTGGTCATCCCCTGGGGCTGAGAAGTTTAGGACATCAGGGCCATAAAGCCCTTAACATCACTCCAGTGTCACCCACCTCTGGCTCCCCAAGCCCAGCAATAACTTGAAGTGTTTTCTTGCTCTGCCAAGTACCCTGAGTGACCCCTGGCACTCCCCTCCCCGTCTCTGTGCAGCGCCTGGGACAAACGGGTCTGATTCTGGTCACAGCAGAGGGGATGGAGGCAGCATCAGCACTGTACCTTCACCCTCCTGCGACACCAACCATGGCCATGGCACCCACCAGCTCTGCAGAGCTGGGCATGGACACGGCCACCCAACTTTTTCTCCAGAGAATGGAACTTTTTTTAACACAAGGAAAAAAAACCCAAAAACATCCCAACCCCAAACATGTTTTTAAGGAGAAACAAAGATTAGAAATACTGTAAGCAGTGGAGACAAAACACCAAAAATAGCATCCGAAGTTTCCTCCGCGCGCTCTCCCTGCAGGCAGCCTGCACTATATTTGTCTTCACTTGCCATTTCTGCTGCAATCAATTTGCGATTGCCGCTGGCGAGGAACCCATCTATTAAAAGCTCGGTTGAGATCTATGGTGAAGATGCCTGCAATAAAAAAATCCGGGCATTCATTAAAAAAAAGATAAACAATGTCCTCTGCAGGTCTTCCCTTTCCCAACAAAATCCACTAAAACCATCACTGGCTGTGTTGTCTGGGCTCGGGAGCAGCCGTGGAAGCCCAGTGTGGGTTTCCTTCCACGTGGGGAGGGATTTGCTCTGCAGCTGCTCCGAGGCTTGGAAGCACTTGGTGTTTGCTGCATGTTGTGCCTCGTCTCCACAATTTGCTGCAGGCCATCCTGGTGAGGCAGATTCCTCCTGGGTCAATTGTTTTTATCATAAAAACAAATGTTTTCTAGCATCCCTTTCATCCAGGATGAAAGTGCAGACAGGAATCACACAACTCCCTGCGCTGCCTTGGTGGGCCCTGGCACTGCTGGGAGCTCACTCTCCCTCCAGAGAAATGGGATAGGAGGGACAGGGAAGGCAAACAGGAGCCTGGAGTGATCCCTGCATTTGCCTGAAAAAACAAACCCATGGGGCTGCCTAAAAAAATAACTGACAGGACTCCCTGAAGGCACAAGGCTCTGCCCCAGCTCCCACCCCAAAGCATCACAGCCAGTGCTGACATCAAAGTGGTTCCTGCCAGAGCCAGGGACAGGCTGGGCACCCGTCTGACCACATCCAGTCGAGGAGGGGACAGGGATGGAGGCAGGAGGGCAATGGGGTCCTTTGAGGAGGTTGAAGGCACAGAGCCTGTGTAGCCAAGCACAACAGAGGCTGCAGGGGGATACAATTGCTGCCTATAAATAGTGCCAGGAAGCAAGCATTAGGGAGGCAAGAAAGCTATTCAAGCTAGAGGACAATGTTGGCACTAAAGCAAATAGATATAATTAGCCATTAATAAATGAAGGCCAAAGATTAGAGAAAGTATCTAATATCAGAAAAGTGAGAGCTGGGAAAGCTTTCCAGAGGGAAGGGCAGAGGAGACCTTGACCAGTGTTTAAAACAGGCTGTGGCTATTTTTTAAAAGCCATAAAGTTATGAGCTGTCAAATCCAGCCTGCTGTGATTGCTGATGAGCCTTTTTTCTGTGTAAAAGGGAAGATTTGGCCTCTCCATGGCATCACAAACAGAGAGGGGCTGGGAAGGCAGCGCAGGGCCAGCGGGGTTATGAGGCTGATGCCTCTGCACGCTCCCCAGCTCTAAAAAGTACCAAAGAACCAGCCTGGAGCTGTGCACAGAAGAAAACCCCCAGACATGCAACTCCCTGGGCCAGGGACATGGGATGAGCCCCAGTGGAGGGAACAGAGGGGTCTGTGAGAGGGGGTTGGTTTTCTTTCCTTTTCACAAAAGCAAACCTGAACAAATAGGCACACGAAGGACAAGTGACAGTGAGCACCGAGCTTGCTTGCCTCAGCCCTCCTGACCTTTAAACAGCAACTGGGGGAAGCACAGTTGGTGCTGGTATTGCAGCAGCCCTGAGACTGTGCAAAACTCTGGCTCCTGCCCCAGACAACAGAAGGATGGGCACCCACCATGCCCATATGTGCCCTCCTGCATGGCCCATGGCAGAGCTGTCAAGGCAGATGGTGCACTGGACTGGTGCCTGTGAGACACCTGCCTTGTGCCCACACCAGTCCTCCACCCTGGCTCTAGCACCACAAGCCCCATCCTGGCACTGTTCCCTTGGGAAAGCCCAGGGTGGAGACTCACAGGGTGCCCCCACAGGAGCTCCAACATCCCTGGCCCTTGTGGCAGAGCCATAGTTGGGCTGTCTGGGGGTTGCTGTGTGCTGGCTCAGCACAAATCCCAGGAAGACTCTTCTCACCAGTGATAAGAGCAAGAGCCCTGGGCAGCGGCCCTGTTATCTGAGACAGCCACTGCCAGCTGCTGCCACGGCTCTGCTTCACTCCCGGGGGAACTGTGGGAGCCCTTTCTCGTGGAAGCCACCACAGGGAGCCAGGTGCCTTTTCTGGAGCTAAGTGTAACTTGCTGAGTGCAAATTGTACTGTCTGTGCTGGATGAGCAGGGCATGGATACAGCCGTGAGCTCCCTGGCCTTGAGACCCCTTGAGTTCACCAACTCCTGCAGCAGCTTCCTGCTCCAACCCTCACAGGGCTGGCAGCGGTCGAGTGCTGTCAGCTTGTGCAGCCACGAGCACCATCCTGTCCTGTCCTGTCTTGTGTGGAGCAGCTCCAGCATGGGGCTGACTGGAGGGGCTGCTCCTGCCTTGGAGCTGGGGCTGGGTGCAGGTAGCAGTGCAGGCAGCAGCCAGTGCCTGTGTGTGTGCACGGGTATGGCAGCGACAGAGATGATTCCTCCTCGGCTGCTATTTCCAGCAGATGAAGTCACTGAGCTCAGTGGAGGGTGAGTCAGTGCCGGCCCCGGCAAGGCCCGTGTGCAGCCCCCGCTCCGCAGATCCCACCAGGCCTGTGCACCAGAGCTGAGTTCAGTGGTTTTTTTGAGTTTTCTGCTGCAGGGTTTAAGGCCCAAGAAGCAAACCCACTGCTGGCTGTTTGTGTCAGGTCAGTGAGCTAAAGCACTGTGTGGGATGGGCAGGTGGACACTGGTAGTTGTGTGGCAGAGCAGGAGGGAGTGATGGCACCCCACTGCCCCTCCCAGCTCTGCAGCCTGGTCCCAGCCTTGCACTGCAGCGGGGATCTTGGTCCCTGTGGGTGGCAGAGATGGGATACCCAGGTCTGAGCTGAGGGGTTGGATGTCGTGGTCATGGATCCACCTATGTCCCAGAGCAAGGGGGGCTGTGCTCCCTGAGCTCTGAGCACAGCCTTGGCTCTGGCCCCTTCCCCACTGTAACAGCACAGGTTAAACCCTGCACCGGGGCTGTGATAACAAACACGCTTTCCAAAGAAAGAGAGGAAGTGAGAACTCCCTGCCTGCACCGTGTGGTGTAAGTGCTGCGGCGGGGCAGGCGCTGCCCGCCTCCTTCCTGTGTCTGATTGAGTTTGTTTGCCTTCTCCAAAGGAAACTGTGTGAACCTGGGGGGTGTTTGGCAAATCCCCTCTCTTGCTTTTAAAAGCTGCTTCCTGTGCCAGGTTTCTGACATCCTGTTCCTTCCAAACATTGCTGGGGAGGGGCTGCGGGAGGATCCCAGAAACAGTCCATACTTCCAACCCAGTGCCCGAGTGTGGGGCTTACCTGCCAGCTGCTCCCGCTGGCTGCAGGGAGACCATGGCCATGCTGGGACTCCATCAAGAGCCAAGGGGACTGACAAGGCCCATGCTGGGCTCACCTGTGCCTGGGGGGGCTGCAAGAGCCCTCTGCACCCCCTGAGGCTGTGCCCATCCGGCTGTGCGTGCACCAGTGTGGAGCCAGCGGCACGGCCCCTCCGGCACCCGCCTGCTCCAGCACACTCAGCCTTCCTCTCCCTTCCAAGGGCTTGGCCATGACTTGGTGCACTTGAGCCCTTCACTGCTTTGCTGAACCTCTGCTCCTGGTATGGGCATCTGCCACCCAAATGCAGGATTCGGGCAGCAGAGACCATCCCTCAGCACACCGGCGTGGGCAGCGTTGAACCAACACACCACTGCTTTCAGACCAGAACCCCGCTCTGCCCTGCAAGCCCACACACAAGACAATCTTTACCTCACTGTCCTTAAAGCCTCAGTGCCAGCAGCACAAACTGCATCAAGTCACAGATGCCTCAGGCACCCACACTGCACCACCGGACGTGGCTTTGCTGCTGCAGGTCTCCTACAGGACCATGGGCTCTCCCAGAAGGAATCAGGCAGATAAACAGCAGCTTTTGTTGCTCACATTTGTGCTATTCATTCTAGTTTTCCTGCTAGGAGACACAAAAGCTCAGCACAGTCCTTGGTTTCAACAAGATGGCCTTTGGTGCCTTACAGCCGAGGGTGGCCTGGGCTCCAGGGAATGCTCATTGCCTGTGACTGTCTCCAAAGGAGCTGGAGGGAAAAGCAGCATTTTCTTAGAGACCTTCAAGCACAGTTTCACTACTCAGTTTGTGACCCCACATGAGATGGGTACCACTATGGTCTGCCATGTGATGCTGAAGCAGAGCAATTGGCAATCTGAACTCCTGCTCCTGAGAGAGGGGGCTGCAGCCACTCAAAGCAGCTGGAACAGGCAAAATGGAACTGAACAATAATATTTTGGGGTTTTTCTCTTGATAAACACAGTAACAGAATTGCAGCTATTGGGTTTGAAAACTATTCAGTCCATGCTGTTTGCCACGCAGACAATACCATGGTTCTTGGGGGGCCAGGCTGAATTCCTGTCAGAAAAAGCAGAGGTGAAGAGCTGAGTCACCCATGAGCCCTATCTCCAAGCCTCCACCCCTGCTTGGAGCAAAACTGAAAGGGTCAAGCTCAGCCCTTCCTAGAAGGAACTTGTTTTCCCTTTTGTGTCCAATGTTATGGTGGGAAATGGTAAGAAAGGGGCAGTGCCTGGCTGGGCAGCAGTCCCTCTGCCCCGGGCACAGCAGTGCTCCTTCACGGACTGCACTGAGCTCTGCCAAAACGCTGGAGCAGAAAGGGAAGGTGGGCAGTTATCTCTGCAGCCTCTGCTGCCACGGGAAACTGCCCCTTGGATCAATCTGCAGCAAGAACTTGCTGAAATGGGAATCCTTGCCACACCTCTGCTGCCTTCCTTGTAATCAAAAGCTCCTTTCCTTCATAATAATCTTCATTTTAATCTAGTACAAAAAAAGCATTTTACCCTTATGGATTCAAGAAACTATTCCAGCTCTAGCAATACTGTGAACTTGATGACTCAAAAATGTGCTGAAGTAGAAGTTAGGTAGAAGGAATCAATAACAATTTATCATGAAAAGGCCAGCCCAGTAGTTCCAATAGGACAGAATAAACTCAGCTTTAGGAAAGTACCATCATACCCCCTGTTCCAGTAATCAAAAATGTTATTTCAAACTTAGTAGCTCAAAAATGTTGCAAAATAAACCCCCCCATTATTCTTTCAAACTAGTTTGAACTTCCTATGATTTAACAAAGATGCAATCATATCCGCAGAGATCCCAGTTCCTTACGAGCGTCTTAAAAAGCACGAATGAATCATTTCCTTGTACAACAATCAACTTTGCAATGCCATGATCTTGGAAATGACAGTTGAACAGTTGAAGGCAAGCACTCAAAAGAAAATAAAAGCATTTAATGCAAAATATTTTACCAAAAGTTTTTACAGCAATTTCATATAAGTGGAGTCTTCTCTTAAAACATGAAACTACCGATACAAATGTATTGTTCCAAAGGGGATTACAAAACTTTCTCCTCAGCCACACAGGAGGTAGGAAGGGCATTTCTCTCACCTGAAAACACCTAAGATGAACTGCAAAGCAACATTCAGGACAGAGCCTGCAACGTCTAAGCAAAGGTAACAAACAGATGTTTTGGGACTAAAACTTCACAGGCTGATATCCCTGTACTCCATAAGGCTTTATTAAGATTCCTAATAATTTGTGGGCATGCAACGGAAATATCCGACATGCCTCCCAGCTCTATTATATGGTTTTCCCTAGTGATGGGAAGCCTGATGTCAGGGCAGACACCAGCTATGTTCCCCTGCAAGGAGCAGCCTTAGGGACGGTTCTTTCTGTTCCTGCTCAGTTGCTCCAGGCTGCAGTTTCTGGGACCTGAGGGCAGGTGTCAGCTGGTGCATCCTGGCCCCTCCGGCTGTCCAGTGGCTCAGGGAAGGGCAGCCACTGGGAGCAACAAGTGGTGCAGCTACCCCAGGATCCCCATCTACATTTGCAGCTCCCCCCAGGCTGTTGACACTTTAACAGGTTCAGAGAGGGCTCGTTGTGGAGCGAGCGAGGCCCTTTGGAGACCGACAACATGATCCCAGCAGGCCCACAAAGAGCAAGAGACAAAATTGGTCCTTGTTGAGAAGCAGCAAGAGGCAGCTGGAAGGGAAGGGCAGGACAGGCTGGGGCCCCTGCACAGAGCCCTGCAGCAGCACAGGCACTTCCCAGCACATTCACTCATTCCTTCGCTTGGCACACGGGGCTGGTCTGGGGACCATTACCTGTGAAAGGAGCTCTTTCACCCCCGTCCTGCTCCCTGCAGCGTCCTGTGGGGCTGGGCTCTGCCTGGGCTGCTGCCAGCCATGCAGAGAAAGGCTCCAGCTGAGCCCTGGGGAGCTGGGCTGCCTGCCCCTGCTTCGCAAAACAACAACACAACGGCCTTCGAGGAAGATGCAGCGTGGGGGGACGAGCTCTCTAGAAAACAAAGCCACATTAACCGGCCTCAACAAAGCAGCAGTTCTCTTTCCCAGGGGAAGGGCAGGCCAGTGCCTTCCCTCCCCAGGACAGACTGTCTTTCAGGCTCTCTGGGGACACGTGGGAGGTGCCTTTTCTGTTGTTGCTGTGCTGCCCCAGTGCTGGGCACCTCGTGCTGCTACCAGGAGCTGAAGTCCCCAAAGCCTGAGCTCTTTTTCTCTTTCTTCGCAGCTGTGCTGGTCGAGGGCCCGTCCTCCTCTGCGCTGCGCTTCCTGGAGCCAAAACGAAAACAACTCTCAGGGACTATTTACTCTTCAGCAGGACCAGGGCAGCTGGATGCCTGCTCTCCCCAACAACAGCTGTACCAGAACTAGCCCATCCCTGGTGGAGCAGAGAGCAGTGCAAGCTCTGTGCCAGCACGGGGACTGTAGGGGGTTGGACATGGGGGCCCCTGGCAAGGCCAGAAAGAGGGAGAGTGTGTGAGTCTGTGGGCATGGTTTGGGTCAGGCTTTGAACACTTCCAGGAACGTGTTCAAAGCACATTAAGTTCTCCAGGCCAGAGCTGAAGATTTACCAGCTGTACTTTTTTATCATGGTCATGATGAAAACATGAGCCATGAGTTCCTTCTACACCTTCTCACCTGCACTTGTGGCAGCGAATGGATTCATGAGGAACTAGGTATAAAGCAGCTGGGTGAGCTTTTCAGATCCTTTCCTGTTTCTCAAGCCCAGCCTGTTGCAGCTGCTGCTGCTGTTTGAGCAGAGTTTGCAACCCCAGGGAAACATTATGCAGCCAGCTCATGTGCTCTGGTTTTATTGTCAGATATCAGTAGATGACAGGGAGAACAGAGAACCCTGAACCTGCCAAAGGGCTGTGTGGACAAACTCCCAGTGTCAAGGCAGGCTGCAAGGACTGAAGGTCCTTTCTATACTGCTTGGTCCTTTCCACAGAGCCACAAGCTCGGCCAGTGTCTCCTCTGTAAATACAGTGCAACATGGCAGCAGTTTCAAGCTGAACATATTTTAAGGGACAAGCAGTATTTCATAACTGAAACATTTTACTGACACACCAAACTGACCCACCTGGGCTAACATACTTCTGTTCTCACAGTTATGCAAATGCCTGTAAGTCACAGAAGCACACAAAAGCTGATTAAATAGCTGCCCAGATCTGTGTATGCATAAATATAGGCCTTTATGCAGACAGACAACAACACTTTCACAAATGCTTTTAGAGAAGTCTGCTAAAAATCACGTGGAAGGCATTTATTTTAATTTTTCCCAAACACATGCTAAGCTGCTGCTCAGCCAGGATTCTGTAGTGTCCTTAGGAAAGAAAACAGTGCTGCCAATCCTGACAGGAGTACAAAGGGTGTCTGGGAGAGGGTGCTTTAAGATAAGCCTGTCCAACCAGCTGGGTACCAAGAGCTACTCACCAGACACCCTGTGCTCCCACAGCAGGCCTGGGAACCTGCTCCCCTTTCCAGCCAGTTCAGCTGTTTGGGTGGCTGAACAGGGAACCAGATCAGCAGACTGATGGGGGCTTAGGAAAACTACTTTGTGCAGGGGAGAAGTTGCTAAATGAAAAACATCTGTGGGACCATGGCCTTCAGAAAAGGAAGAGGATAACAGATAGTGTGGGAAGTGACACCGTACAGTTCCTCAAGGACTTCTGAGTTCTGGAAATGTATCTACAGTTCTGAAGTCAGTACATGCTGTTAAAGACCAACTTGGTCACGTTCAAGTGCTAAAAGAAATGCTCAGTTAACTTGCAATCTTGAAAAACAACAGGAGAGGAAACTCTTGACTGTTGGGACTACATGAATATGTCTTTGCTGGCACAAACCAAACATCTGAGCAATGGCACTGAACAGAGTCAGCATCCAGCAGGAAAGGAACCTAAAACACTCAGCCAAGATCAGATGGGCAGGGAACTCACGCTGCAGCCATGTTGATGTATTTTCCAATCCCCTGCCGATAAGTTTTAGGAGTCTGGACCTCCTTCTGTGGTGGGACCACCTCAGCTTTTGTTTTGGCTGCTTCTTCTTCCTGCTGGAACTTCTCCCTTTCAGCAGTGACCTGTAGGAAGCAAAGGATGCAATCTGTTGCAAGAGGCAGAATAAGGAGAAAAGGTCTACAATTCTTTGAAGCTTTAAGCACTCTAACCCAGCAACCTGCACCGCGGTGATTACAGGGCAGGCTTCAGGAGACACCTCTCAATGGCCACTGCAAACAGGCTACCTGCAGCCACTACAGGAAGACTCCTTCCTTCTTACCTGAAGCTACCCAGAGCTAGTGTGGGCTCTGGTAAAGGAAGCCATGGGAAGCTGATGGCCTGGGCGCTGTGCCAGACTCAGCTGCAAGAGTAACTCTGCACCGAAAGAGTGAGGATGATCCTGGCACACCAGGCACTGCTGAATGGCAGCTGCTTAACCTTAGCTGGCAACCATATGGGCCAGGGGCTGCCCATGTTCAAAGAAAAGGCATTAAGTTACAAAGTTCTCCACAGAAGAGCTTTGGACTTTCAAATAAAACAGTCAACCAACCAACCATCCTCACCTGCGCATCAGCCTCTTCATAGGGATCAACAAACACAGTCGTCGTCTGAATTCGTATTTCCTCCTGGGAGCAGAAGAGAAGAACAATAATTCCATCTGCTGATTAAGTTGTGCCATCTCCCCCAAATTCAGTTTTGAGAAGGGTCAGCAGGGTGAGCAGCACTGCCATGTGAGGCCCGGTGCTTCACATGTACCTTGGGACGGTCTGTTTTTGGGTCACTTTCCACATTCTCCATAGCAGTCAGAGTCTCAAAGCCACCAACCACCCTAAAAGAGGAAAGGCATGATATCCATCTGTCACAACATACTCAAAATATTCCTGCACCCTTACATTTAATATATCTAATTTATGACCATTCTCTGGCAGATTTTTAAAACACCATGCTTGGGTGATGGGAAATCAGCAACTGTATTTGGAAGATCTAAGAAAATGTCATTCAGCATGGAAGGTCAAAATTTTTTCTCAGATATGGGATCTGAATTTAAAACTAAGCAGAACATGGAAAAGTCAAACACTCAGAGGCAAAGCAGAGCCATTTGTCCAAAAACCCTGGAGCCACACAAACCAGCCAGATGAGGAACAAGTCTCTTTGTTTTTAAATTGTACATCAGACTGAAGATGTTATCAGCACTACAGGAGAGCAGTGACAGAGCTGTCTGCACTAACACCAATAACACAGAGAGCACAGGATTGCTCCAGGAGAACGTCATGACCGTGAGCTCATGAGGGCTCTGGGAAAGCAGCAGAGCATCAGATCACAGCCACAGGGTAATGCTGGGACACTTTTCACTGCAGTTTTTACTTTGGAGGATGTCAGATCCCTGGCCTCTCACTTTTCAAGTCAACATATCCAAATACTTGCTTGAAAATGTTTAAGGCTGAAGACTTTCTGAAGTGCTGCACGTTCATTTTAAAAAAAAAAAAAGTGAGGAACAATGGGAAACTTCCAGAAAAGCATATTTAGAAAGGATAAATGGGGTAAACCAGATAATTATAATCCTGTCATCCATACCAGCAAAATAATGGAATAGTGGAGACAGGACATGATTAAGAAAGAAAGGAAATAAGTAACGACAATCAACAAGGCTTTGTGGAAAACAGAGTCTGTCAAACAACCTTCTGGCACTGAGACAACAGATGTAGTTAACAGGGATAACAGTGTCCATGGAACAGACTTCTGGAGGGCGGCTGATATTTTGATTGAGGAACCAGAACGATATGAGGTGAACACAGCACACATTAAATAAAAAATTGGCTGACAGGTGTCAAAATCTAATTTTAAACAGGAACCACTGAGTCAGTACATTTCCAGAGGGGTCCTGCTGGGATCAGATCTTGGTCCCAGGGTATTTAACACTTTTATTCACATCATCCCCAATTATATTTGAAAACAGCTATTCTTAGAAGAGCAGTAAATAAAGAGGAAGACAGGCTGTTGATGCCAAGTGATCCAGATCCATTAGCAAAGCAGGCTGTTGCTGGACAACATCTGTTTTAAGAGAGCCAAGCCACATGGCCAGGAAACAAAACTACAGTTCCTATTGATGGCCGTGGGACAATGAGAAGCAGCTGTAATTCCCAAAAGCATTGCTCCTGCAGGCAGAGGAGTCTGGGGCCGGGAGCTCAGCACTGAGGAGAGGGGAGCTCAGCACTGAG
>NW_020884906.1:287655-340498 GCF_003945725.1 Corapipo altera
AGGGGAGCTCAGCAGTGAGAACAGGGGAGCTCAGCAGTGAGGACAGGAACCAGCCACCAAGGGCCCGTGGACAGGGCAATCCTCCAGCCTTCACAGGGGGCAGCTCTTTTAAGGCCTGATTGCTGGGTTTACTGGGATTACTGGGACTCCAGCACCAGTGCAGGTAGGCTGTCAAGGGCTGGGCAGATGAAATGGAGGAAAATCAAATTAAATGTAACTGGTGGGGGAAAAGAAATCAAACTGGTGGAATATGTAGTGTTTTATTGCCTAACTCTGCTTTCATATCAAAGAAATAAGCACTGCCTCAACCAAAACACACACTGTATTCACAGTCATCTTTGTACAGTTGTACCAAGCTATCTCACTCCCACAGGTGTTTCACAGCCCTGCCCATCTTGGCATGGCATCTGCCCAGCCAGCACCAGGAGAAGCCCCCAGCTCTCACCTGCCACAGTCTCACCTGATCCCTGGAGAAATACACCTTTACCCCACTCCCCACTGCCCCCACTGCCACCCCATGGGCTGGGACGGGCACTAAACACACCCAAAAAGACAGAGCCCATCACAGAGGATGACCCCAGGCAGGTCAGAGAGGATTCCTCAGCACCCTCCCCAGCACAGCTGTCCTTGGTCACGTTCAGTGCTGCTCCAGCCTCACTCCCCAGGGGCTGCTGATGTGCTGCACTCAGGCTGTGGCTTCTGAGAGCAATTAAAAACCATGTATGCAGGCTAGAACAGCCTCAATCTTCTGTGACTGGAGGGAGCACACTGGGAGAGGCTGCACAGGGCTTGAAGACCCTGCATGAACTTTGGAAAGTTCATAACAAAAACTCAATTTTAAAATCTCCCTCCAGGCCCATATCAGATTCACTTATAACACTGGTGATTAACACCCAGCCTAAGACATATTCACTGTATTTTAACTGCCCCAAAGGAAACTTCTGATTTAATATTGGAGGATTTTCTAGCCAACAGCTCTACTCATTATCTGCCCATATGTTTTCATTTAATTAGGTTCTGATAATTTGAAATGGCCACATCAGCTATGCACTGGCAATCTCAACTGAGTAATCCCTTAGCCCATAGCTAGACCTCCCACAACAGTAGGACTAATGCATTTTGGTGATGTTCCTAGATTTTCAGTCTCTATGCTAATTAAAATTTATTGGGAATATTTTGTCACTTGTATGTTTTAAAAGGTTGTGATAGACATGGCATTCACAGGTCATCAGTAAATGACCTAAACAGTCTATTTTGATGTGATTGTAAAGGGCTACGGGGGAATAAGACAAAGTTGTTAGGCCTGCAGAGCACATCATTCTCTTTCCTTCTTCACTTCTTGTCTCACAAACGGAAAATTGCTTTTTTTTTTTTTACACCCCTGCATTCTCCAACATTTTGCATAGATTGTATCTCTATGTGTACTAGTGTCAGCACAATCAGCTCTCAGTATAGGTTAATGTCTTTAGACACTGCCATAATACCAATAAAAAATAAAACCTGCTTTGAATACAAACCACCAGCTGAGAGGAGAGAGCTCTGACCAGAGGCACTGGAAATAATCTACTAGTCACTTTTGTTCAGGGAGCACTTGGGAGCTTTGTCAGGATCAAGCTGGTGTTTCATCACTAACAATTAATATCCAAAAAATACAAGATCTGACAGCAAACATGACCCATCCTGTAAAACTGAACTACACACTAACCAAGGCAGTCATAGGTGGATGCAAAAAAATTGAGTATTTCAACTTAAGGCCTCAAACTGTAAAGGCTTTTCCAAGCTTTCCTCTGATCTAAGCAGAGAGACAATGTACATGCAAGCTCTTGAAATGTTACATGTTGTTGTTGTCAAATCTCATGATGTTACATTGCAGCACTAAAATCAGTTTGATGAGATGCAATGTGTCAAAGCCCCTGCACTGGCATCACTTACAGCAACTGCTCCTCACAGAATGAGGAAACAAACACACTAAAGAAGTTTTGGGGATTCTTTGCCTGTCCCACAACACATACTTTGAGTGTAAGAAGAAAAGCTCTTGGACATCTTGCCAAGAAAAAAGCCCATACAAGTTATATGTAGAAAAAAACATTAGATCAGTACATAAAAACGTTAAAAAAACCCCAAACCGCTAAAGAGAGAGCCATTACTTAATATTATTCTAATATTCAAAGAACTCTATACATCATTTTCAATAAAAGAAAATGCAGACTCCAGAAGTCCAGCTAATATCCTTTTATAGTCTTTTCAAGTGCTAAACGTGTGACACAGACAGTGACAGGTCCCTGTGCTGACCTGTCTCGTGCAGTGTCATTTCTGCCAAGCTGGGAGCCAGCAGGGAAGGGAGAAGGCAGAAACAAATTTAGTGTTTTCCCCTGCTTCTGGCTCTATTCCTTTTATAAGGTGCCACACGTGGTTTGTTCTACATTGACTAAGTGAGGTTTAAACAGATGTTCAGATGACATGCTACAGGGGAAAGGGTAACACCTTCAAGACACCATTTACATTAGAACAACCAGTGACACCGAGAGTTTGCTGTGTGCTTCCAGGAGACATTGAACAGAGAAAGGATGATCTCAACTATATATTTAGCTCAGCATCCCTGAGACAGCTTGTATTTTTAGAGGAGCTTGATAAATGTTGCATTACATCTAAGCATGAATGACAAGGTAGGCACATTTAGGGTTTTTTTCTGTTAGCATAGGAATGAAAACAAAAATTTGCCCTTAATCGTGCAATTCTGTTTTCTTGAAAACTGGGTAAGTTAGCACTGGATATCTTTGCATTTCACATTTAGATATGTTATTAAAATCTTCCTTCCTGTTAAGGCTCCTTTATGTAACCTGGTAACCTTGCTTCATAACCACCACCAATGTCTTTGCACGACGTCTAGGTGGAATATCTGGAGCAAGCTCTGCCCATGTGCAACGTGCCAGGGAAGGTCTCACTGGACACCAGCCAATGCTGCCCCCAGAGAGGAGTGCATCTCCCTCATGCTCTCAGAGACATTCACATGGGGACTTACTTCTGTTTAGAAAAGAATTATAGGAATCAAGCCTTATGCAGTGCTGGGGATGGCAGCAGTCCAGGATGATAGTTTCCTGGTCAGAGGATGATACAACAACAATGTCTGGACTATTTAAAAAAGTGCTTTGAACTAGAAACAGAAACCAGAAAGAAACATTGCTGTATGTGTAAACACATTCTGCCCTTAGGGTTATTTTTATAAAAAGGAGAACATATATTTATATACACACACAGAGAACAGTACATACATGCACAAACACGTACAACCAGGACAAAATGTCTTCTATGCACACACTCAATCTGCAGTGGAGGGTGCAATTCCGACGTGCAACAGCCAAAATATCTCCATCTCTCATAAGGGCTTAATCTAGCAGGTGAGACGTGGTAATTAAGGGTGCTGAAAAAATCAAACAACTTGGAAAAATCTTTTTGAAACTAGACTCAACAGAAGAATCTGGCACACAAGGACTTCCCTGCTTTGGCACAGGTCCCTCTCCAGAGACAATGACAGCAGCCCTCATGCAGCTCCAACAGCCCAGTCCTGGTGTGCTGCAGGAGACCACAGCCACAGCTTCCAAAGGAGGCCTGGCTTCTTTTCTCACCTTGCTCTTCCCTCCTATCCTAGTGTCTGGGGAGCAGACTCTGCAGGGCAAAATTAGGTCAGGCTCCCTACACAGAATCAGCTCTTCTGCTGTCACACAATTTCTCCACTCTTCAGTTGTACTAAAGCAGAAGAGCAAGAAGAACATGAGTTTTCCAGCTTTTGAAGCCATTGGGATTCACTGATTCAAACCATAGAGGGAATGTTGCAAGTGGAACCAGATACTGTTATTTAACCCTACCCGGCTAACTGAATAATGCCTGGCAGTTGTTTTATGGAGATAATTACTTTAGAGGACAAGAGTTACTTTCACTACCCCATTCTACAGAATGGCAGTACAAAGCATTAAGGAGGTTAAGGAATACTTAATACAGACTGATACTGATCCAAGGGAAGAACTCACTTCCACAAAAGCATCTGGCAAAGGGAGAAGGGAAGAAAAGAGAAGACTAAGCTGAGTGAATGTCAGCTACTGACTGATGCCTCCAATTTGACCTCATTTTCAAGTCCACCGTGCTCTGCTTGTCCTAAATCTCACCCAAAATTCCAAAAGCATTTTTCTCCTCCTGTTGAACACCTTCCACTATTATTTGAAACATGCACTTTTTAATGTGTCTCTTCAGCTTTGGAGCAGGTTCCCAAAAAACATCCACAAAGCAATTTAACTTTTTCCTGAGGGTTTCTTTTTCTGAAAAAAGTGTAAACTGTTGGTGGAAGGTAGACTGAAATGGGTCATTGTCACAACTTCCCTGTATCTATATGCAGTCTCTTTTCTACTTACACAGCTCTCAGGGACAGAGATTGTTTCTAAGTCTGCTTATAAAGGGTAAATGTAGCAGGTCTCTGATCCACAGAAGCTGCAGGACATTGGAAAAACAGAAAACATACTAACAACATGGATGGGATGTGCTTGCATCTAAATTGCATGAAGCATAGCAGACAGGAATCTGAGCCTGTAACGTTGGTTGTAATGTTCCTGTAGCTCATGCAGATCACAGCACAGCTGAACTCCTGCTTGTAGCAAGGCAAGGGTAAGAAGGAGCCCCCCCAGAGCCCAGGGCAGCAGCAGGCAGGATCCTCCCCATGCAGCAGTTCGGCCCCTGTAAACGCTTCTCATCCACTCTGTGCAGAGCAAATGCATGTTGGTTGGTTTACATGATTTGAATTTCTTAATTAAACCTCTTACCAGCAAGCTAGAAGCCCAGAAACACCACCAGTTAGTTTTCATGTTAATTTTACATCATTCTCTAAGTCAGGAGAAATAGTAATTACTAGAAATGGTAATTACTAATTTAATCTAGGCAGCTCTGCTGGAGCAGGAAATCCATGCAGCCTCCAAGGGAAGGCATTCTTCTTACATTCTGCCTTTGTTTTTGCTCCCCATCCACACCAGATTATCTCCTTTCTTTTCAGTACACCCATCCTCATCACTGCCATGGTGAGCAGCACAGCCATGACACGATGCCTGCCCTGTCCTCCAGCTGCCCCCTTCTCCTGAGACTCGAAAATCCCCCTGCCCCAAGCCAGATACACCCCCTCTCACAGCCCCACTGCCCACACCTGAGGTGTTTTCCAAACAACAGCCAAACCTCCAACAGTAATATCTGCCCCCATGCAAAAATTGTGTTTCAAACCAGTGGGGACACGAATAAGATACAGCTCCAGAGAAGAAACCATCAGTGTTCCATCCCACACAGGATCAAAAAAAAACAAAGAAAGGAGTGGGGAGTGGTTGCTCTTTCATTCTTTTTTGTACTCTGAAGTATGGAAAACCTGCTGAAAAGTTCTATACAAATTACAAACAGATCAAATTGTGCTCTCCAAGATACCTATGTGACATTAACAGGAACCAGAGCCACACAGGAATAGCTGAGGGTACAGGTCAGATCAGAGTATTTAGGTTTTTATATTAACTGAAATAAGTAATCCTCAAATCTATATGAAAGTCACAACAGGCCAGTAAGCATCCAATCAAGACAATCCAATTTAACATTGATGGAAACAAAGAATCCTGATTTCATGGGTTCATTCTGTTCTTAAACCTAGATATTATTTCTAGATATGCTTCCCAGACATTATTATTGTGCTATACAGTCTAAGACCGGATACAGTCACCAAATCCCAGAATCACCCAGGATCTAAAATAGCAAACTGAAGTTTCACTAGAGGTACAATCTCTGGCATCTTCTTCTATGGCTTTTCAAAACAATGCAGGTAAAAACAGCTGAAGGATTTTGATGACAGAATATAGATCTTAAAAGCTACACACATCAACCTTTTATATTACATTTTTAGGTAAAATTGATTATTCAAGAATTCAATTTGTAGATTAATATAGAGTGATTGGAATACATATATCCCAGTATCTTCATTTTTTACATTCTTTGAATTAATCTTTATTTACGTGCAAGTGAGACCAGAGTAAAATTCACCTGCTCTGTGTTCATAGGAAGATGTCACCCAGTTTTCATGCAGGAAGCCAAATGTGATTCCAAACCAACATTTTTTATAAAGTTTTTCCATTATATTTCAGCTAAAAATATTTGCAGTGCTGAGAAAGCAGCACCACTTCTTTATTCTGGTATCTAAGCTCAGATTTCTGCAGTAACAAAGACAATTCACAAATTAAGACAGTCTTTGTTAAAACTGCAAAAATCTCTGCTATAGACATTTAACCAGATTTACTTGGATTGAAGTAATTCCTCTCCAAAGGGTAACGTACAGTGTGAAACACCATCTGAGCTATTTTGCTCATAAGGTACTTGAGGTATCAGCCAGTGCAAAGGCTTTTGGGAGCACCCTCCCTGCACCACAGGGAGCTCAGCTGCTCCCCAGATTCCTTCCTGGTGAATTAGGGGAAAAATGGAGCCCTGGGGAAACACAGCAAAGACACTGCAGGACTATCCAGTGTGCTCCCTGAAGCCAGGCTGCATCCAGAACTAAGAACAGGCACCTTTTCAGCTGAGCTGTCCTAACCCAAATACTATTTGATGAGGTGGCCAGCTCAGGTTAACAGCATTACTGCATGGGATTTGAAGGGATTTTTGCAAGGTGGACTCAAAGTGCAGCTTAAGTGAAATAGTCTCAAGATCTAGGTAAGGTAACTCCTCCAAGAATATACTGGCTCTCAGCTTTTAGTGTTGGCATTTGCCTTATTTATTTGCTTTCACCAAATGACAAGGGAACTTTGAATTTTTCTAGGACACACCTGAGAAAGAAAAAAAGAAATAAATTTTCAAGGGTGCAATTACTGAAGAATCAGTATTGGAACTAACAGCACTAAAACAAAGTGCCACTGCAATGAAGCATTTTCTGCCTCAAGAACTTGCAGGCAGGGAAGATGGGATTATATATATCACTGTCACTGTACAGCACAATTGCATGACATCCAATCAAAGTAAACAGCACATGGTTTTATTTTCAATTGCTGACTTCCAAACGGATAAAACTGTGAAAAGAATAACAAAGCAGATCTCCGTTTAAAAAGACTGTAAGATTCTCAGGAACTACCAATGCAGCAGGTCAGCAACATTCCCCCTCCTCCCATTCCTGGGGATGCTTTAGAGCACTGTGCTTGGCTTGGTAAATACCAGGTACCCTCAGCAGAGTAAGCAAAGAACAAACTCTGCCCTCATGTGAAGGCTTCACTGGAAAAGACTTTCAGAAGAGACTTCTTTATAAGGAATGAAGTTCCCTCACTGTTTGGGCATTGGTAATATCTTTATGTACATAAACACATATGTATGTACATATACACACATACAGATTTTATACCAATGAGAACTGTCAGGAATAAAAGAAAAGGACAAAAAAGAACAAAATGGACCAAAAGACCTAATCTATGCAGAAGCTCTATGTTCTATGCCATGATGAAGAGCAGTCCTGTCATGACTAATTTTCCAGTTGATGGCCTATAAGAGGATGAAGCAGTATTGAAGAGGTAATCTCCTGTGTCCCAGCAATTACCATGCACAAATATTAATATGGTTCATTCCTGTGTTCATGACTCCTGGAGGGCCACCCTCCAGGGAAGTAAGGCAACTTACAGTGATGGAAGGAGGAAAAAAGGCAGGGTCTGATGACTGGTACTGATGCCATGTTGGCCACCTACTCGTGCCCAGAAGAACTGCACTGTGAGCTAGGATTTGGCTCCAGTTCAATTACAAGAGTCACCAGATTCTGCTCCTTAGGCTTCAGACACACAGGAGAGCACATCTGCTGTACTGCTGCCCATATCCTTCACTTACCTTCCAAAAACTGTGTGCTTCTTGTCCAGATACGCACAAGAGCGGAATGTGATGAAGCTGGAAAGAATAAAGACATAACAGTTACCATATTGTCCCACTGACCCTCAACAACAGCCAGGAATGCTTAAAAACAGGAAGTTTATGGAAAAGTTCTTGGAGAAAAACAAGCCCACTTCCCTCTCTGGCTCCTCTCTGGGAGCCCCACTGACAAAACATCCTTTAACTCCTCAGTTTTGGGGGTTTCATCCTGGATTTCCTGAGTTTTGACTTCTCACTTTTACACCTTTATCCCTAAAGAATATTCCAACCATGGGGCCTTGCACCAAGTCCAAGACTAATCTGAGCATCTGCCTCCTTGGCCCTGCAGGCTCTGGGAAGCTCATGCAAGGCAGGGAGACATGCACGACAGGGACTTGGATCCAGCAGACACAGTTACATGGCACAACAGTCTCTGCCAGTGGAAATTTTTATTTTTTTTGATATTTACTTTTGGTGTTTCTCTTCCCTTCATTTGGCTTGTTGGTGATCCACTTCTCCTCTGGACAAAGAGCAAACTTGTGCTTCAGACACAAATACCCCAGAATAATACTCCAAAGTGTCCAAAGTAATGAAAACCTGTAAAGCTTGGATTTTTAACTAACTGGACTTTTGGGGGCTGTATTCTTAGACTTTATCATGGGAACTAAAATACAAATCCAAAGCAATCTTTACTACTAAAACCTCTCTCTAAAGCTTGATGCTTCTTTGGAAAACTTGGCCTACAAGTGTGTGAGACAGAGGTTTCCACACTGAGCTCTGCAGACCACAATGGCCCGTCTTGGCTGGACATGCAGTGCTGGCTCTCCTCCCTGTCCCCATCTGTTGCACCACATAAGAGACAGCTAAAAATATATAAGCATTCCAAAAACACTTTTCCATATAAGCAACTGCCTCAGGAAGTTATATGATTGCAAATAGGAGGGGCTGTAATGTGCCAGACAATCTATTAAGACATGGAGGAAAGCACTGAGATGCTGTACAGGATGCAAACTCCTGCACAGGGCACCACTTTATTCCTGGATATCCAATACTTAAAATCATCATGTGGTCAGTTATGTAGCATTGTAATAAAAAGAAATCTGAGCAGTAGCAAATATATAGAGAAAGCTTCTAATTCATTACTGCCAGTCAAAATAAAATTAAGGATAACAGAATTAATTTGGGATGACCCCAGAGGAGAAGTCCTGAGCATTATTGAAGCATCACCTTGCAGAGGGGACACAGCTCCCTCTGTCCTGCACTGCCTGTCACCTATGGGGAAAGCTATTCAGCAGTTCCCAAGGCCACAGCATTTGACAGAAGCGTCTCAGTGATGCCCAGGAAGCTTTATAAATATGGGCAGCTGGAGTCTCTTAAGGACTTACATATAAAGGAATTTCATATTACATTTGCAAATTTTAGGAGAACATACAATCACATTTACAGCAGCAAATGTGACTCAATATGGCACATCACTCGTGATCTCTGTAACTTCTGTTTCTAGAATCCCTGCTTCTTTCTTTTTTTTTCTTTTTTTTTTTTCTAAAGAAAAGAAGAAATAAGTCTCTGCTCTCCCATAATTTAGCACCTGAGTGCTGGCAACAACATTCAAATCCAAAATAAGTTGTACAGCAACTTGATCCTGCAAACTGCCCAACACGTGCTTAGCCTTAAGAATGCAAGTAAGCCTATTAAAGGCCCTGAGACAAGCACTTGTGTTGAATTAAAGCAAACCACACTGCTGCAGAGTTTATAAGCCATAATAACATTTAGTATCATGAAGACCACAACACCAAGAACCCCCTCCCTTCCTCCTCAGTCCCAAGACACAGTATTGTACACACACACACACACACACACACACACACACACACACACACTCTCTCTCACTCTCCTGCTGCTCCTGATAAAAGAACAACTTTGAAGCAACCAATAAATATCTGGCTCAAAGAGACATTTTCAAAGGATGGCAGGCAAACATCCACATTAATGTTACACACAAACAAGGCTATTACAGCTTCAGCATCTTTACATTTCCTTGGTGTTACTTTCTGCTTTTTTATGCAGTTTTTCCTCATTTTAGTCCTCATTCTGCTTTTGTACATTGAAAAACAAGTTATTATCAATCCCAGATCGTGCACTTTGCCATGTCTGGGTTTAAACATTTCAAAAGAGCAGAACTGTTCTTTATCAGGTGACTAAAGAGAAGTAACATTTTCATAGAGTGTACGTTTCATTTCACTAAGCCCTTTCAAAAAGTTCAATACAGGGTTAAATTTAAACAGTGAATAGGTATGATCTTACAGGGGTAACACTGGGGGGACACTGACAAAAACAAACAAAAACTTCAAATCATAAAACCAGAAAAGACAAATTACTGATGATATAATAAATCTCTGGGTCTTATTGCCATGCTTCACTTTGCTCTTAGATTGGTAAGAGCAGCTGTAGCCCTGACTGGAACATGCAGCACCCGACAGAATATTTCACTTGACTGAATTTTAAAGAGTAGCTCATAAAATGTCATTTGTTTTCTTAACAGAGTAAGACACAATGTCCAGAGGGAAACAATAAAGCATAAAAAGCAAGTTACTACTTACAACTGTGATTTGTTTGTGTTGGGTCCTGAATTTGCCATACTAAGAACACCACGTCCTGTGTGGGACAAATTGGGCTTGAATTCATCTTTGAAAGGTTTTCCCCAGTAAGATTCTCCTCCTTAAAAGAGAAAAGACGACAGAAGAATAATGTTTGTTTTCATTAGTTCCCCACTGTGTTTTGTGACAGGCACTGATATTAAACTCAAGGTTTCCAGCACCTGGATCACTACCTGTGTCATCCACTGTTACCTCACCCCTATCACTAGGCCAGTATTTGAGCTCAACCTTGAAATCTGATGTTTGCAACTGGCAACAAAATTCTGTGCCCTCACACTATCAGCTGCAGCAGAGCACACTGCTTATCAACAGCCTTATGTGTCCTGTGCTGAAGAACTGTCAAGGATTTCATTTTTTACTGCTGGTCCACCATCGTTTTTCTCCTTTAAGACATTAAATCTTTAAAATTGGCTTTCTGACAAAACACAGAGCAAAGAATTACTAGTTTAATTGCACCCTGGATATAGCATTGCTTCCAGAAATAAAATATCAGGGAGATGAAATGCATTCATAGAATCAACTAAGCATAGGAGTTATAAGCTCAAATGTTTAACTTCCAGCTAAACAATCAGGAATGATGACACATGGTCCTCCAAAATAACAGGCATAAATTAGATATTTGGACTAGATACCTGGATGATGTGAGCACTTAAATGCAATGAAGTCAAAAGGATGACAAAACTGCACAAACCCCACTTGCAGCCCTCCAAAACTGATTTCTTTTCTGTGACTGTGGACAGAAAGAGGGTCTGGCAGAGCTCTCCCCCTGGCTGTCATTTTTACATTATTTATGACAGATCTGACATTTTCATTTGCACTTTCCACCAGGATCATTCTTAATAAGAAAAACGAAGGCTGAGATGAGTCATAGTTTTACAGTCAAATCCATAATCCTGTTTGACAAACCATGAAAAATATTTCACCTTAGGACAGTATTAAAAATAAAACAAACAAAACTATCCAAACAGACAGCATGACTGGTCCATCTGCAAAACAGGCTCAAGAATCCTCTGGAGTAAGTGTATCACTGGTGCAGCAGGAGGTCAGTAAAGGATCTGTGGTGCTCAATGGCCATTTGCACATGGAACACACAGAAGCAGTTTGATGACACGGCTGCACAGGCAAGAGCAAATAAAACCAAGGAAGGGAACAGCCTCCTACTGAAAACCTCATCCAAAAAAATCACAAGAGTGTATTAAATGAGAAAAGAGTTTCAGATGATACCATGAAAACAAGGCATCAGATTTGGACAGCTGAGAGTGGAACTGAATGAGTGAGAAATTTAGGAAGAAACTGACCCGCTTAAAAACCCAATTAATCATGTTCAAAAGATTTATTAATAGAGTTGAGTGTTGCCTGCTCTGCAGCTTGACAAGAGGTGGCAAAAGGGGACAAACCCTGTAGGGATTTTCTGTAATCAGGAGTAGAGGAGTGATTACTTCCACAACCCTTGGCTATTGAATATTTTAAGATCAGCTAAATTATATCAGCTTGATCCCATATGCCAATCTTTTCCAGTAGTGGATGACAAGCACATGGTCCAGCTGCAGTCAGCTCTAGAGGAGTTTGGGCTGAAGTTTTCAGAGGAAACAGGACATGAGCACAGCCTGTTGAGATGGGACACAGCAGCAATTGGCCAAACCTCTGAGTCCACTTCACCCTTCAAATGCTTCCAGTATGCAGGGAATGTAATTCCATGCTGGAATTACAGCTTTGTCAGCCTGCTGAAAAAGAGTGGAATCAGGCCTAAAGCCTTCACCAGTCAGAAAAATAATTCAAAAGGAAAGAGAAAAATTGTGAATGACAGAGACTCTCTCTCTTTCTGGCACAACAACCAACCAGACCCAAGAGCCTGCAGACAGGAGTAATGAGCCATGATCTTTAGGTTTCGGAATATTTATTTTTGTATAATTTCATTTTGGATCATGCACTGCAGGTCAGAATTTATCTCATGTGTGTGAAGGCTAACTTTGGTGCATCCCAGTTCTCTGCAGGTAAGGGCTAATATTTTAGCAGATAGTTACAGCATGAGATCCAGCCCCTGCTTCCCTCTCTGTCTGCCATACAGCTGTTTGCTAAGCTAATTCTGACTGCCCAGGAGCTCCAGCAAGAACAGGGAACGGCCTGTGCAGAATGTGCCTAAGAGGCCAGACGTCCTCTGAAGGACAGAGCTGAAGTGTCTGTGGAGACCAGGCAGCACAGACTGGCAAAGGGTGGTGGAGACACTGCAAAGGCACTCAGACAGCAGTGCAGGCATGGCCTGGGGATTTTGTTGTTGGTTTGTTTCAGGTTTTTTAATAATTTAAAGAGAATACTTCTTTTTTATTTAAGGAGAATACTTCGGGATTTTCTTTTTTTTTTAAAGAAAAAAAAAAGGAAAATCCCAAATACACTGAACATGCTTTTTGTCAAACTCCTGCTAACCTCTGGAATTGTTCCAGGCTTCAAGTATCTGCTTGAAGCAGGACTAGACCGAGCAAGCCAGAAGATGGCAAGTTGCACACATGTATTTTTTTACTTACTGAAACCCAGCATTACTTTCCCTGTGAAGATTAAGTGCAGACCCCTCATCAGTCTAGTGCCATGGCAGCACAGTGCCTAATGCTCAGCTAGGGGGGCTGCAACAGGGGTTTCACATTCTTACATTTTAGATCTCAGTGTAACCTTGGGAAAATCACTCACAGTCTCCAAACCTAATAATAATATTTATGAGGTGTTGGGAAGTATCTAGCAGATTTGACTGCGTTTAATCTCAACACAGTTGGGAGGTGTGGCTGTGCCATTTTCTTAGTTTCCTGAAAGCAGGATGGATGCAGACAGGGGAGGTGGGAGCATTGCAGTATCTGGCTCCTGCCCTCTCATGTTACACTCCCAGTATGTGCCAGAAAGAGAGGAGGCTCCTCCTTATATTCCCCAAATCTTCCTCCGAGCACACCCAGATCACTGCTGAGTAGACACAGAGTCAGGACACAGCAAACCCCTCAGCCCAACGCTGAGGTAGCACCTACAAGCAAAGCCCACAGAAAACAAGAATTTCCTCTGGGTGTTGGATTCCCAGCTGGCAGCACTGCCCCTCACCTCACCTTCCTCTCAGCTTACTCCTGATAAGATTATCTGCTGGGCACGTGGTGCCCACTGGACTTGCAAATGTTTCTGAGATCCTATTACAAAAAGTACTGGAAAAAAATTCAGGGGGCTTCTGTGCCGAAGATCAGAGGAGTTCCCATGGCAGCAGCCATGGCCCCAACAGGTACTGCCACTGGCTGGATTAGTGCTAGGAGTACTTACACCCCCCCACAGGGATCTCCTGTGTGCACAAAACTGGAAATGTGCTTGGGATCAGCCACAGAAACACAGTGGCCTTCAACAGCATTTAACGTGTTTAACGTCAAAGTCTTCGGGAACCAGAAAGAGGTTTTGTACAATTCAGTAGAACAAAAATCACATGCCTACTCAGATACCCCAGGTTCAAATCTGAAGGAAGTTGGGAGACAATTCCACACGTTTTTCACTAAAAAAACCCTTCTCTTAAATTAAAGAGGCGTTTAACTCATTCTCACACAGAGATGAAACAAGACAGACCACACAACTCTTAAAAAATATTAATAATTTCCGTGGCTATCCAGAGTGGCAAGATACTTGTACTTAATATACTTAATGTACCTAAAATAGCTTGTGCTGAAGTGTGGTTGGTTATTCAGTCTCGTAGCTGCATCTTGTGCTGACAGTGAACAGGTGAACAGATGTGAACTGACATCTGAAGCAATCACACATTAAGCCACTCTCTAGAAAAAAGCCACATTTTCAGACTATCTTTTGAACTAAACCAGATTACTCTTTGGTAGTTTTTGTTTCTACTAAAGGAATTTTCAAAAATTTTATGAGGTAAAATCACAGAATTTGTACAACTTTGTTGCAAAAAGCTGAGAGATGCACCTAAAGCTTCAGAAATGTAGCATTCCAAAAGCCAGGTGTGGGTTGGGAATCATCATTCATGACAGTTGTGCTTTTAAATAAATCCTTCCTTTTTCTGGCATAAAAATTGCTAAGCAGTGGTAAGGAAGTGGGAGGGCTCTGATTCACAAAAATGATGGCTTACTTTCTGTAATTTTCTTCTTGTCATTTGGAACAACGAGGTACATAATAACATCTGACACTTCTGTAGAGCTTTCCAAGTGAGATTCTGGAATCATTTTGCAAATATGAAAGCCTCAGCTCAGGCAGCAAGTGCTTCTCTCCTCTCAGCTCAGAGGACATGGTACTCTGAACCTCACATACCTGTGACAGGCTTTGCAGAGGGGCTGCAACGTAAAAGGAGTATTTTCTAGATAAAAAAGGCTTGCTCTTGCCCATTTGCTGAGCTTCAATCAGGCATGAAAAGGGGTTCTACAACTGACACAGTTTAGGAACTTGCTTTGTTAGGACATCACATTGCACTGACTGAGTTCGTCCACAGCCCTTTGCTACTGACATTTCAGAGGAGCTCTTGCTGCCAACTAAAATGCAATTCCCATTTCCCAGTGGTATTTTATCTTGGGACTTTTACAGCTGTTTTAGGCCTCCTTTGTGCCCTCCAGGATTCATAAAAGGACAGAGGCACACACAAGCTGATTCATGAGACCTTCCAACAGGCTGCAAGTCACAGGGGCTGAAAAGTGCCTGTGCTGCTTTGAAAATGTAATGCTTTGCATATAGTTTCCCCTTTTTCATACAAAAGGGTTAGGATATTAAACCTATTTTTCCTACATGCAAATTTTCTTCTATTATTTGGAACACTGAAAATACAGAGCAGCTGCTCCACTTGCACGACCATGAGTTACAATTACTCACAATGTTCAACCACTTAGTTGTTACGAACGGTAGGAAAAGAGATACGTCACAAATCTAAAATTCATTTTCAAATAATAAATCATTACAAAGAATGACCATGACTCAGCTTATTGCTCTGAATACTGCCTCTATGGGTGGTTATTTTGTTAGAAAAGAAATAAGCTGCTGCTGCACAATAAAATTTCTCCCAGTGGTCTTATGAAACATTAAGTTGAAGGCTGTAGAAAACGAGCCTGGTCCTCAAAATCAGTGTCAGAACTGTGTATCTGACTACTCTGGCAGTGCAAGTCTGCCAGCTGTGCTACAGTGAAACTATTCCCCACTCCTTTCCCAGGGTGGTATCTCAACTCCTGGATACCACAACTCCTGGATACCACCCTCCTCCATCCCAAGGTCAACTCCTCAGTACCAGGGATCAGTGGTCCTTCACACTTCTGCTGGGTCATGGTTACTTTTATGACAGCCCAAAAGAGACTCAAAAAGGACACTGGGGAGCTGAATAACAAAGAACAAAGTAGGGATCAGAGCTGCTTAGAGATGGCTGTTCAGCCAGAGCAGCCATGGAAGAGGATGGTCAGTGACCACCAGCTTGGCATTTGCCTGTGAAGTGCTTCCAAAACACAAGCACACTTAATCCAGGTGAGCTGAGAGCACAGCTGCAGCCTGTGTGACTCATAACCTTATGTCATGTAGTACTGAGTGTGTCCAAACCCACCCAGAAGATGAACAGTCCTGGCCTTAGCTGGCAATGGAGCAGGTGATCATCTGAGCATCTGGGTACTGCAACCATAAACCTGACACCTGCTGCTGAACATGGGATGAATGTCAGATGACAGAAACCAAATGGTGGGAAGATACTTGAACAAGTCTGTTCTAGTTTCTGAACTAATGAACAGGAATAATTAAATAATCAGAAGAAGAAAAATATATACAGGCTTAACGTACCTTCCCTGTATCAGTTTGGAAAAGTGTTGTGGGGTTTTTTTTGTTGTTGTTGTTTTTTTGGGGGTTTGTTTGTTTGTTTTGTGGTTTTTGTTTTGGTTTTTGTTTGTTTTTTGTTTTGTTTTTTTTAAAAAAACAGGCAAAAAACCCATCCCAAACCTCTTAGCCAGAGAACATCAGTTAGGGTAGAGGGTTCTGTGTGGAAGGAGAAACAAAGTATGCTGTTTTTTCTGAAGTCTTCCTACAAAAGGCCTAACAGAAACAGTTTAAAATATTGACATTTACAGGGTAACCTCCACATAGTCCTCCCTATTGCCAACTGAAGTATCTGGGAAGAAAGCCCTGTTCTACTCTCATATGCTTCTCTGATATTACAGAAGTCAAGTTATTTACTTCTAAAGACCACTAAATCTTATGGTCTTTTTAGCCTTCAAAGATGCATCTTTTTTTTTTCCTTCTAAGAAACAGTGAATCGAAGAAATACTGAAATTCTTTCCAGCTGCCAAATGAAATAAAAAAGAGAATTTATCCTGCAAATAACATAGAGGCCCCAGGTAAAAAAGGTACAAAGTACTGAATCGCAGTGCTTTACTCCAAAGCTTTCCTAACATGAATGCCTGTGATCACATTAACGAGGCACAAACCAAGGGACCAACCCTTTCAGAGCAGGGGAGCCCAGGAGGGCATCACTGCACCTGCCAGGCTCCAGCACTGCTGCTGAGCTGCACCTTCCTCTGGCTGTGCTCTTGTGGAGACAATATCAAGGAGAGAACATCAAGTCAGACAGGCCCTCAGGTCTGGCCACCTTCTTACAGCTTGACACACACAAGTGAAATTTCTGCCTCCCAGTCAAGTGCCCTGGATCTATCAGGTAGTCAGGAACAAATCCTGACAGACTGCTTGCACTCTGTGAACTGTCTAAGCAGCTTCATTTAAGAAAGTATTAAACACACAGGCATGACAGCTCAAGAGCAATCCAGCAGCTCACCACGCTGTCCATTTAGATTTTCTTGTGATATTATCATATTTGATAAGTGATTAAATAAAGATACCTAAAATTCAACTGTCTTCAAAAAATAAAAACTATCCAGTTGCAAAAAAGACATTTGTACTGTTTGGGCTCTATCATAATTGCAGTCAGTCTCTAAAAATTTGCAACACTCATGTCCATTTGAGCATACACTGTTCATTTTATTAGAACTTTAACAGTCCTGACAGATGTTTGCAAGACATCTCGCCTGCGATATATCCACATTTAATTAAGAATGACACAGAGGAAAACAAGATGGAAAAGACTAGAGGTCATCAGACTTTCTTTTTTTTTTTTGAAGTGTATATGTAGGAGGATTTTTGCATTTCACTTCCTACTGGCTTTGCCAGTAGAGCTGAGTCTTGACCTTCAGTGCAGCAGTGCTGCCAGTCCTCTGCCAACTGTTAATTGTGCTGTCTTACAGCACTTCTGATCATTTGCACAAACAGAGACAGGAATGACACCAGAAAGTTCATTTTGATTCCACAGCAGGATCTGAACTCCACTCTGCAAGGGTGAGAGGTGTCTGAGTCAACCTATTAAACCTCTCCTGTCTCCTGACACCTCCTTAATTTCTCATTTTAAAAGAGGTTCCTAATTATGTCTTTTGGGATTTGAACCAAAACTTTCCCTATAAAACCTCAAATCGCATTTATTTTGACAGTCCAAGCAGAGATGGCAACAATTCTTGTTAATGGGCTTTTGCCATCAAAACACTTAACCTTTAACTAGTCTCATATCTTGCAAAGGTTGATTATCACATACACTGTAAGAAGAGTTGTTGGGCAACTCACACTGATATTATTTACACAGTAAATAGAGCTAAAGTATTTACCAGCTACAACAAGGGCTTTTCTAGATGACCTGTGAGCACACACAGAAGAACACAGTGCTTGCATATGACACATTTATGAACTGGAACAAAGATGCACAGAACCCCCCAGGACCAGGCAAGGAGCTGGGGACACTGGTGACATCCACAAGTGGGGAGATAAAAGGGGAAAGTGGAAAATGAGCAAATTTATAGCAGCAACTGGAGATATTACAAGGCATCTCTCCTGTGGTGGGCAATGCTCTGAGGACCTTTCAGCTGCTCTGTCTCCTGACCATTCCTGACATGACTGTTACCAGATCTCCAGCTAAGGGAGGAAGAACAAGCAGAAGAATTTACTAACAGTGATCCTTAAAAGCTAGAAAAAGAGCAGCTTGGGCTTTACAAGGCAACTAGCTGGGAGAACAGATGGTACCTGGCCATTCACCAATTCTGAGGCAGGTCTCAAGTATTTCATTAATGCTGAATTTGAAAGCAACTTTGCATGAACGTGTTTCTTCCTTTGCTCTTTGACCAGGAAGGCCAGCTGTAAAATCATTATAATTTTCATTTATTTATTTTCTGAAATAAAAAGGAAGCAAAAATCCAACAAAAATCCTGCATGGAAGAGTTTCCAAGCTTTAGACTTGAGAGTTCATCAAATGAAATTCTGAACATGGTCAACATGGTCATAAACATATATCAATAAAACCTCTCCTTTAAAGTAAACACAATGTACCATGTAACAGCATTTAGAGAATTTTAATCTACAAACTGTCTGGAAATAAATGTAACAACACAGCACATGCAGTGAAAACAGTTTACTTGATTCAAAGCCAACCTTACCTGTTCCCGTCCCAGTAGGATCACCTCCCTGGATCTGCAGAATTAAAATTAAATCAATGTTACATATGTATTCATGTGAAAGACATTAAATACAAACCATAAAAGCCAATGTTGCTTGATTTTCTTCCTTCTATACTGTGTCATGTTGACAAGTCAGCAAAAAGGAAACCATTACTATTTATTTGGAGCTGCTTTTATCAGCTGGCTGTCGCCCCTTATGTTGCTTATCCAAGAGCAGAATGACAGTTTTATAAAAATAATATGTCTCTTGTGGGTAAACAGGGAAAATAACCAGTCTCAAATGGGTTAACCAGATCATCCTTTCTATTATGTGCTGGGTCATAACCTGCTTTTTAACTGATGATGCACTGCTTTTGGAACAAAAAAGGCTTTACATTTTGCCACCAACCCTCCACATGAGGGAAGGCAAGAAATGAAAGAATATGGAATATTTTTTGTATCTGAATCTGTATTTTCCTGTATCCTCCTCACTGTCTGCAGTAGAAAAAATCCTCATGTGAAACCAATCTTTCAGCAACAAAATTTATCACACGCATTAATCACTGCACATGCAGGATCTACAAAAATAATATTCCACATTCTAATGCCAGTGGAGGGAGTGTGCCATGGCCAGTTTCACACTAACAGCACACAAGCACAATTTTAGTTGTGAGTTTAACTATGAACTGAGATATACAGTGCTGTCAAAAGAAAAAAAGCTTTTTGTAGGATGACAGGATGGAATGTAACATCCAGTGATGTTCCCTGAAAGATGTGCTCTGCCTTCAGGATCGAGTTGTTAATTCTTCTGAAAGGAACTTACAGGGCAGCTACTATACCCCAGACTGCCTGGACTGTAACTATGCAAATAGAGATCTTCCATTACCAAAGACAATGTTCTGGAAGACAAGGTGCTCTTTAACCCCTTCCCAAAGAAAGCCTGAGCACCCAGTGCTGGAGCACGCTCAGGAAAGGATGACTGGACAGTATCCGAGCACCACAACCTGAAACAGAAATTCAGCTGCTCTCTAAAGTTTCATCTGAATGGGATTTCAACAGGCCACAGTATTACTTATCCAAATTAGCATTTCCCTCTCTCTTTCTCTCCTTCTGTTCATCAACGACCCACCCACAGCTCGGGGAAGATAACAAGAGCCTTGCCAAGGCAGTGACTCCAAAGGATTTGTTTGGAACAGCCAAAGCAATGCAGTGATGCTCCAAGTGACAACATCACTCAGAGACAATTGTTAGTAACACTAGTAAGTGCACACTGAGTAAATCAGGACAATCCTAGTTCTGATGGTACATTTAATATACACCTATTTCAAGCTGTCGTGCGTGGAAGAACCTAAAGCTGAAATAAGTAAATGTGCCTTTTGAGAACATCACATGTTGGGTGTATGAGACGGGATTTTTTCAATACTCACCACAAAATTCCGAATTGATCGGTGAAAAATTGTCCCATCATAATAGTTCTTCTTGCACAATTTGATAAAATTTTCACATGTTCGGGGAGTCTGGAAGACAAAAAGAAGTTTTAATTAAGCAAGACCTTTAGACAATCAATTAGTGACTATGCTGTTTACAAGAATCACTTCATTTGTGCCTTACAAAGAAACAATCACGCAGGACTTGAAGAGGATGGAGTCTGTCTACAGAAAATCTCTATAATATGTGCTCTTTTAAAGTACACTGGAGAGACACACTCTGTGTTAAATAAATTAAACCCAGACCTTCCAATTAGCACAAAGAAGTGTTGAATAGTAAATCACATAACTGGAGCTCCCTGTTGATATCATGATGGTGAAAGCAGGTAAACTCAGAGACTTAATTCCAGCAGTGCATCACAGTCCTGTTCCAAAGGGGAATTTCTAGCACTACAAAAAGCTCATTTCCCAGAGTAAGAAAGAACCTGACTTCTCTGCTCCACTGAGAGCATATTGAAGCTAACTGGGAGGGAAGCATTTGGTCCTCTTCACCACTTGGAAGTAAAAATGGGACTGATTCAAATCACTGGAACACAGGAAAATTAAAAAAGACAACTTGTTTTCAAAACTCTAAATAAAAAGAAATTATGCTAAATATATTGCCAACTTCTAATTCACTTTTACAGTGCAAATTAAAGTTATTTATTTGAATTTATGAGCCATGGCATTCAAACAGTACCTTCTGAAAAACTTAACTGTCTACCTAAGTATCCTTCCATTGTAATTGTATGAATACTAAAATACCTTCAGATGCTCAAATACAAGTAGAGAAACAGCCTGTTTTCTATACTTGGACACGTTTTCCAGCCCCACTGTGGATTATGAGCATACATCTATTCCAGTTTTACAAAAGAATACATCTAAATTATTTGAGTTGTTACAGGCCTTAAAAATACCTTTATTGTCTTGTGTGCTGGCAAGCAAAGCCCCACACTCCTGCTCTGAGAGCTGTGACACCATTGCTGGTCTGAGAGCTGTGTGACACCATTCTTGCTCTGAGAGCTGCCAGACACTGAGACTGAGCCACACAACCTGCAGTGACTTCAGAGCAAAGAGACCACGACCAGGCTGGGTACAGTCATTTACAGGTGAAATAATCCATCTGTTGATAAGCCAATCCATAAAAGTATTCATCTGGAACCCTACAGAACTTTAATTTTCTGTATTTTCTCATCTGAAACACAACCATTCTCACCCCTCTTTATTTGCACTGAAATGTCTCTTAATTATCCAAACCAACTCTACCTACCATTATAAATTCTTTATAATGATTCCTTCTTAATTACTCTACACAGATATAGATGACAGTTGTCAGCTGGGCCATAATTGAAAAAGGAAGCAAATTCTAATACAATCTTACACCAGCCATTATTTCAGATCTCCTGCACAATTCACTCCTGAGTTAAATGGGAACGGTACCATAATGGCTTTAGGGTAGAAACATGTATTCAGGACATGTATTTTGGTGGCATCCTGAGGGCAATTTTTAAGTAACTATATCCAAGATACCAAGCAACATGAGGTTTTCCTACCATTGTAATGCTTATAGTAAATTTGAAAATATTCCCTTTGAATTCAACACATACGCTTTAAAACAATCTTTGTACTTAACCTTTCAAGTAAAATTCAGCCCCTGAAGAATCACCTGTGCAGCACACACTTCCTTTATCAGAGGAGATTGTCACAGCCTTGATCCCAATGTAGTGCCATTGGTTATCACTTGTGAAAAGTGTCAGTAAGGATAAAAGTAAGTTAAAAACATTCTTCATGAATCAGAAATGGAATCAGCAGCTTTTAGCGTAAGGCACTTTATCTCATGAGAGCCAAGCACTCTTCAGAGAGAGAGAGACATAGTTAATAAGTTCTCTGGGGGGAATACAGCAACCTGTAATTAATTTTTTACAAAAAATGAAATGAGGCAAAAGACTGAGCCCCCAAGGAATACACAGCAAACCATTTTAAATTTGCACAAAGTTGATAAGCCCATACAGACTTCCTATTTATTTTCAAAACACGATTTGTAAAATATACATCAAAAAAACTAGCTCTAGTAATGTATTTTTTATGCAGGACCTATGCTGACCCTTCTCTCTAAATGGATTTCTAGCTATTACACTCTTTCCCACAAACAAGCTTTTTGAATGCAACTGCAGAAACATTTAGTATACATGGAATAATCATTTCACTGCAAGGTTTTCTTTCAATTATTGCCACCAAATTGGTTCCCATGGTCACCTCATGCATCACACAGATACATCTGGCAGGTAAGCAGCTCCTTAGCAACATTACCATTACCTTTTAGAGTGCTTTTTAGTAGACACAAATAAATAGGTCTGCATTCAGTCAGTAATAAACCCCAGTTTCAATCATGCAGTAGATCTAGAATATCTGGCTCAGATTATCCGATTTATTCAAAGCAGTTAATGTTCTTGCCAAATCTCACACTGCCAAGCATATTTCAGGGATTTTTTAAAGCACTGTCCTGCCCAAAGCAGGAGAAAAAGGCTTGAGGTTTATGGGAAGGTGCAGATCCTCAGTAATGAAGTTACATTCTGCACTGACCATACAAACAAGGCCAGTCTTTGAAAAGACTGATGACAAATATATATAAACAAACCTGACTTTTTTATTTGAGTGTAAGATCTCATGGAAGACGTCAGACCCACAGTCTCTGAATATAAAGCTGTCTGCTTCTTCAGAAACTTCCTCCCCACCACTTGTCCCACACTATTTCTGCAGGAGGAGGGGATGGTCCAGGCACCTGGAAATGCAGGAGTGCAGGAGGCAGTGCAGGTTTCTGTTCCCTCATCACTGGCTGTGTGCTCCGGGCTATCTTTTTAATCCTGGCTGTTCTTGTTCTGGTCAGTTCTCAAACTGCCCTCAACAGTAACAGCTAACTTCCTCTCTGTGCCTTTTACATGAAGCAGGAAATGGCTGAAATTATTTTAGGCTGCTGACTATGACTTCAACTTACATATAAGAAAGTCAAGGGAAAAATGCCACCTTGTCAACCTGATCTGAAAACTACTGACAGAAAAATACCATGTTTTACATCTACTGCAATATCTTGCCAGGGGTATGCAGTGGTAGAATTAACATGACAAATTTAAAAATTCTAGAAGGCTTTTCTGACTGAAGAGTATGGTAGGATAACCCTGAGAAACCCTCCTTTGTTCAGGTCAAGTTGGGACCATGTAAGGGAACACAATGTCTCTGTACCATGTCCTTCAGCTTAAAGACACTTCTCTCTCCAAATGACAAATAGTAAGAAAAACCCCCTTATTTATACAAAAAATGAGTCACCTGCTCCAACTATGCTCCCTATTTATTTTGTAGAAGCCAGATACTGTCTTTCAACTGTTGAAAATTCACACCCAAGACAAGCAGTAAAATTTTAATAAATGGTTTGAGACAGGAATCCAGAAGAGCACTTATCCCAGAAGATGCCCCAAATGCTTTGCTTGGCTCACAGATATGTATAGTTAATGGGGCCACAGCCCAATGGTTTTCTAAGTAGGTTTAAGTCTCCATTTAGCCAACACACTTAGCAGGTAACTCCACATGGAAACACCACCATTCTACCAGTTACTGGGTCCAGACAAATTTCAGAGTTAAAGAGAGATTGCTTCTAAGAATGACCATGCAAATATAACTGACAGGAAACTGTGAGATCATGGACACAGGGAAAACACTAAAGAAAGGAATGTACAATTTAGAAAACCAAAGCCAAACAGAAAAAACCCTGACTGCTTACAACAGATTTCTAGGATAATCGCAGATTTTACCTTGTTCCACTCTTAGTTATTAACCAAGCCAATTCCAGGTTCCATTTGGCCATCAAGGGTGGCTCCAAACCAGACAAAATTCATCTCTCCTGCAGCATCCTAAGGCCTGAGGGGGTGAGAGCAAGCCATGTCCCCAGCTGATTTCCCAGTGTGCAGCTCTCCTTTCTCATTAGTAACAATGGGTCATTACATTTGCAAGTTACCTAAACTCAGAAGCTGAACTGGGCAGCTGAAGAGCCAAACAGGAATAGATTAAAAACCTGCAGCATTCCTGTTGCCAAGGTACAGGAGATGGGAAAAGAGGGGAGCTCCTGAGTTGTTGCCATGACTGCAAGGAAGAAGGCTTTAGTATGTGAAGAGCTAATCATTTCAAAATGCTCCATCCCTTGAGGATGTGCATGAACCTTGAAGGGAAATTTCACACTAAGCATTCAGCTGTCATTCCCACATCTGTATAATTTTCTTGGGCTAATTCCACTTCCCTTTTATTTCTTTTTCTTCCTCTAAATTGGATGAACTGTAGTAATGGCACTAAACTACAGAGCCTTGCTACATGCTCATTAACCCTATGTTTCAAAGCAGAAAGAATGAAAAGTTCATTCCTCACAAATTAAAATTGTGTTCTACAGCCTTCATCTTATCACATAAATGCCAGAATCCTGCTACTAAGAGGCATGAACTAGTGATGGAAATTTCTAAGGTTTCAAACAAAGCCTTCAATTTTTTAAACATAGATCCCCTTTAAAATGCAAGGTGGATTTTGTTTAGCTTTAATCCATTTACATCCCTTTTTTTATATATATAGAGAGAGCATTTTCACTCTTGTAACTGTTCATTCAGCAACCCTTCTAATGTGTGAACCCATAAATAGGTGATTTGGTAAGGTTTAAACTCAGTCCTCCCCATCCCTTTCAATCTGTAGTCCTCACAGCCCACCCACCACACAGACAAGAACTCAGCAATAAAAGCTTGGCTTTATTTAGGGTGTAGTCAGAGCCAACTGTAATAGAGCAGTTTCAGGAATCACCATCTATCAGGTGCAAGTGTTTGTTCCCTCCTCCAAGGCATGGAAAGAAACTGGACATATAAATGTTTCTAGAGCATTTCAACGTGCAATACTATTCTGGAAGGCCATTTAAACTGCCCTACTTCACTATGCACCAATGGACCAGGAGCACATTCCAGTTGTTTCAGAGCAAGAGGGACAAGAAAATCAAAAGCTCCACAAAGTGCAGTGTAGAAGCATAGGAAGAATTTCACTGAGGGAAGCCCATGACATTTCCTGTAGGAAAAACGTTTACTACAGACCTCAACATCACTCCCTGCCAGCTCTTCTGTCCTGCTGACAGCTCTCCTGTGTGCCAGAGGGGCTGAGCTGGGACAGGTTGTGGTGGTTCAGTTCAAGAAGGCCCCAGCTGAGGGAAGGGGCCCCTTTCCCAGCCTGGTCACACCGGGAGCAAACCTGCTGGGGCCAGAGGAGCACAGCTCAGTGAGGGAGCACTGCAGACAGGAAAGCACCAGGGCACTGGGGGGGAAACACTTGGCCAGACACTTACTGGTAATAAAAAAAATACAAGAAATCCAGTGAAATTCATTGCCTTTCATCAGTTATTTCTTCATAATTTATTTGTTCAGCAAAGCATAAGACTAGAACTGAAATCTTCTGTACTTGCCAGAATTACTTCTGGTAAGTAGCATTTTTGTAAATTTGCATCCAATTAGTATATACAACAAATGTTGCTTATGCACAGGGGAACTCAGCTTCCTGGAAAACATCCCTACAAATGGCCACCTGATTAGTCCCCATCAGGAGGAACATGCTGTATCTCAATAAGAAGACTGGGAGAAAAACAAATGGCAAAAAAGAGCAGTAGGCACAGCTATGACGCAGAGAGAACAGGAGTGTGGCTTTGCTCATTTGAGGCACAAATTCAAAAGGGTAGAAAAAAATCCAGCTTATCTGCCGAAGTCTTTTAATTGCATTTTTCAGGACAATGACTTAAACCACACATCATCTTTCTGGAACATAAGTGAAATTTTCTGGTGCTCTGAACAAGTGATTTCAAGCACTGAAAATATATGGATTCTAACCCTATTTCATACCCTTTCTGAATCATGACACAAAGTAACTGATGACTTCAATCACACTGCAACACTGATTTTCCCCCTGGATCAATATAAAACATTTCTAGATTAGGTTTTTGGTGCTAGGAAGAATTTCATCACTATCAATCTTATTGACTGACAGCTTAAAGTACTTGTATATGAAGAATCCTAGATTTATCTTTAAACAAAAGTTTCCATGTGCACATATGAACTGAACTCCAAACAATCCATACTGCCAGATGGGTCACAAAAAATGGGAAAGAAAGGAGACAACAGAGCTATGAAGGGAGAGGGAGTGAGAACTCAAGAAGGGTCCTGAAGGCAAGAGTTCCTGGGCAGAAGCAGTGCAGAGTGCCGAGAGCACAACTGCAAGAATATTTTGCTTAAATACAGCCCAGAGCCATGAATATACAACTGGAGACTCAGCAGATGTGCACTCTTAAACAGCAAATATGTCACTTGCTGCTCTTATTTTAGCGAGGAGACTTCACCTCAAATTATAGATTGAAATCTAAACCATAAGACTATTTTAAAATGCAATTCAAATGTTGCACAGTATATACTGGACACAGTATTTATCTGCCATATTTATATAGCAACCTCCCCCTCAAGCTTCCTTAAGCATTTCACAATCATTTATTTGCAGTACTGCACAAATATGATCACTGCTAGGGTGGCTTCCAGAATAACCAGAGCACAGGACATCCCTCAGCAATTAACAAAAAAGCCATTGCACATTAGTGTGGGTGAGCATTACGTTACAGCCCAGCTCCCCCTGATTGTATTCAAGGACCTTACCCACATTCTACACTTTTGTAAGAAAACCAAATTTTTTCTACAAACCGTTTCACCACACAGCTCCAAGCAGCTCCCAGGACTGGTTCAGCCTGTGCACTGCATAAGCCAGAAGAGCTGATAAACACTTGGCATATGATTAAGGCTGTTTCCATGCATATTCACAGCCAGGGTGAGCTACATGTGTTTAACAATGCTTAGATTTTGGCACTTCTCCATTTTCTATGTCTTTGCAATCTCAGTAGATCCATCGTAGCTGGTCTGTGTCCATGTTTGTGACAGATGTTTGCTCTGTCTGCACTGAGTGACCTTAGGTGCCTAAACCTCAGTGTGATGCAGGAAAACCAAAGTTAGAAGCACAAACTCCTTATATAGTAAAGGGAGAAAAACAACTGCCTCCCGGAAAGGAGTGATTTCATAGACCTAGGGTGATGACCTAAAGTGGATGTTGTGAAAACCTCCCTAAAGTAGCAAGTTTTTCCTATTTATTCTAAATATATATCTTTTTCCCCTCGGCAGTGCCAAAGGTCTGCTGAATTCACACAGATTTAATCAACACAAAAGGAACAGATGGTGGGAGGCCAGTGTTCAAGCATGTCTGGTTGTGTAAAACAGCACACACCTCCAGTGTGTACATGAGGAAGCTTTGTGTGTGAAAGGGAGATGAATAAGAATTCATCTGAAAAAAAAGGGACACAATGGATATCATACAGGAAGTTTATAATGAGCAATTGAGACTGGGTCCTCAGGACAGAGTGCCACTGGTCACATATGTGGCCCAAAAGCCCACGCTGATAGGAATAGCTGCAGCCAGGCTGCTCCAGCCAGGAGCCACTTTGGAACATATGGCAAAACAAATGAGTCAATGCAATCTGCTCATTCTGCTGCTTCCCCTAAATATTGCTGTACCGACTTCCTCTGCTTTTTGCCTTATTACCCCACTCCTAACTAAGAGCATGGCAAACACCTGCAGGGATGGCAGTGCCCTACAGGATTCCCAGCACTCCAGGCTGCTCTGGAGATTCTCAGACTGTTCCACAGATCAGCTCGAGATGTTTGCACATATCTTGTGCCTGACTCCTGGGAGAGAAAGGAAGAGAGGGGAAAGCTGGAAGGTTTATGCTGTTTGCACCTTTTTCTTTCTCACAGGCAAAAATGGATGCATTCTCCCAGTACATCTCTGGATTTCACACCAGGCACCCCAGCTCCCAACCAGCATCACTTACTTTTAAACTCTGTGAGGCTCACAACAAGCAGAAATTTTACCATGTAAACCTCTATTTGCATCCTTCAGCTTTCTAAAACATCTACCTTCAGGGCTATCATCTCCTGAGTCAAAAATCTCAGCAAACAATGGAAGGTTTGGGCTTTTTATGTTGAATTTTTTTTTCCTTTTATAGATGTGGCTGTACAAATAAATAAGCAAACACACTATCAAGCAGTGACATCCGAGACATCAGTGTTGCCACAACTCATCCATCTATCGTAAGTCTTGCCATGTTTATTATTTTAAGAGCCACAGATTTCCCCCAGAATCAGACTGTACAGACTATAAAAAAACTCTAGTCTGTTGTTTTCTAAAATTAACTTCTCCTAATGGTAAATGGAAGATGTTTGAAAACTTGAACTTTTAAAACTGAGACAGCAGGGAGTAAAAAACATATTCTAAGGTTTTCATTTAGGGCTGTTCTGTAAAGCTTAGGCTTTAAAAACAAATCTAACCATTTCTGGGGATCTCAACTACACATACGCAGGCTGACAGACTGCTCTTGGTTTCATTGAGGCTCTTTTCCTGGTCCTGTCAGTAACCTGCTATGTAACCTTGGGTTACTCTCTCTTCTCTGTGCTCTGCCTTCTCTTTTCTCTCTTCCTTCTTTGTCACTGTTTGGGTCACTAATCCTTTGGGTCCCTTTGAAGCTCTAAACATGTTGTAAGTAGTCTATTAAAACAATGGGACTGCTAACAAAGACCATTTATACATATAGTAGTATTATAAATAAAATAATACCTAGATTTAACAAATGGAGTTTTGTGTATGTATGAAAATACATTAAAACCACTGAAAGCTTGTTATTTATCTGTATCTTCTGCAACTACACACTACTGTTTTCCTTTGACATTTCCATTGCCAGCTTCTGTTTCTTATCTACAGAGATGCATCCTGTGGGGCACAGTACCATGTCACAGTGCAGCTCCAGGTTTAGGTCTCCTTTATTAGTGTGAAGTCGCACATATCCCTTCTTCTTCACATACTGGTACCTCACAACATCATCTTCAATAGCAGCTGTAGCAAAGGAAAAGACAAACAATTAGCTCTCTGGAAGCTTACTCACTGATCTCTAGAAATCATCAGAAAACAATTCACAGATTCCCCTGTCTGACCTCTTCCCCTGGGTACTGGGTCTTCAGGGATTGTACCCTGCAATTTATCTACAATAACTTCATATTAATCTCTGTGCAAAACACTTTCCAGTATAGAAAACCACCAACTCCTTGAGAACCAAAAATATAATCCATATTTTAAATCAGAGAAGCATTCAGTATTACAAACTATAATTTTCAAGTAATGTCTACCAACCACAAACTTTACTTTGAAACCAAATTTTTTCTTGTCAGTCTTGGAAGCCAAGCAGGTAGTCATCAGTCAACCACAAACTGCTGACATGCAGAGACCTACCCGGTTCTGAAAACAAATGAAGCTGCTGCTGGACATTTCTGGAAAGTCAAACCAAAGGATCAATCTAGGATGTTTCCATTTCCATTTTGTCAAAATGTCCAGTTAGTCAGATACTTTCAATACTTAAAGAGTCACCTGCAAATCACTGTAATACACCAAGTAAAGGAACTGAACTTGGGAAACACAGTATTCAATCTTTGCCTAAGTATATGATGTCTGAATTTTAGTGCCCAAAGCCAGACCTCCCTCTTTAACTGGAAATACTAATCACTCAGCTATTAAATCAATATCCAAATTAAATAAATTTTTTACATTTATGTTTAGGCTGGAGAATAAAAGGAAAACTTTATTGTACTAAAATGCATTTTCATGTTACCTGGAAAAGTAGTGAATCAAAAGTTATCACCACAAAACTTGTTGTCCTTCTAACCAATACTGAAGCAGACCAAAAAGGTGGGCAAGACTTTGTATGCTATCTGAGGGAAGATTATACTTCATTCCTAACTTACATAAGGGAATATCTCACTTTGTGGTCCCCAGGCATAAAAAATGTCCCATTAATTTCCATTCAACAAAAGTAACTGCCATTCAAAGCCAAAGCTAATTCATAATTGCTCCTTTATTTTCAGAATGAGCTCACTGGAAAGTAAGTCTGTATCTGCTTAGGGAATACATTTCCATGGCATTGGTACTGACCAATCATCAGTGCATTCCTTCAGTCCTAATCAATGTGTGTGTGCCAAGGAGCACACTTGAAAATGGAAGGGAGGGAGGGGCTCTGGTACCTGCTTCGTGAGTAGTTTCAGGCACCATTGCAGTGGAGGTGAAGGAAGCACTTACAGCTCCAGTGGAATAGTGAGCCTGTTTGCAGAGGAAAAAGCACATGAAAAAGGCATTAGATCTTAGAATTTATCTCCTAAAGATACTATATAAGCACTAGAAAACACAAATGTCATCCTTCTGAGGGCAAACTTTCTGCTCCAGCTCCTACTGACAGAAGCAAATATCCAGAGCAGCAATAATTCTCCATCTGCTACCCCAACATGTGCTCTGATGAAACTGGAGTTAAGGCTGTTTATGAGCTGAGCCAAAGGGGCTTAATGTTTCCACTACAGTTTAATACATCACTATGCAAAGATTCTATTATGAGAATTTATTTGTATGTCCACAGGTGGAGATAGGAAAGGAGCACTGCTGGCAAGACATCTGTAAAAGTCTCCAGTGTTGCTGAGTGAGTGGAAGGAAACCAGTGAAGCACAGAGATAGCACAGGGGAGAGCAAAGCACCCCCTCCCACACAGGGCCCCTCTGTGAGCACAGGCTCTGTCCCACGGCTCCCACTGTCTATTTTGAGCCCTGTAATTCTTCTGCAGAAAGGAAATGTTAACGTCACACATGGATTTTGGAGTAAATTACAAAGATCTAATAAACCCTGAGACAGGTTTAGCAGCTTTGCAGAAATGCCTGTAAAGAATCCAGGCCAGCCCAGTGCTCATTCCTCAAGGTTTCACTGCACCCTAAGGAAGTTACAGCCATGCCCATCCACCTCATCAGCTGCCCATCCCACTCCCCAGCATGTGAGAGCTCACCATTGTCTCTCCCCTCCTCTTCTTCTCCCTACATTTTTTTATTATAACACAACAATGCCCTGAAAAAGGAGCAAATGTGATCCTCCTTCTTGGTCACACACATCCCCTAATCCATCCCTAAGCCTGCTCACTAAGAGCTGTAATCAAAGCAAGTAGGCACACACATCCCAGAATTATTAAAGGGGAGAAGAATACTCTGTCTTGCCCATTACAAACAGCCTTTGATGTAGGAAATCTAGATGTAGATGAATTATTTCTCTTGAGAACCATGAACACAGAGTAACATGCACCTGGAAGAGCATCCTTTAAAATATTCCACTAAAATCCTGCATTCCAGTGGAAAAAGAAATGGAGAAACAGCTGTGGATGATTTATGTATTTGCCCACACCAGAAATGATTCACTTGCACTGCCCTCAAGGTGTGCTCCCTCTGCCAATAACCGCAGGAAGCAATGATAAACAAATTCAAAGTGAGAGATTACAACCTGGGAAAAAGGTTCTGCCAACATACACATCATAACCACATCATAAGGATTCTTCTTCTTATTGTGCTCCAGTTCTCAAATGTGTGGGTTCATTTACAATGATTTAACAAACAGAAACTCACTGACACATACAATGCTGTTCTAAGGAATCCCAATATGATTCTCAGATTTTCATCTATGACAAATTTCCATGTGACAGAAGACAGAAGGAGCAGTGTCTGGTTATGCTGCAATACGGCCCCTAAGCTGAAAAACACCTATTACCATTCTTGAAGAAGTCAGTCAGTGCCAAACTACAAATTAAGTCAACTTACTGCATTCAGCTTATCCACTTTCTTCTTTTCAGGAGCCTTCATAGTAGCTGCTAAAATATCATCGCCTTTGAATTCCTTATAAAGCTCCAGTAAAGTCTCTCGGGTCTCTGTGTTTGTATTTTTCAAATAGTAAGATGGATCTAATTTTGCTTTTTCTTCATCTAGGTAAGACAAAGTTAAATCATTTCAGAGCTAAAAGAAACACTGTATTTTGTTCTCCTTCAGTTTATTACATATCTAATCACACAAAACTCTGCCAGGTATTAATTCTATTTTTTTAAAAAACAGAAAGGCCTACTTACTATATTTATTCCTGCAGACAGTGACAAATAGCAACACTTATGACACTGTAACTCGAAATATAGCACAATAAATGCCAATATGATGTACATGAAAAGAAAAAAATAATTAATCCAATTACTGTAAAAATTTATTTGAAACCATGAGAAATTACCTAAGTCCATTCAAGCCTTGGGAAACTTTTATAGAACAATAAAGACAAAATATAGTTGGATACAATATAGATTTCTGTTCTTCATCTTCTCACTGAATGGCCAGGTCTATGATGCAAAAATCCCAGGACCAGATCTTTCATGTGATACTGGAAGAGGAGGCTGCTGGACTGGACTGTAGAATTTGATTTATTTAGTTTTTAATTTTATTTTTTTAATTTTTAAAAGTTTCACTTGTTCTCTATCTTGATATGCCTACTATTTGCTAGATATTATATATGCCATTTCTGAGATAATACCCACTTATTCTGAGCAAGTAAATAGAAAGAGATGCTTGCTTGCAGAACAGTAGATAAGAAAACCAAAAAACCCCCCAAAAAACAGATATGAGCACAATAAGACCCAGAGAAACACACTTTGGTTAGAATTAGCAATCAGACCTCATTAGAAACAGGTCTATAGGAACCCACAAGGGCAAAGGAGAGAATTTTTTTCCTTCAGCAGTTTAATATTAGCAGATATTACTAAGCATTTAGCTATCAATAAATTACAAAATAAATGAGAATCAAGTGTCTAGGATATCTAGAAAAAAAGCATTGTATTTTTCACCAAAACCATAATTTTGGGATTATTTGAGAAAAATCTTACTTGGTAGATGCCCATTGTTCTCAAGACAGAAGGATGGGCAGTACATTACTGATAAATATGAAGGAGGTCTAGCAGAGGAGTGTGAGAAGAGGCAGGTTCCCTTGTCTTGGTTCTGGTACGAGGCTAACAGGCCTTCTCACTTCTCTCATGTACCCACTCACTCTGAAAGGGCATGGAAAGCTTTCCCTGTTTGCACAGCACTCAACAGAGACAGTTAATGAGTTCTCAAAGAATCATGTCTTTGCTTCAAAATATGTTTACACTTTTTGATGTGCAAGGGACAGATTCCACAAGTTATTCATGTTTCCAAGAAGCTTTCCAAGCACCAGCCATTGAGGGATGTCCAACCAGAAAACAGAGCCAATGCCACATTTGGGCTGGGGTTTTCTCAGCCCACCTTCATCTCATGCTTACCTGGATCAACTACTTTTATGTTGTTCTTAACGTGAAAGAAGTTTGAGACGTTGAACTTATCCAGGTTTGTTGGATCCTGAAAACAATAATTGAAAAAAGAAATGTCAGAGAGCTTGGTGGGCACCAGTTCCTTGCAACAGACTAGTCTGAAGGGCAGATACCACCATAATAAAAGAACAGGGGGACACAGAACAACTTCCATACTCTCCAAACCATAGAAAGATAAAAAAATACAAAGTCATCAACCCCAACCAACATCAGCAATGAACCTGTTCACACAGACTCTTGTATTCCTGATTCTGCAAAGCAAGAGTCACCACACATTGAGAAGGGGGACAACCCATGCACCTACTCCAAAACAGGTTTCCCTCTGTCAGTGGAAAAAACCCTCACAAATAGTTCCTCAAGTTGAAACTTGAGTATCATCTTACACAGGACACCTGGGACATATTTATTCCTCCCTCTAAAATACAGCATCATGATACACCAGGAGAAGTTTGATTAGAATTAGTGTGGATTAGAATTAGCATGCTAAGTGTGAGAGCAGTGCAGTGAACGTTAAGTTAAGCACAAGACACCATTCGCTTCTACCCCCCCAAGAGCAGAAACACATCTGACCAGTCCAACCTGTGCTGCAGAAGACACAACCCATTTCCTCACTGATGAGTCCTACAACACGAGAGACACATTTTTTGAAGGTAGGACTACGTAAATTTTAGAAGTGTGCCCAGTCTTTAGACATATCACTTCAGGAAGAAAACTGCCTAAACACTAATAGTTAGGCTGCCAAGCTCCTCTCATTGCATCCCTGACAGCTACTGGGCACAGAACCAGAGCAGTCTGAACGAGAAGCTGCAGGGATGGGCAGATGGATGTACCCACACCATCAAAGCCTCAAGCTCCTGGTCAGAGAAAGGCCAGGCTCGTGGTGATGTTCCCAATCCTGTTAAGATTAAGAACTAGAGTTCAAAGACTTAAATAAGTTCTGTGTAAGTGCACAAAATCAAAACAGAAGATGAACCATGAAGAGTAACTCGGCCTACTTTTGTTTGTCTTAGCATGTCTAAAAATATGCATTCAAATCACCATGGTTGGCAGTCTCAGGGCTTTTCTTACTAAGGTTACAAACCATAAACTCCTGTTTAGCAAATCACTAGCACAGATAAAGACTTCAAAGGGTTGCTAACTATCATGACTATTAAAAGTCTCATATTTAATGTTTTCCAGAAAGCTAAACTCTGAAAACTATTAATTTCAAGTTTTATTCCACTTGTTTTTTTCCTGTCATTTTCTGGTTTTACCTACTTAGGGAAACAGTTTAAACTCTGTTAATCTTAAGCACCATACACACAACTCGCCAAAAAGCAGGTTAAACCCAGCAGTTTAAACCGTGTGATTTCTTGGAGGCCTGATCCCTCTCCTACCATGTGGTTGGCCGTGCTGGATCCCTCATTACTCTCAGGGCTGTCACCTTCACATGTGACCACGTCCCACTTCTTTAGCAGCTCCTCTGCACACCTATTGGCACAGGGTTGGCCCTCCCAGAGCCCTCACCCACAATTGTGAGGAAATCTGCTCTGACCTTCTGTCGCACACAGAGCAAAGAGGAATGGCTGGGGAGTGAAATATCAATTAACAGTGTGTGGCTCACCCACCTCCAGCTCTGCTCATCAGCTCTGCTTCCTGCCACAAATGTCAGCGCTGTTTAACAGCTTGTTGGGAACCACGTCTTGTCCACAACTGATTGGGTTATACAGAAACAATAAAAGTGACATATGGAAGCACATAACAGTATGAGCCTTTCATTTTTCCCTTTAACAGGAGCAAACCTGGTAGCATTTATCCACACCCTTTTTTCTTTTCTTCTTTTTGCCCCTCCACTTCTGCAGTGCAAAGAAGATGCATTTTTTAGCATGGATCTACTAGGGAAGACTCTCTGCAGGCTGCCAGCAGAGCACTGTGCCTGCTACCACTGGCACAACAGGGCTTGGCTGCAATTCATCCTGCAGAGAGGAACACACCACGTCTGCTCTGCTGTACCTGAGCACTGCCATGGAGGAGACCCACACTTCTCATTAAATCCCCTGCCAGCACACAGCTCAGCAATAGCTTACTCCAGAGCAGGAGTAATTTCTGCTGGATCCTCACAAATCTGAGTTTGTCCCTTGTTTGTGAACAGTGCAGGATGACAAATTGACAGGGCACTAAAGGGGAAATTGTTCTTCGCTGCTCTGAACACTTCCTACCAAATGGGATGTGAAAGCAGGGGATTGCAGCATTCTCACTTTGCTCTCCTCAGGACCTCTCGCACTTGCTGGGATGGGAAGAAGTCCATAGCACTGTCAGAGTCCACCCCTGTGTCCAGCAAAGCACTACCTGACCCTGCTCCTCTCTCCATCCTGAGCTGGGGCAGACACCTGCTTCAGCCTGCCCACTCTTACATGAGGGAATCCAGATTATACTGATTTATGTGCTTGCTATGAAGGTCCACGTCATTACACAAAGAATAATTTGTAAAATACACGATTGAAACACACAAGGAATTCAGTCACACTAATTAATAATAAATTATTACCAGACTGTTGACCAGACTTTGTCATAAAGATTAAATGCTGGACAGCAGACATTGAGATCTAGCATTTAACTACACCCCCTAAAAAATTTACTTAGAAGATAACTTCAAATTAGGTTAAACAAAACTGTTTCAACACTGTGCTGAATCCTACCTTGAAAACAATTGCAAAGTGTTATGATGAACAGCAATGTACCAGAATGAGAAAAAGAAAAGGGAGGTAAGAACAACATCAGCTTTGCCATCACAGATCCCCCGTCCCCAGATCTCCAAGTGCTTGACACCCTCCCTTACCACTGACTACAGCTAAGAAACCTCACAGTTCTGAGCTGCCTGGCAGCACACCCAGGGCATTTGCAAGGGATGCTGAATCAGGCTGAGCTGGTCATCTTTCAAGGTAAAGAATATAACTGGGTTTAAATTTACGAGAAATACAGATAACACACAACAGCAATATTCCATTTAAAAGAGATATGAACTGGTAGAGATGGGAGAAAAATTATATGAAATAATTATAAACCGTAAGGAAAGAGAAACTTGGACAATGTAAGACCTACACTGCAGAAGATGGAAAGTTTGACTTGAGTTTGTGGCAAGATCACAAAGCTAAGAAATGGAAATTTCGACTTTAAGGTAAAGAGCTAAAGTATCCAGTCACACTAGGAGTGCTGGTGTCCAGGAAGGGCATCATATGGAACGATGTCACATGTATTTCTGGCATTATCAGCAAGACATTAAACGAGAATCCATGGCCTCTTTTGCCTGAATAACTGCACTCCAGTTCTGGTAATCCATCTCACACCCCAGGGTCTGGTGTTACTCGTTACCTCCTGCCCTGCATGGCTGGATAATATCACCATATGCTGATGAAAAACTGCCACACTACCCCAGGACATTTGCATTTCAACAGGGGAAAAAGCAATTTCTGTATGTGGATGTGTAGGAAGCACTGAGGACTCCTTTGCAAAGACAAGAACATCATAGATGTAAGACAGTATTATTAACAACTAAAGTTGTGCTTTTGCTTTTTTTAGTTTCAAATTAAAAAAAATTGCCTTTTTTAACAAGTAAACTTTATAGCAATAGGACACAAAATTCAAAGCTACCAGCTGAGGTGGTGCTTAGCAGAAAACACAACAGGGAAGGATTATGATTGGTGTTTGAATAACGTTTAGCACCGAGAACAGAAAAATAATATTATGCAATTATGTCTCCTTTGAAAAAAAAATTTTTTTTGGTTTTTTTTAATTATATATATTAGGACAGAGAAGCCAAGTTTGAGGTCAATTGCTATTGTGGTAAAAGAACACCCCTAGCAGCTGTAGGAATTCCCTTTATGTATCAATAAGGAAAAACCTGATGATACAAATAATCTGTAAACATACATTGTTTATATTTCCCATTTATCATGTTGTATTTCACTACCAAACACAGGTAGGTACCTCATCTGTTTCCTAGGACATTCAGAGTCAGCCTCTGGAAATGCTAATTTCTACTGCTAACCACACTATTACAGACAGCCCTATTCAGCTGATATTTGCAAAGCAAAGAAGGTTTTTCTAGCAACTTCCTTTGTATCTCCTTTTCTGCCAAACAGCAGGGTCAGTGATACCAACTCACTCCCAGTTGCAGCTCTCTTGGATACCACAGTGCTCAATTCACATGGGGGAATGGGAAAACAACAAAGGGATGAATTTCAACCCAGAACCAAGAGGTTTTTAAGAGAAGCAGGATTTGGGACAGAGCTCTGGTGAAACACAGAAACACAGCAGATTGCAGTCATGAACTCTGGCTAAGGAACAGAGCCACAGGTGGCAGAGCTTGGCAGTGGGGAGCCACCACGCTGCCTGCAGGGTTGTCAACAAGAGAGCCTGGTACAGCAGACATCAGGCTGGCTTTCAATAATTTATGTGAAGGAAATACCAGGAGAAAATAACAACACATTTCTGTATCACACACACTCAAGCAGTTTTAGTGCCCACACTAGTCATGCCACTGCAGGTTGAATCCTGGCCTCAAGAAAGCAAGTCAGAGTAGGGCAGCATTTGAACAGGAGAAATCAAGTTACATATGCAAGTTTGCAGTGGGTGATGTGCAGTGCAGGAAATGGTTCTTAATTCTCCTTCAACACCCTGAAGCCATTTTAGTCTGTTTGTTGAAAACTCTTCTTGAAAAAAAGAATTAAAAACCAATTTGGTGAAGGTCAAACTTTATCTGGTCATACAGATGGTCAAATCTCTTCCAGTCCCATTCCAAGATGGGACATCTGCTATTTCTAAACTTATTTAGGAAGAGTATAGCACTGCAGAAGTTAACAACAACCCCTAATGAACTGTTTCCTTCAGAGGAACAAATCTACTCACACATTACTGATGCCACCTTAACATGGCACCAGTGTGAGAGGGGCAGGCAGTGCATGGTCGTGCCCTCCTGGCACCCAATGCCCCAGTGACTGCCCAGCTACCAGAATATACTTGGTTTGTGCCAACAGTTATTCCTCTGAGTGAGACAGAAACATGTCAAGAACACAATGAAGATGAAAAGTAGTGATAAAAACCCACACAGGGAATAACTAAACTGCTAGCTGCTGCCCTTTGAGACTTAGGGGACTAGAGCATCTGTGAAAAATCAAGGCTAGGCAAGTAAGAAGAACACACTCTTTATACATACATTCAATTCCAACCCTATAAAACACACAAAAATACTTTTTAGTGACTGCACATTTCAATTATTTGTTCAAAATAACTTCATTTTCCATACTGCTGCCCAGACACATTTTTAGCCACTCATGTTGTCCTTTTTCATATTTCCAAATCCATTACCACCCCTGCAGTTACACTGAAATGACATTCTGTTGGGAGCTTTCAGTCTGAAAAAGATCTTCCATTTTTTGCTTCCATTGGATTAAAAACATTTTACTTCGTTGCATTAGCTTGAACAGCAACAAGCCCAAAGGAACACAGTAAAAATATTTAAAAGCATGCTGTGAAGCACTGGGGAGTAGGGAAGAAGGGCTACACTTAATTTAAATTTAGACATAAATGAAAAATATTTTTCTATTTGAATTAGACTGTATTAGTCTTGGTTAGTGGCAATGAACTGTTCATGAGATGCATACTAACTCGTGATTTCTATAATAATGATCTTGGAATTCTTTTTCCCCTGTTTTCAAATCATGCAAGCTTAAAAGTGCCTGCTTTTAAACTAAAGTTTTAGAACTTCTGATACTAAACTTCATCTGTAAATAACTGTCTTTTACAGTCTGAAGTTTATAATGTTGTTTTAATTTCGTTTTTAATTCTTTTAAAATTAGTAAAAGACCAACACTGGTATTAATTAAGAAGAAAAACATTCTGAACAAGCATTTAGAGAAAATACTCTGATTTGTTGCTTATTTTACTCTCCTTTAGAGAAACACCCTATAGAAAATGCTTTTCTGAAGCTTTGACTCTTTTAGACATCTTCAAAAGAGTGAGATGGACAATCAACTTCAGTCTTAAAGTAACATGTCAACTTCCTAAAAGTTTAAACACTTCACATTCTAACCCACGTTTCTGTTGATGCCACAGACCATGTAGGACACCTCACTACTCTTCCTGTTACATGGCTTCGCTGTAGCTCACCTGGACAACAAAGAAAATACAGCAGAGTTTCTCTGTTCAAGCATTCTAGTTTTCTGCTAGAACAGTGGAATAGCAACCTTTCACCTGCTGCAAAAAATCTGGTTTTATATGGAGCTGTGTGGTACAACAGGTAACAGGGAGCAAAGTTTACCTGCAGTGTCACAATGTCCTGGCGAGTGAAGGGCTCGTCTGTCAGGAGGTCCTTGTAGCTCTTTGGTTTTATGTTCAGCTGCTCGACTGCCTAACAGCCAGGCAAAGACACTGACATTAAAAATGGGATTCTCATGTGTAAATATTACAGTAAATATGTGCTATCAATAAACTCTTACAGTACAAATCATAAAGAAACAATTTCACCTCATTCGCAACTGGCAGATGCAATATTTTCACTATGTGCTTCAACAAACAAGAGGCTTTTGTCTCTCATCCCTACAGAACTTGACAGTTTTGTGTGGCTTGATGAATTTTTTTTAAAAAGAATCTTGCAGTTTCCATTCCATAGTTATGCCTGCCATTTAAATCAAATTAATCATAAATGTACTGCCAAAATAAGAAAGATCTTGCTTTCGGTTTTCTAAGCTCTTATCTGCAAAAAAATCTCAGAATCTGTCTTATTCACCCAAATGTCCTGTGTCCTCCTCAGGTGACAGTGATAATATTTTTCTAGTACCTCTAGAAGTCCCTAAATTAATTCCTTGCTTATAACAACCCAAGAAATGCTTTTGCTTCACGTGGTGCCACATGGGACACAGACTCTCTTGGCACAGCTCCTTCAGGAAGCCCAGGCCCGTAAATTACAGCAAACAGAGCAATAGTTCTGCAGTACTGACAAGGGTTTAACAGAGACCACTCTAAAACTCACCCCTGCCTTTTAACCACAGCAATCAAAGCTCTGTGCTTCTAGAAGGAACAGAGAATACTTTCTATTTTAACCCAATCTGGACTGCTCTCACAGCTGGAATGAAGACAGTTCAGTTACATCTGAGCAAGTTTTCAAAAAGCCTTTCCTTGATTGCAATGGTTTCAGTTTGTTCCTCTCTCAGTGTCTGAAAGTCCCTCCAGAATTCAAAAAGCAGATGTTTCAGTGTTCAGACTTTTTACAACTTTGGATATGGATTCATTAATTGAAGGATTCATTTGCTATTGGAAAATAAGTAAACATTGCTTTTACAGTAAGGATTATGCAAAGATAAAATTCCACTTGGGTTCACAGAAATGTTCACAAAATTCAAATGCAAATGCGGTTCAAGTGTCTACTAAGGCATTCTCTCTGCTATTCCCCCAGCTCCACCTAAAATAGTCTTTTTTATTCATTATGATATGAGTAGAAATTAGGCAATTTGTATTTTGTTGATGACAGCAGAAAGAAGACAACAGAAAACTTGTCTTTTAATTCAACTGAGGAGCATATAAAAGCTACTCATATTGATTTACAAGATTCAGTGCATGCAGATTAACTTCAAAAAAGGTTTTAAAAACATAATTAATTCATATTCTAAGGTTGTTCCTATTTTGATAGCAAAGGTTGGACAACAATTTGTGAAGTTGGTTCACCTCTTTAATTTCCCTGGCAGTAAAATAAGAATAAAATCTACCTGTCTTTCTAAAACATTCTGTGATCTTGAATGAAATGCATCAAGTACAAAATATTAATAATAAAATGCAAGAGAACCTACCTCATAGGCAAATACATTTCCAGTAGTCTTGATGGCCACAATATGGGAGTTATTGGTGAATACAGTGAATAGCACTGGACAGTGGTACTTGCCTGAAGAAGGTAAAAAAGTTTAAATTTCACATGAAGATTTGGAACTGTTTGGAATAGCTAATTTCTCTTATCTCTGTGGAGAATATTTACATTAATTTTTAATATGAAGTGTAACTTCAGTGTATTTAATGGCTTTTCAACAACATTTTGATTCTCCAGTGGCAGATAAAGAGCTAGAAAAAGTAACACTTCAGAGAACTATAAAACAAGCAAGTTTTGAAATCCATTGCCTTCAATCCCCCAAGGCAGAAGTTTGTCTGACTTGGTTGACATCTGAGCAGTACCAGCCCAGAACTGCTGTTGTTGTAACCAAAGACCTACTGATGACATGAGCCTGTCCCCTGCACCATGGCCAGTGCTCTGGAACACTCTTGTTCCCAGGAATAAAAGTTTACCTTCTATCCTACAGAAAAGTTCCCAGCAGCTGATGTGCTTTTAGGAGAGGGGAGCATTTGTATTCAACTATGGCAAGCAGAATGACATTAAATTTGAACACGTTACTCAAAAGGAACCCAGTTTCTGCTCTAATCAAGCTGTGAATTTTCCCAGGAGGGTCAGCATAAATATTAAGCATGTCAACAGCAAGCAAACTGATGGGGGGCAATGTAGGAGGAAAAAGAAAAATGTCTGGATGATCTCAGCAGAAAGCAATTAGAAAAAGATTATTAATACTTGATCAGTTTGCTAGACCTGGGGGTTTGGGTGAGATTTTTGAAATAAGTTGGGCCTATTTGGCTCTTTTATTCCTAATTACCACTTGAAAATCCAAAGCAGCAGGGAGGCCAGAACAGGCTGCTGACAGCACCTGCAGACAGGAGACAAACACCCCCAGAGATGTACCAGGAGACACCCACAGAGAGCCAGAGGCAGCTCTGAGCCCAGCACGAGGTAAAGCTGAGCCTGGCTCTGCTCGTGCCACCAGAGCTGAAGGAAAGGCACTGCCACCAGGGACTGACACTGAGAGGGAGGTTAGAAAGGGATTTTTGGAAGTGGCCTCAGGGTATGGCCCAACTGATGGACACAGCAAGACACTGGTACAATGTGAGGGCTCGCTCCAGCTGCATAACAAAGAGCAAAGGCCCATGTTCTCAGTTCTAGCAAAAGCAAAACTACCTGTTGATCTGGATAGAAGGCACTCAGAGGGATCGTTAAATAAAATAAATTGCAATACCCAAAGATCTTTTATATCATACAGGTGTGAACAGAGAAGACCCTCACATGTAGCAACCATCCTACATGCTAAGATTTAAAGAAAAGTTTGCTGATGGACAGAAATACAACATGTTAATTTTCCTCTTTAGTTGCATTTTCCCTTGATCAATTAATGCCACAGAGTGCACCCTCTTAAGGAAAAGGCTTCTGGCTGGCAGTCGTCATTCCACACCAGCATTATGAACTGGACTCCTTTAAGGAAAGCACAATATCACAGTATTTTTCGAAAACTTTGGCCACAGAAATTATTGATCAATTTTTAACACCCTGCTCTTGAGACAGATGGAACACAAGGTGCAGAAGAAATCCATCAGCTACAGAAAAAGTTTGTAGTCCATGGACTTTGGTAAGATAAGGAGACAGACACTTCAGAATTTTATTCCCACCTAATCTTTGCCACTCTCATTTCAAAGAAATCATTATCTGCTCTGTAGCAGATGAATTCATCTCCACTCTTCTCTTTTGTTCCCAGCATCCTCTCTTAGATGGTAGATTTTTTATCTTGCAGAAATAAAACTTGAGGCTGCTGTCTTGTGTGCTTCTACTCATAAAATCCCACATGTTCATTTAAGTCTAATCCCTTTTATAAACAAAAACCTGTTCAAAACCAAGTGAACAGCAAATATTGCCATAGGCAAGTTAGAAATAAGATAACATTACAGAAATTTGGCCTTTTCTGATTCTTTCCTTAAAGTAAACAGCACCTTGCTGCAGTAGCAGCTCTAGTAAAGTGAAATTGCTGAATAATTTACAGCTCCCCAGTGTAAAGAAAAACAGAAATTGAACTTTAAAGGTAAACATATCACTCATGAGAAGTTATTCTACTAAAAAAATAAAAACCATGATAGAGAACAAAAACTATATAACTTTACCATGAGTAAGATAAACTAGAATTTATTAAAGCATTCATTAAGGAAAAAAACCCAAAAGACAACAAAACACCATCACAGAAAATGACTGCACTTACCTTCACTGTTTTTAGCAAAATTCAGCTTTATAAGTGATTTGGCATCTAGTTTCTAAAGAAAATGAAGCATTAAAAAGATTAATCACAACAGAATGTAACTAAGGAAATAAAAGGAAACTGTAACATCACTGTTAGGATTTTCATAGTACATAATTTATTAATAATATTTTGTAAGTTGTCTGAATCATCAGAACCCTGGGAATTGAAGTCACAGACAGCCCACCAAAACAAGACTCCCAGAACCTGAGAACTGGGATACATTTGTTTTCAGGGCTGTATTTGACACAGTACAGTGCCAACCACAGGGAATAAACTGAAGAAGTTGCACTGTGTCTTAGCACAAACTGAAAGGGGGCTTTGCACGGAAAGCTAAGAGGCAAAGATCACTGCTGCCTGTCAGAAGGGGCAATTCAGCTGGGACCAAACCATAAAGCCACCAAACCATTTTGGCAATCAAGCTTGACGCCTTTTCTGAAATAACTGTAATTTTCCTTTTAGTCAGGAAATGTGCAGCAGAGCCCACATGATAACTAGCAATAGTGAAGAGAAATGGAGCACAGGTTCTCTGGAGAAGCATTTGAGGTCATGAAGGGAGTCCCAGGAGAGATTTTCAGCCACTTAATCCCCAGGTAACAACTCCATGGAAGAGGGAACTGAGATGGCAGCTGAGGTTGGGATAATCTCCAGCTCTAGAGCAGACACTGCAAACTAAGGTAGTTCCTGCTCTCCCACCTTCATCTGAAGGATCTCGGTGGCATTTTCTGCTGCCCTCTCTCTGCAAAGGTTTTCTGACACGGGCAGGGAAGAACTATTGGGCTGGCAAACATTTCTGGATGATCAGGCTGCTCCCTCCCTAAAACACGAAAGCTGCAAACACACCCAAAATAATAGTGAGTCTTCAGTAACATGACAGGGCAGGCCCACGTATGCCAGTCATTCCATAGGGTCACTGTGTGATCTGGGCACAGCACTGGCATGGCAGGGCATCCCACAGGGCATCCCACAGCACAGGCAGTGCTCCACTGGGGCACTCAACTGCAGACAAACGTCCAGCCCAGCAAGCTCAAGCTGAGCCAGGATCTAAGACCTATAAAAAACAAACCCTTTGATTGTATCAGTCAGAAACTGCCAGAGACACTTTCACTGCCAAACTGATCATTAAAAGCACACACAGCACAGGCTGTTTAAAAGAAAGAATCGGTTTTCTTCTCAAAATATGCACCTGAAGAGATTAGGGAGGTTTTTATACCACAGACAGCTCTTTGTAAACAACTCTGAGTGGAGATCTGTCAGCCAGGGGCCAACACTGCTGCTCCAGTCATTGTGGTAAAGAGTGGTAACAAGATCACCTGAAACTAAGTCAGTGGGCTTTTTGTGCCTAATCAAAATCCATACTCTTAGCTCCATGTACACATCATGACAGCTGGACTCCTTCCTTTAGAGGAACGCACTTCTCAAACTGCTCTCAACCAACTGGCAGGCTCATGTGCTGCCAGAAGGGTAACCATCTCTCTAATTTATTAGCAGGAAGAGCAATGAGGGCTAGTAGGAATAAGATGGGAAGGGAAAAAAGAGGCAAGGCTAGGTTATATTTAATTGTGTGGTGGAAGACCAGTGCTGCTGCTTTTCCTTAAGTGAATTCTCAAAAAAAACCCAAAACACTCCAGTTATCTGCTCCCTTCTAGGGTACCAAGGACAGCAAAGGCAATGGCAGCTTCTGAAATGACTAAGTGAATGCAGAGCTTTATTCATTTATTTATCTTCTTACATGAACAAAATTATCACAGAAGTACTAGGGGAACAGTAGAGTTGCCAAAATGAACATCTGATCCTGGACAGATCTGTTCAACCTAAATAACTATTAACACAAAGCAGCATCCATCTGTGCATGTGTTGTGCAACAGCCCAAAATTCATGTTTCAGAAAAAGTTTCTTTAGAAATACAACCCCTGGAAACACTGATAATTTGAAGGAAGGTCCTTAAACTGCCTTCTTGGCAGCCCTGAGCTATGCCCAAAACATATGAGCAGATCATCTTCAAACAAAAATGGAAACAGTTCCCTAAGAAACAGTTTAGCATGACTGAAGATTCAGATTTAGACCTTGACAGAAATTTAGCAGAAAAGAGACTAAACTGCCATGCAGACTTCCAGGGCACCAAAAGCTGCAGTGTACTGTTTCATCTGGCAACGTAGGATGTATCATTAGAAGTGCTGTCAAGCCCTTGGACTCTGACTCCATACCCAGGGAAATCATACAGTATTTCAGGTCACATCTTTCCACAATAGAGAAAAATGCTATTTTTCAGCATCAGTTACTCATGGTGCATCAGCTGCTCGTGCTGGATCTGCTCCCCACTGAGACCAGCACTTACACGACAACAGTAAATAAAAAAATGGATTGTCAAGGAGGAGTTGAGGTCTGCACACTGCCTGGAGTCTGCTTCCAGTGAAATGCTGCATGACTACTATAAACTTTGATTGCTGCAGACTGGCCTCCCAACAGGCCCATGTTGAAGAAGTGACCTTGGCCTGTCAACTCACACCCTTTGGAGCAGCTCTGTGCTTTGGCCTGTGTGGCAAGGCAAGAGGGGGATTCAGTGTTTGGCCAAAGGAAATCTTTGGAGCCCCAGAACAGGTGATGATCTGCTACAAAGGACTGCTCAGTGCCCAAGACCAACTGCAGGATCTCACAACTACCCACAGAGCAGCTGCAGAGGAGGGAGTCCACACCCCAGGACTGCCGGGAGGTCCAGTTGTGGAAGATCTACACACTCCACAGGAAAGGATGAAAGAACATGATACAGGCAACATGTGTAATATTATTTTTTTTCCTCTCAAGTTCTTCATTTCACATGAAAATAGGATTATCTTGTGTGTGTGTGAATCTCCTTTTATTTATTCTCCATCAAAAGTCAGAGCTTTCCAAGCACCATCACACAGTTTGTTGCCATGGAAATGACCATTATGCCACAAACCGGCGCCGGCCCTCACGGGGAGAGACAGCAGGAATGAATGAATCCCAAAATGAGCTAAAGTGCTTGTCTTCATGTATTTCTTAATAATGTATAAGAGAGTAAAAATATAGCATACACAGCTCAAGTTCAAAACTATTTCCAACCTGAGTTTCCCTGACACACACCTACCATCCAGTTTCAGCTACCCTCCAGTGAAGAAAGCAAGGAAAAATAAAGTGTTTATTAAAAACACTTGATCTAATCAAAATTCTAAATTCTTAATGAACATAAAAGGCCACAAGCATCTGCCACTTTCCCTAAGCAGAAATAAGAGCTGCATATTCACTTCTAAAAATATTTTATGCAGAAATACTGGAAAGCAGACGCATTTCACAGCACGTAGTGCCAGCTGCTCCACAGCAAGGAAGGGCTAAAAAAAAACCAAATGCAAACCGTGTGAGCTCTTCTCTCAGCTGACTCCTCTCTCCCAGGCACACTTCCACGAAGGCAGCCAAGGCTACGTTTGGCCATGACCTACTTTCCTGCAGCAGCGAGGAGCCCCAGCACCCTGCACACTGTCATCTGTCAGCTGACAGCGCTGGCTCCTGCGGGATCCCAAAGGGCAGCATCTCCATGGATGCCCACCCCAGGTCAGTGGGGCACTGTGGCAGCTCGTGGGTGGAACACGCCGATTGTTTGCAATGAAATCCCTCCCTGTCACCGCTGTTGTGTCCCATGAAGAATGACCTACAATCCCCACACATCAATTAGTTACACTCTCTGAACCTCTCTGGTCTGTGGCTGCATATTCTTCTTGTTAATGAGGCTCTGGCCCGGTGGGATCCACAGCAGCCTGAAAAGCCACCTCTGCTCACACGTGGGCAGAGCTGGGATGGGTGGGAAGAGTTGTGTTCAGCACAGACAGACCTTCCTGCTCTACAACAGCAACTGAGGAAGTGCTGAAATGTTCAGCACCCTGATGGGACACACCGAATGGCCTCTGCCAGGAACACACAAAAATCCAAGGAAGCTCTCAGGGGGAAAAATTAATGTGTCATGTCTCAACTGGTTGACAAAAATCACTCAGAGCTGGCATGGCCATTTGGTAGGTTTTCATCCCACCAAAACAAGCAATACAGAGTTACCTCTGTAAAGAGAAGAGAAAGCCAGAACTACTGACTGATACTGAAACCCAGTGTGGCCTACCAAGTACCAAATTTAGCTTAACAACAGCAAATGAATTTCACATTACATTCTTTGGATCCTTTAAAGATGAGACCTGTTACACATAATTTTGTATACAACTTCCCAATTTAAGAAGCCCTTTTACAATTTTCCCTGCTATAAAATCTTACAAAAATATGGAGATATGAATTGAACAATTAGTATTGGAATAACTCCATGTATAATGTAACTTATTTCAGATCTTGCAAATGGATTTAGTGAGGATAAAGGGTATTGAGAATCCTCAAGTCTGCACATTAGGGTATGTGACTGCAGCACTGCTTTAACAAGATAAGCCATCTTCATGTAGTTTAATACTTCATGAAAAATTTGGGGTCAGAGCCAAGAGGCCGAACAGTCTCACAATTCAAGGTATTGTTTCTATGTTCAGTTCAACAGTAAAAATGCTTGATGTGTATCATGTGGACAACTGCCTCCCAAATGCTAAAGAGCCACCCTCAATTCCTGTTCTGGGATGAAGCTGCTGTTTAACTGCAGTTTTCATGCACTGCTAAACTAATATGGAAATGGTCACAAAAGATCCTTCATTATGCACTTCCAGACCACTGTATTTACATATTTAAAAGTTAATTAAACTGACACCATATGGTCACCAAAGCCTTGTCCAGAGAATCATAAAGATATGCTTGATAACACACATGGCTCACAGAGAACAGCAATAATGTTGCTCTATCAAAGAGCACATTAACAGAAATTACCATGAGAAAAAGATGTATAGTTGCACGTGCAAGATCAAACCTGCAGCCTCAATGCAGTCAGAAGTCAGAGACCCACAGCCAAATATGACACGGTTCAAGGAAAATAAAGCTTTGCAGAAGCACCAAAACTCCAGTCCCCGATTATAGTGAAAAACAGGCAAGTAAGGATCTGTGGGAAACCTCATGCTGCATCTCATTTAAGGCTAGAGCACTTCACAGCTGCTAGTTTTTCAAGTGTCACAGCCACAAAATCCCATCCAATGTGCACACTTTCACCAAAGACAGAAAAGGAAAAGAAGAGACCACCTGTTCAGTCTGTAAAACCTAGATGTAAATGCTTTTTTGCTGTAAGGGATACAATGCATTAGAAATAATGCCAGACTCATGTATCTGCCTGTGTCCAGAGGTGGGTTACTGGATCAAACACTGCCCACCACCACCACAGGCCCCAGGAGCAAGGCATGAAGGAGGCACAGCAGCTCGGCCAGTGACTCAGGACACTGGAGGGTTTTAAATGTCTCTTTTTGATAAAGCACTTGAACAGTGAGTACAGGCAAATCTTATCTTCTTCATCCTCACTGCTTCCCAAAGATACAGGGAATTGAAAAAGAAATCCTCTTTTCAGAACAGATAAAGACTAACTCTTAGTGGTGCTGAGTACACTGCTCTAAAACACACAGATCCAACTCCAGAAGAACAACAACCAACTGTCCATGTTTGTCAGTAACAAACGAGAATGGGAAATCTTCAGAAAAGCCAACAAAAGAGAAGTCATCTTTCAGGATACCAGCCTCAGTGGGACCTTCATCCCCTTGACCCTCCAGTGTTTTATGACCATTTTCAATTATGACACATGGTTTCCTGGTCACTCCTCAGGGCAGGAATGATGTCCTCATATGTTTCTATCCAAGAGCCTTGAAAATTTACGGTCACTAGTCAAATATTAACTCATTTAGACTGTTGACTAAAAGCTAATGATTTCTTAGGCAAATGAGGTAAGATGGCACAGCTCAGTTCTGCACACTGAAGAGTTCATCCCGTTCAAAGTGGGTTCTGGGCACCTGAGCAGAGCCTGTGCTGCTGCCCCAGACAGAAACACCCCTGCAGGGAGATGCTGCACGAGGATGCTGCAACCACCCCTGGCTGAGAGGCTGCTACTGGCCACAGGAACACAGGCAGCAACACCAACTGGAAACAAAACAAAACAAAAAAAGAGAGAATAGGAAGGAACACTGCTCATCCTGGCTAACTCTTATTTGTAAATAAGTACCTGCTTCTGAAATGACCCAGCTTATCAAGAAAAAATGCAATAAATTACCATTTTCTCAAAGCATCCTTCCATCTAAATGGATACACTGAAACTGTTTTCAGTCTTATGCTATCACATGTAATATATCAAAGTATTATCAAAGTATTTCAGGAAGAGATTAGAAAATTTTCCTACCACTGTACCAGGTACTCACACAGCAATTACTGTGTATGATTAAGATTAACTCTGTTCAAAGAAGACATATTAAAATTTAACAGATGGGGAGAAGGGCAACTGTGACCATTTAGGGTATGAAGAACTTAAAGGCACGAAAACATCTGACAGGAAAATACAAGTCTCAACAAGAAAATGCCAAACACAGAGCTGTAAACACCAACAGAGAGAAGGGCAATTCAGGCACAAATACAAACCAGACTAAGTTGGTCAACCCCAAAATTTACAGAGGATATCTATCAGATAAGAAACCATCAGAAGAACCTCTCAGCAGTCAGAGCAGGCAGAAAGCAAACAGCAGCTCAAGGCAGAGCATGCAGTTTGCAAAGCAGACTGTGAGAGAGCCGAGGACCCCAGACAATCTTCCACTTTTCTGTTCCTGATCATTTCACCTTTCTTTCTGCAACACATGAAAACCAAGCTGGATTTGTCTGAATCATTTTTCAGAAGCAAAGTTTTCCTTGGTTTTATTTCTGTAAGCTTTGTTCTGTGCTCTGTAATAATGTATTACTCACCCAGAACAGAACTGTATTCCCATCCCCCACTGAAACTTTTTTTACAAATAAACAAAAAAAATAACTCACTTCAAATGTACAAGAAAAAATATGGTAAGTTTAACAAAAGGGAAAAAAGGGGGCAATTGACATTTAAATTTAAGCAGTATCTGAAGACCTGACTGAGTTGCATTAGACAAATTAAGAAACATACTTTAAATTTCAAAGCTGAAGATGTGCCGACTTCTTCTGGCATGTATGTGAAAAGCATTCTCTAGAGAAGAATTAAAATTCTCATTTATACATCACTCCTATTACATCCAAATGATACCTGAAGTTACTGATCCACCTAAACGATCACTCATATCCAAAGCCCCAGGGAGAAAATGCAGCAGAGACTACTTGGATTTCAGGTGCTGTGTTCTGGTGTTGAGATAACAAACAGTGAAAGAGGAATGTGACTCACTCCTGGATTTTTCAACATAATGAAAAATATCTCAACTGGTCAAACTATTTTGCTCTTAATTAGACAGTCCCAGCATTCTAGATATGGAAAACTGATGTGGAAATAGCCTGCCTGTGGAAGGCTGCACAGCATTTTCTTCTCAACATTTTGTATCTAGAGAAAGGATAAAAAAGCTCAAAGTAAGAACAATCTCTTTGGAAACAGTAAGTGAATAAAATTTTCAAGAGAAAAAGAGGAAAAATCATAAGGAATATGTGACTCCTGCTGCAATGTGCCATTTTTAGATCATCAGAATCCTAAGGTAACATTACCACCATGTTGCAGAAAGGTCCAGACAAGCACCCTGAAAATGCATCCCAGTGAACATTATCTGCAGCTATTACATTTTCCTGACAATGTACACTGCTCCACTGGGTCACCTTCAAACCACAGGCTCGTTGATGACATCCATTATTTGCCACTCATTATCTAGAAACACACCTGGAATAACACAATGAAAGCAGCAATCTGCAGTAAATTACTGCACAGGCCAGGGTTGATTAGGCCAAGGAGGGCCTCATGAAACCTGAGCTTGTCCTCTTCCCAGTTCAGGCCCCAGATCTGCTCCACTCAGCTCAGGGCTGGATGAGTTTTGTCTGTGGTTGTGACCTCAACACCTGTGACTCCTCAGTGTGTGAAGTTCATCCAACCACCCACAGGAATCCATTCCTGAAACACACGGGCCCTGCACTGATCATTTGATACAAGTGGAGAGCAATTTGTAGTGAACCATAAAGCCCTGGCTGGAACTTAAACTGCCCTTTAGCACCTGCTACTACTGTCCTTGCTGTTTCCCACACTGCTCACACACTGCACTTTCTTTACTCACAGTATTGCCAAAGTAGGAAAAATACCTAATCCCTCTTTCTCATTATGTTCACTCCTCGGGTGAAGAAATTATTATCAATGCTTTCTATTTCTCTATCTATGCTTTCAGAATACATACATGGTAAAAACACTTTTATGTTTAAGGAAGTTTCACCTTTGCTCCAATTTCTGCATCCTTTTCAGGCAGGATTTCCCTTATTTAGACAGCCAAAGACTTTTTTAAGTACATTAAAAAAAGGGCTGTAAGGTTGTTTGTTCCTTTTTAAAGTGGGATTAATAAATTCAGCAGTAAAAGAAATCTCCATATCCTCTTCATCAAAGCAGGTCAGCAAGCTTCACTGCAAGACCAGCAACCGATTTCTGAGACTGACTGCAGTCTAGTTGATCAAATGGAAAAGAAACCATGCTTGCACAATAAAATGAGGTAACAACCACCATCAGCATTTGGGAGAGCAATTAGCTACTAATATATTTAAGAAATGCATTTGAGAATGATTTTCCAAAGTTTTGAAATAACAGATTTGGTTGCAATTTTTTCTTTTGAGGGTAAAAAGCTATTGGTTTTGAAAGTGCCTGTAACTATTCAGGCAAGCATCATCTCACCAACCTCACTTCAAACCAATGCTGAAGAGGGTCCCTGCTGCAGGCCTGGTGAGCAGCACTGGGGGCAGGAGTGCCCATGGCAGGGACCTGCTGCAGGTACTGCAGCTCCAGGCTCTGCTGCTCCCACTGCAG